>NW_017617303.1:1322500-1737500 GCF_001879475.1 Ipomoea nil
AAAAACTTTTAGTTCTAAACTAGCTTAAAATTAAATACTAGGCCCTCTAAAATTTGGGACCATGTGCTATAGCTCAGCTTGCACAACCAATAATCCGGCCCTGCTTGCTTATAAATTGTGGATTCTACCGATTCTATTCAATTTTCCTTTCTTAAGAGAAATAACCTTATTATTAATAAAGGTTTGTGCGGGAAACTACACATGAGGATTTTATTTTTATTAATAGTATAGACTACAACAAGTAGCTATTTACCCAATTTAAGATAAGCAAATTATTTTAAAAGTTTTGACTTGCGAAGTCATGTCCAAGTTTTATGGTTCAATGTTTTTGCAAAATTTAAGATAAACAAATTATTTTTACTATTTTTTTTTTATCATATGTTCTTGTATTATTATTATTTTAAATGTTTTGAATTGCTAACTTGCTTTTGTTATCTAATTTAAATTTAACTAGAGCAAGTAGCTATTTATCCAATTTAAGACAAGCAAATTATTTTAAAAGTTTTGAATTGTGAAGTCATATCCTATTTTTATGGTTCAATGTTTTGCAAAATTTAAGATAAGCAAATTATTTTTACTAATTTTTTCAAATCATATGTTATTGTATTATTATTGCTAGTATTTTCACCCATGCGTTGCACGGAATGGATTTTTTTATAATATATTAAGAATATTTAGATGGATATATAATTATATAAATTATAACATCAAATATTATATAGTGCAATTTGTTGGCCCCGAAAGGGTGGCGAGAACTCTAGAGGGGGAGTGAATAGACTTCTTTAACTTTTTAGCTTTTCTAAAACACACAACACTTTGGTAATTTCAACTCCAAGTATAAACAACTAATCAACTTAGAGTGTGCACATCGGAATAAGTAACGGTAAAGTGTTATGCTTGATTGTGCGGTGCTCAAAGAGAGATTCTTAACATGCAACACGTTAGAAACACTTGATATGGTTCAAAGATGATATATGCAAAGTTTGGTTCACATGCAAACACATGCAAACGTGGGAACTATCAAACTCATACAGTTAAAGATAAGCGATAAATCGTTACGGGTTAGTTTGCATTAAATAAAAGCATGCAGATAATAAGTGAGCAGTAAGTAAAGTAGAGAGAAAGATTTATAGTGGTTCGGAGATGGTGAAATTCTCCTACTCCATTTTCTCCTTTAATGTCCAAAGGAGAAATCCACTATCTTCGTTCACCCAGATACAATAGTGAATCAGTGTCTACCGACACTCTCCGAGTGCTTCGCACAAAGCTACACTCTTCCAAGGTTTTTCACAAGCTCCTCTTGTTACTCCGCCTTCTTCTGAGTACTTCGCACCAAGCTGTACTCCTACACCACGAGAACTACGCACAAAGCTACGCTCTCACAGGGTTTTCACAAGCTCCCTTTGTTACTCTGCCCTTTACAACGAGTGTTACGCACAAAGCTACACTCAACCATGGTTTTTCACTCGCTCTAGTTACTCCGCCCTCTTTCTACACTCAGTAGAGATGTTTACAATGAAATACAAAGATTTCTATCTCAGACTTGAATTCTATCGTATATAGCTCGATATTTCACTTGATGTTTTATTAAAATTGCTTGCTCTTGTTCATCGTTCTTGTCTTCAAGTCTGCTTGGGCAATTTATATCCAATGAAAGCTATTTGCCCGTTGATCAACTTTCGATCCCGATCGTCCATTTCAAATGTAGTTGATTAAATAATGTTATCAACTTGATCTGCAACTTGATGCGAAACTTGATCTGCAACTCTAGATATTAGCCTTTCCGCCTTTGTCAGATAATTTAAATAATCCAATCTTTGCTTGTATGTAGATCTGACATAAATTCCATTGAAAAAATGTAGCCTCCAAATTTGAATAGCTTCTTCGTGTGAATTCTTGACTTCTGTAGCTGTGTACTTGATCTGATAAACCAAGTTGATCAAAATAATTTATCTGCTTATTCTTGCTTGAGTATAAAAAAAAAAAATATCGTCGTGAATCAGCCTTCTCCGAGTGTCTCCGGCTCCATTGTAAAAACATTGTTGTACATAGATTCATCTCATCACGGAAAATTTCTTCTTATCTGGTGCACAATCCTTCGTGGTTCTTCGTCACGGTTCAGCTTAGATATCCAAAAAGACTGTTCAAATTCGAACTAAGTTGGTAACACCTTTACTATACATTGTGTTCACACATGTATTTGACAGCTTCGTAGACCAAAAATGCTTGCAACAAAATTCAAACATAAGATCATTTGGGCAACTTATCAACAAGTCTTCACCTTTGGTGTAAGATGTATTTCCAAATGTATATAGCTCTTGCATGCTTCGTCATTTGGGCAACTTATCAACAAGTCTTCACCTTTGGTGTAAGATGTATTTCCAAATGTATATAGCTCTTGCTTCGTCAACCATCTTCTACTTAGTCAATAACTTCTTCTGCTTTGTTATCAACTCACCTCGTCACAAGCTTGGTACCTCGTCAACAAGCTACCTCGTCACAAGCTAAAAAATATTTTCTCTTGATGAGATTCAAACATATGATCACTTAGCTTACTCTTCCACCAAATCTCCTTCCAACTCTGCTAGCTTATCCTTTGATGACTTGTATGCTCCAAAATAGGGTTAAGCTATAATACCGTTTAATCATAAAGTTGGCAACTTTAGCAATTCACGTAACTTTCATTGCATGGATGCACCATGCTCTTATTGACCCAGACTGACTCAAATTGAAATAAAATGGGGAATACTAATATTTTCAAAATACATTTGGCTCATCAAAACTTTACAATATATTCCTAACAGAATTGATGAAACGGTTTGGATTGATTATGTTTTCTGATGTTATCCTTGTTTGAATTCGAGCAAATAATTGTTGAATTAATAGCCAATGTGTAGATGTACGCATCCGGTGCTGAAATTTTGGAGATTTTATGTATTAGTGTTTAGGAGTTTTATAAATTGGGAAAATGTGCTCGTTCTCTAGTAATTCAGTTATAGGAATCAATTGCTATCCTAATTCATTTGTATGGAATATATATTTTTGTGTAGATATAAGCAATTTTGCCATCTTGAAAAAAAAGAAACATAATATCACTGGTTGTATTTACACATTATTGAAAATCTCTTTGTAGACGACATTGGTAGTAGTAACACAATCTTGTCCATCCTTGTCTAGAGCTAACACATTCAGGCCATCAGGGTGGGTGAGGTTGGGAAAAAGCCACGTACAATTGACCGTAATTAATGACTGGTTTTTTTCCTCAATAACTCAACATGAGTTACGTTAGTGTTTGGCCCTAGCTTTTGTTGATAGTCATGGCATTTGCAAGCATCAACGGGACTTGTTTACGCTGGGCAATCTCGTATCAGAAGGAGTGAGAGACATTCAGGGGATAAGAACTTTGGTTCCTTCATGTGTCTCATTAACTATTCTTGCTTCGACAATGTGATCTGTCAATTTTGTGACGATGAGCTGCATACCATTACAAAGACCAAGAAAGTGGTCTATGTTCCGCAATAACATAACAAGTGCACTGATCTTTAATGTCAATGAATGATTAGGAAGACCAGACAATCTCAAACTATTTAAGAATTCAGGAGTGTGTACTTTAGATAAATTTTCACCGTCTGATTTTGCGTCACAACTTAAATATGTTTATCCTTCTGCAGTATTCATGTCGCACATGTACTGATTAATTTGATCAATGACATCTAAAGTCGGCGAGAGGATCGCTCGGCCTTCCAGCTACGACTCATCAAGCATGCTATATCTCGAGCTTGGGAAGGTTCTTTCCACTATAGTTGCTATGGGATCGTGTCCACACTTCAACAAAAACTATGCAAGAATATCGATCTCAAATGAATTGTCATTTACAACCCTTGCAATCTCATCTCCGATGTGTGCAATCCATTTTGAAAACCAATCAACTGTCAGTCTATCTTCCTCCAAAGCGAAGCTCCAAAGTCTCAAGTTCTTGGTGAGCTTTAATACCTTGCAATTTGTCCAGAGGTACGAAGAATTTATAGTGGACCTAACAACTACGGTCTCGTTACTTTCAGAATAACAGGTAAGATCTGTCTAAAATCGTCGCCCAAAACTATTGTCTTCCCACCAAATGTCTTTTCAGCACTACCCGGTATGGCAAACCTCAATAGATCCCTCATAGTTTTGTCTAAAACCTCAAAACAGTGTTTGGGCGTCATCCGTGCTTCATCTTATTTTATCAATTTGCTCCTTATATAAGCTCAGCAAGATCACTGCCTTGCAATATATTACACGTGAAATCTTCATTCAAAGAGAGTGGTATAGCAAATCTAGAATTAGCATTTCTGGAAAGTCCCTCAAGCTCTTCCCCCCACAAAGATAACAACTTCTCTAACTCCACCAGAGCGAATTGTTTATTATCTGAATTCGATAACATCAATTGGTGCATATAAATTAAAAATATATATATGCATATGCTTAAACAAGACCAACTATCCAAAAGTCAATAGTATTCCAAAAAGGGCTCATAGGTGAAAACAATCTAACTAATAGGAAAGGGAACTAAGGCTAAAAGATGGGCTCCAACTAGTGCGCTCTCGAACCGACTAAATCGCACCTGAAAACATTTTAAATAACCGTTAGCGATTATGCTAAGCAATCTTACTCGCACGCTCTCGACCGACTAAATCGCACCTGAAAACATTTTAAATAACCGTTAGCGATTATGCTAAGCAACCCAACTCCAACGCGTAAAGATACGTAAATATACATTTGATACTTCAAATAGTTTTGAGACTTGGGAATACATAAGTATATCTCTAAACAACTCTAATTTCATAAAATCACAAGGAGTAATTCAAGACTCGACCATTCAAGGAATATACTCATCGGCCACTCAATACACAAGGATATCAATAGAGATCAACTCGACAAGGCAATGATAACGAAGCAAGGATAATAAGCAAGATAGGATATTCACACTTATCAACAAGGTAGTTCTGTTATATAAATCAATCACCGACAACGTTCCAAATCCTCAAAGGACATAGCCAAACCAAGTCATTCACTGCGGAGTCATCACAATGACTCGTTACCAATGTGGATCAGTGTGGTGGGCTCTAGTGCAGTCAGTTAGATTAGATTTCATCGGGGTTACAAACCCGATTCATAGATTCCGCGGGGTCAGAAGAGACTCGATAGGGATGTCGCGAGGTCCCTATTGGGTTCTCCAGTCCCCAATAAGTAGAAATAGTCCCGACAACCTGGAATTGTTCCCTCAGGATGTCCGTCAAACCATCATCCCGAATCAATAAGAATTACCACAATGTCCACTTGTACCAGCTCAATCATCACATCAAGGTTCCACACACACAAGGAATCATATGAGGCAAAGCAAAGGAATAGATTCCACAATACTCGTTATTGAAATTATTCAATAACTAATCTACGTGAATTACTAATTCTATGTCAGTATGTCACTATGTGAATTACTAATTCTATGTGAATAAGTGAATTACTAATCTGTTAGATTGTTAGTAAATAGTAATCTGTAATTTTTGTTTACTGTATATTTTGCTTAATTACTAATTACATAATCCGTTAGTACTTAACTAATTGTCTAATTACTAATTGCTAATTTGATGTAAGATGTAAGAATGTAAATGTAGTTCTAGACTTCCAGTAAGAATGTAAGATGCTTATGTTGATTTACTTATGTTATTTGTTATTTGTTGATAATTGATTACTTGATTAGTAATTAGTCCAATAAGATGCTTATGCTGATGTGATTACTTAATTATGTTGGTTCAGTTATGGAAAAATTCTTAAAAAGAAAATCAACTTGTGGGGATTCATCTAGTCAAGGTAGTCGCGAAGTGGCAAGTAGGCCGTGTATTGGAGTTAACATAGATGAACTTGAAGTTGATCCGGCTAAAAGGAAAAGCATTTATGAATATCATATCAATGATAGAGATATTGTGCGACGAAGATATCTACAAATAGGTCCTTGTCAACCAAAAAATCATGTTTTTCCTACTAGAGTGATTACGGTGTCAATAGGAGGTTTAATCCTAAATGGTTTAAAGATCATAGTAATTGGTTGGAGTATAGTGTATCAGAAGATGCATCATATTGTTTATGTTGTTATCTATTCAAAGATGAAAGCATCGGACAACAAGCAGGAGGGGAGTCATTTGTTACAAAAGGATTCAACAATTGGGAAAAAGGGCCGGAAAGGTTGCGTGCACATGTTGGTAGTCATAATAGTGTTCACGCAAGGAACGTACAAGATTGTCGAGACTTAATGAATCAAGAGCAACACATACAAGTTTGTGTATAAAAACAGTCGGAGTAATGGAAATAAGATTATCGTGTTCGATTGACTTCATCAGTTGAATGTATCCGGTTCTTTTAAGGCAAGGACTTGCTTTTCGTGGACATGATGAAAGCTATGACTCACTTAATCGAGGAAACTTCCTTGAGGCTTTAAGGTTACTTGCCAATAATAATGACAAAATTGCCAAAGTAATGTTGCAAAATGCACCTGAAAATCACCAAATGACTGCCCCTTGCATTAAAAAAGATATAGCTAATGCAATTGCAAGTGAGGTAACCCAAGTAATAATTAATGATCTTGGTGAAGAATTATTTGGAATAATAGTTGATGAGTCGAGAGATATATCAGTTAAAGAGCAGATGATTGTGTTTATTCGGTATGTGCATTCAAGTTGGCATATTGTTGAGCGTCTTCTTGGCATTACTCATGTTTGTGACACTACTTCTATGTCTCTTAAAGTAGCCATTGAAAATCTTCTAACAAGGCATGGATTAAGCATTTCAAGAATAAGAGGTCAAGGCTATGATGGAGCAAGTAATAGGCGAGGTGAGTTTAATGGTCTTAAGACTTTGATTATGAATGAGAATCCAAGTGCATTTTATGTTCATTGTTTCGCTCATCAATTACAACTTGCACTTGTGGGTGTTGCAAAGGAAAATGAAGAAGTTGGAAATTTCTTTTTCACTGTCTCGCAATTGTGCAATATTGTTTGTGCTTCATTTAAGCGCATGGATAGCTTACGAGACAAACAATTAAAGATGTTGATTGATTCAATTTCTGAGGATACAATTGAAACGGGAACTGGTTTGAATCAAGAAGTAGTTTTAAAATGTCCTGGTGATACACGTTGAGGATCTCATTACGGTGCACTTTTGAGCATTGTCGCATTATTTTCTCCCGTGATTGATGTTCTTGATGAAATAAGGCAGGATCCAAAACAAAGAACAGAAGCATTTAGAGTATTGAAGAATATCTTATGTTTTGATTTTGTGTTCTTGTTGCACTTAATGAGGGGTGTTTTAGGAATTACTAATGAATTGTCACATGCACTACAAAAGAAAGATCAAAACATTGTGAATGCCATGAGACTAGTTGATGTCTCAAAAAAAAAGATTGCAAATGATGAGAAATGATGGTTGGGAAGCTCTTTTACAAGAAGTTTCACTCTTTTGCAACAAGCATTCAATTCCCATACCTAATTTGGATGAAATTTATGTAGTTCCAGGAAGACCTCGTCGTAAAGCTGAAGAAAGGACTCATCTTCATAGGTACCGTGTTAAAAGGTTTTATGTGGTTTTAGATCTACAACTTTAGGAGCTAAACAACCGTTTCAATGAGAAGAATACAGAGTTGCTCTTATGTGTGACATGTTTTGATCCAAAGAATTCATTTGTTAAGTTTGATAAGGATAAATTAGTTCGATTGACACAGTTCTATCCAAATGATTTTTCTGATATTGAACTTCAAGTACTAGATAACCAACTACAGACTTATTTTGTTGATGTAACTTATGATCCCGCTTTCTCTAAATTGGATGGTATTGATGAATTAGCTCAAAAAATGGTGGAAACGGGAAGACATTTGGATTATACGTTGGTGTATTTGCTTCTAAAGTTGTCTTTGGTCCTACCGGTTGCAACTGCTAGTGTGGAAAGAGCATTTTCTGCTATGAAGTTAATCAAGACATCTTTTCGCAACCGGATGGGCGATGATTTACTAAATGATTGCTTAGTGCCATATGTTGAAAAAGATATTTTTAATCAAGTTTCAAATGAAGCAGTTCTACAACGATTTCAACATATGAGAGAGCGTAGAGGAATATTATCCCGTAGTTCATCATAAATATTGTAATGTAATATATGATGTATTTAATATTTTAACAATCTTATTTGTATTTGAACATTTTTGAATGTTATTTTCCTTTTGCTTCTTCGCCCCCACTGAAGAAAAATCCTGGCTCCGCCACTGCTCCAACCTTAGGCTTACTCTTGCAAGTCCCCTTCAAGATGATCTTCATCATAAATCCCCAAACCCAACACACAAAAAAAGAAAGAGACTTAGATGATGAAGATGGAAACCATAAGTAAAGACTACTAACACCTATTTCTTACCCTTCCTATGCTTGGTGATGGTGAAAGGTAGAGTCTTGCTTAGTCTTCTTGGTTAGCAAGGTGAAGAACACTTTTGGTAGAGTGGGAGAGGGAAAGTGGCGTGTGATAGAGTGTAGGGTGAGCTGAAATGTTTGAGTGTGATTCTATCTAAGTGGTAGGAATTCATGAATAAGTGTTTTAGGGTGTAGGAATAGGTATAGGCCATAAATTAGAAGGGCTAAGGTACGGGCCTAATAATTCTTTATCAATTGGGCTAGGAACAATATTCATATTCAAACTTGTACCAAAGTCCAACAAGATATTAAATAGGATTCAACCCAATGATTCCAACTAAAAGCTAAGGGATTGGGCCAAAGTGGTTCCCTTAACAAGGTTCCAAGGCAAAAGTTAATAAAGAGTTCAAGGTATAAATAAGAGGATTAAATCCATCCTTAGGAATTATTTGGGAATTAAGTTTGGATTTTCCGGAATAAAATTCGGGGTGTCACATTTTCCCTCTGAGAACTAGGGCTCAAATATCAACTTCGGGCTTCCACCGGCGAATAACAGAAGTTCAGAACGGCAACAGCCAACAACAGCGTCTTTGCGAGACAGAGGCTTCCACCAGAGTCCAGACTAGAGACCACAATGGCATCGAAAACTCGAAAGGAACTATGGGAGGGATGAAGTGTATACACAGTTGCAAACTATAGAGTAGAGAGAAGTCTCGAAGTGAGAAATCGAGAACTCAGATAGGATTAGAGACGAAGAGAGGAGAACTCAGAGTTTTAGAGAGAAGGAGAGGAATGAGAGGTCAGAGGAGAAAGGAGCGACTGCGCGAAGAGATGCAAATGAGAAACCCTAGCGTTCTAACAATTTGAAGGATGGTATTAATCACTTGTATCACCGTTCTTGGTGATTTCTTCCCAATCGTTCTGTTGTAAGAGACATCTTTTGCAACTTTTACCATTTTTGTCTCTGTAACTATAATGGAAGGAAACAAATTGAAACAAAGATTCATAGTAAATCTCTGGCAAAAAGAAACAACAAAACCTAGGGCAATACTTATTACGAATTTTATGGATTTGTGGAAAAAGTAAAAAGAGGAAGGGCAAACTAAGAATGTGAACTTCTATGGACTGCGGCTTGGAAGGCCAAGTTCAATATTTGTCTGTCATTAAACCGTGGCGCTGGCTGTTACGCAACGAAGTAAAGAAGGGTAGTTGTCCCTTCGCTACTAGCTATAGCTTTTGGCGTAATGGTAAAAGCTTGATCCCAAAAAAAGTGAATTAAAAAAAATAAGCACAAAGTATTTTTTTTTCTATTAGTCTAACAACATTGGCTAACTACTTTCTCAACCTACTGAAGCACAGAGAGTCAATAGCATCTTAGGCTCGAACTCACAACCTCCCATGTGGAGTTCAACTTGGTACTATTGGACCACAAGGAACTTCATATATGTTCATTCCAACTCAATTATTACATCATTATAGATTACCTAAATGAGTAAATGTTCAACATGAAGGTCAATTTAATTGAGCATGCTCCTAGTGAGCAAATCACTTTGTACCCCCTAGAAATATGAAATAACAATTGCCCTAACTTATTACTATTATTATTTACTATTATAATTTTACAACTCACTTATCATGTAAAACCTATAGGTATCTTGAGCATCAAGGCACCTGACTTATTATTAATACCATTGGTTCAATTACAAACGAACATTGTGGGGAAGTCACTTGTACAGATTGTCAATTTGCTCTTTGTATAGATCTGTTACTTTGTTTCTCCTAACTTTCATTGTTGGAGTTAACAAACCGTTATCAATCTGCACCAGCCAGAAAGCAAAAAATGTCCAAGCTATTGTCATTTCTTTGAATTGGGAAATGAATGGCTGAGCTAGCTTATTTAGCAAAATGATTACCGTAAAAGGCTCGTCAATGACAAGGAGAGGTCCAATTTGAAACGCAGAACCTGTTGTCCTGCATCACGGAAAGTTTGGAGGAGAAAATCAGGAGGCCGGGGAAAAGAGCTTTTTCCCAAAAATAATTTGGTAAAGAAAAGAAGCTACAATAATCGCCTTACCATTTTCTAAGTTCTTCATGTAATAGGTTAGCAGTTTTCTCCTTGCTAACTTCTGTGGCATCAAAATCAACCACAGACAACTTTTTTGCAGCTAAAAGAACCTCTTCTTTATGTGGTACAACAATAGCTCCAAGACGTCGTTTATCCTACACGATGAAGATCTCATGTTATACGATGCAATAGAAAAGGTATATATGTATTCACACAAACATGTCAAAACTAGTAGAATTTTTTTTTTTTTTTTAAAGTCCAAAAAAAGCTATTACGGACCTGACCAAAGACAACAATCTGTTTAATCAAATTGCTACCCATTGCAGCTTCTTCAATCTCAGATGGTTCAACATTTTCACCTATATATCCTTTGCACGCATATATCAATCGCTACATAAACTTCATGGAAATGTTTTACACCTAGAATGCTGATAGCTAAGGCCTTATTATCAAGTAAAAGAAGTTATTAGCTAATAGATACCTGAAAAAAAAGAGGGTTAAGAAGATTAAATTCTCCCTTTATAAAGTGCAATTGTGTATTGTTGGAGTTTGGTGGACTGTAAATGAAAAATGGTGGGTTTCTATCTAAGATAACAACTCAAGAATCACTGTACACAGAGTAAGAGTTTAACAATCACCTGATGAAAGCACTATAGTATCCTTGGCACGACCTTCAAGAATAATAGCGCCAGAAGAATTGCGAGATCGCCCTACAGAATGATGAGGAACAATCCAACCAATATCACCGGTATTTAGCCATCCATTCTCATCAATAGCTTGCTTTGTAGCCTTTGGGTTCTGAACAAAAAAGAAATGTTCATACTCAATGAACAAACAGCAAGATTCACATTCCAAGATAGAAGCGGATGTTCAGTTCTATAATTATAAGCAACTAGACAAGGCAGCAAGGAGACATGAACATATGTTTTTAATGCTGCTTTGTAAAACAATAATGATAAAGCCAAAGACCTAGGATAAAAATTAGGCTGAACTAAAACGGATTGTAATTCAATGACCAAAATATGCATGTGATGTGTATGTGGGTGTGTGTACTACAAACACCCACATGATATTTTATCAAACAACAAAGAAAAGCCTGCTTGCAGAAAAATGGAACTGACAAAAAAAAACTTTGAAAATCGTTGGAGTACTAACCTTGTAGTAGCCCTTCATCACCTGTGGTCCCTTGGCTTTGATAATACCTTTTGAACCAGGGGGAAGGACCTCATCAGTTTCAGCATCTACAACTTTTATTTCTGTGTAGCGAATGGGATGCCCAGGTGAGCCAAGGACCTGCAAACATTAAATCTGTAACTGTCATGATTATTGGCGAAGTAACTATGAAAAGATAATTCTGTCATTTGCACTGCTAATCAGTGCAAATCGACAAACAACTTCAGCTCTGAAAGTTTCAATGCACAGTGGATAAAGCACTTACAATACAGTTTGAATGCCGACAAGCAACACAAGGAGATGACTCTGTTAAACCGTATCCATCTAGTACTGTTATGTCAATTGCCTGTAAGATATCACATTTTGAATCAGAGCTAGCATCAATCCATGCCCTTGGCAATAGCCACAAAGATAAAGAACCAAACCTCAAAGAACTTGTCAACATGTGGAGAAAGACTACCACCTCCACTTATTCCACCCTGCAAAAAACAAAAGTTATTAACAAGTTAACATCTATACGTAATTAGCTTGTACGATACAACTCATTGTTTGTAGGAGAGTCTATTGATCAAGTGATCCAGATAAACAGTTAGGTTGTACAAGTTCTTGCATAGTGGGTCTCAATATTTCAATATAATTTTCAATCAGAGAACACTCAAAGGTAAAATTTTATGAGTTCCCACAATCAGAGAACACTCAAAGTAAAGAAAGGAAGTAACATTAACTTCAATTTCTGCACACTGAATAGCAATACCATGGCTTAATTATGTATGCTTATACCATACCTTAGAAATACCAATGTTGGAGTGAATTTTACTATAGACTAATTTCCTTGCCAACAAATGCAATGGACACAATAGAGCAGCAATTGCTCTGGCCCATAACCAGTCCAAAACTGAAACAAGGTAAGAAGGCTGTTTCTGATCTTTTGTTAAGCATTTCCCCTGAAACACAGACACAATAAAAATAGACGACAATTCAAGAAATTAGTTAAGGTGCTGTTATTGATTTAAGAGTTAATGCCATATGGGATCCTCCGAGTATAGTGGTTTTGGCACGTTTAGTCCTAAACTTTCAAATTGACCACCTGTGGTCCTTCGACTTTCAAATTGTTACCATCCGTGGTCCATGTTAACCACCCATGGTCCTTCAACTTTCAAAATTTAACCAGCCACGGTCCTCCTGGAAGGACCATGGGTAGTTAAAATTTGATAGTTGAAGGACCATGGGTGCTTAACTCGGACCACGGGTGGTCAATTTGAAAGTTTAGGACTAAAGATGACAAAACCACTATACTCGAAGAACCCCAGATGGTACTAAAACTATGGAGTATCTGTAATTTTGACTGTAGCTAAAGAGAACCCTAAATACTAACCAAAGCTCTCTGTATTGATTAAAATATATAAACTCAAACACACAAAAAATTGAAGAACTAAAAGGTTGATGCTAAACCTCATATATCCTTTTAGCGTCCTTGTATGCCAAACTGATCTTCAGAAATAGTAAGGCAATGAGCTTACGAGCAGTGCTGCTTGTCTTTATCTGCTTCAGAATTCCACTACAAAATTGAGAAATTAAAAAGACTGAACATGATATAACCAAAGAAGAACAAATGCATTCAGAATGTGGAAAGTAAATGTAACACATCTTCATATTTGTTATTCCAGGCAAAACACAGAAATTTAGATCACACAATATAACAGACAGAATGTTGAATTGAAGGTAGTTCTTATTCATGCATTTTTGTTTCGTGTTGTAGAAGTTTATAGAAATTTAACAGCAATCCAACTTTTAACACAACTAATTTTTCTTCATCATAACCACTGCAGAATTCATCCTTGTTAAAGTTATAGAACACTCATACGAAAAGAAATAAAATAAAACAAAAAGTTAGTTCCATAAAATTTATACAACACTGATATCAAAACAAGTACTCCGTAAAATAAAACAAAAAGTCAGTTCCATAAAGTTTACCTGCATAATGTCTCATATACCAAAGGAACTGATATTAGATATTGTGGTTGATAACGTTTTAAATCTTCCTAAAATACGAGTAAATTGAATCAGAAGCTTGACATAATCTTCTTTTCTTTAATTTTTTAAAGGACAATCACAACTGTGAATTGAGGAAAACAAATTGAGTACAATTTCTAATATGTTTACGATCAATAAAAACTAGGTAAGCTGAAATTCAATGCAAGAGTGGAATATAAAAATAGACCATGCCTTCAAGTTTTTTACTGTAGTGTATACTTGCTTGCATCCAAAAGAGAGCATGAAATATTCAGCAGCACGTTCATATGCATGCCAAGGAGGAAGCATGCTCAGGAATCTTTCCCCAGGTACAACACGTACTGGATCCCAGAGATTCACAATCTAGTAAAGGAACAAATAAAGTCTCATCTCATGTGCATCAACTGAGCAACAATTCTATAGATGGCAAAAGCAAAATAAAACACTAGAAGTAGTTTCGTATATATATTATCAGAACCTGGGATATTAACCAAGAAAAAATAACCAGGATGGATGGTCAAAAAGTTAAAACTTTTAGAATAAATTATCTCAATTTAATTCAATAAAAATTTGACATTAGCCTAGAGTCGGCAACCACATCAAAGTGGACCATCACTCTAGTACTCCCCCAAATGCAGTATTCTCTCATTCTCTTTGAATTTAGAGTGTACAATCTTACCAAAACTTGAGTTTCAATACTTTAGCTGTATGCACACGTACTATAACCAATCTATGATATATATATATATATATATATATATATATATATATATATATATATATATATATATAGGCTAATGTTCCAATGAGACCACCTCTTCCCGTGAGTCTGTGAGACCCTTCATTCGTGTAGTAGATTCTGTGCATTCGTGAAGGGTCTCACGGACTCACAGGAAGAGGTGATCTCATTTGATCATTACTCTCTCTCTCTCTCTCTCTCTCTCTCTCTCTCTCTCTCCTCCTCCTCCCTCTATTAATATTTTCATGATCAATTCCAAGGTTTAGGAATATTTGAACCCCAACTTAGAATAAGAATATAAATTTAATTATTGCTGAAAAGAGCTTCTAAAATATGTCATTTTTAGCGACTTCTGTTGTTTTGTTGTTGTTGTTGTTTTATTTTTCTTTTTATATTTTTTTCAGGTTTCCATCTATAAGGGGAATGGTAATGGCTATGTTAGTGAAATTACACATTTATTATTTTATATTCCCCCTCATGCATATGGGCCAAACACACAAAAATATTTTAATGTTGAGTAGTGCAGAAATTTGAATCTAGAACATTTTGCCTACTTTGGTACTAAATTGAAAGATTTGTTCTATTCCACCTAAAAGTCAAAACTAATAGTGAAACTACACATTTATTATTTTATATTTATCCCCAATAGTTAATATTGTAAAGGCTAAATGCGAAGGCAGAAACCTGGTGAAGCAGATTTTTATGTGTAAGCATAACACCTTTTGGATTGCCAGTAGTTCCACTAGTATAAACAAGTGTAGCTACATCATCAGAGTTGATTGGTTCATATATGTATTGATTCCCTGCAATTGCATTAGTTATTCAGTGATCTTTTTACCCAAATGCATTTCATTCAGATCAAGCCATTAACAAATCTTATAAGGACACACTAGTGATCTTTTTACCCAAATTGCATTACTTACTGGCTTCTTGTGTGTGAAGCAAAGCCATATGGCTCTCATTTCCCAAATCTAAGATTTCGGTAAAACTGTATATGGGGAGTCCATCCCTTACTTCACTTGTGATGCTTGATTTTTCCCCCCAAAGTAAGATGACAAATCTTACATCTGCATGGGAGTGGAAGGTTTCTGCAATTCGGCTGTACATTTCAGGATTGTCGACAGCAAGTGCAACACTGTAATTATAGTGATAAACATTATGCCATATTCTTTTTACTTTGTAGGGATATATAAGTTGTTAGTTCTTGTGGAAAGGAAGAAGATATTGGAGATACATCAGCCAGTAATAATTGCATTTACTGGCATGAATAGATTATGCATCTTTTCAAATGCAAGTGTAACTAACATTGGTGAGTTTAAAAACACTAAAGAGAGAGTGTTGAGATAGCTTACTCATAAAAGGAAAGACACAATCAGTTTTAGAATACTGTCCAATTTCAACAACAAATATTGAGATAAACAATCAAGCAAAATTAAACTTGGATCAAAATTATAAAATCTACAAAAATCTACATTAATCTCTCGTACAAGCAAAGTCAAATTAAAGATTCATTCTGTACTGTGAAGGACTGAATAAAAAGAGATAGAATTGTGAAGGGAATGTGTGAAAGTAATCATCTCCCAGTCCATGTTTTTATAAATGTACAAGGAAGCAGCTATTGGAAAGTGAACAAGATGGCTATTGGTGAAGGATTTGATGAAAAAGATGTGTAGAGCGCGCCTTTAAATATCCCAAGAAAAATGAGGTAGAAGTTAGAATTTTCAAGGCTAAAAGTGCTAAGATGAAGAAGTTATGGACTGAGAACTTTCTGATGTTTATGTTGGTTGGAGGATGAGATTTTGTTGGTTGGAGGATGAGACTTTATTAAATCTACTAACCTACTAACGTATATATAAATTATATAAGAGTCAATATTGTTAGAATACAAAATATGTTGGTGTAATCATGTGCATTAATAAGTTGTACATTTTGATTTCTTCATCATACAATGATAGATATTTTCAAATTGCCCGCATGGCCAGCTCAGTTGGTCACAGGGGTGAAGTTTAGGAACAATGATCCGGGATCGAGTCTCACCAACGGCAGTGTGGGAGAGACCTCTCAAAGTGAGGGGGGCTCCTTGTGCGCAGTAAGCTAAGGTCTAGCCTCTATGTTCAGCTGAGTTACCATGATTTACATCATCCCAAATGCTCTGTCGGACCGGAGTGTGCGAGGCCCTTGGGTTTGGGGATTCAACCTTTTGGGAACAAAATATTTTCAAATTTACCCTCTTTCCTTTTCTGGTTTTCCTTTTATGTACAAATTTTAGTAACGGAATATTCCTTCACTTATTATTACTTTTGACTTGACTTATTACAATATATTTTCTAACCTTTTAATAATAATAATAATAATAATAATAATAATAATAATAATAATAATAATAATAATAATAATAATAATAATAATAAATCATTGTTATTAGTGTAAAAAAAATAACTCATGGCATTTCTTTTTAGTTTTTTTTTTTTACTTTTTCTCTATTCTTTTTGCGACTCTTTTCTCCTTTGTGGTAGGAGTTAATAATATTTACTTAATCTGATTTGTTTCTTTTGGCCATTGAAAAAGGTGAAATAATTTTTTGAATCATCCTCCTAAAAAAAAATGGATGTCATATTGGAATTATCTTAAGAATACATTATCTTCTCTTTGCTTGAATCAGACATTCTTGTTTATAGCACAAGTTTTAATTTTCTATTCCAAAAGCATATTGCTCCAATTAGAATATACATTTATTACAAGTTGATCTATTATGTCTTAGACAAAAAAATTTCTCCACTTTAGGAATTTAAATGCAAAACTTTATTGTTTAATCAATTTTAGAGAAAAAATTAGTATTCCAGAATATCAATGAGAATTTGCAAGAGAAAGAATTCACATATATCTACAATTGAGATCATCATATTCAGTGTTGCAAAAATCCCGCCTAGGCCGCTTAGGTGCTGACCGCCTAGGCCTCCTAGGTGCCGACTAGGCCGCCTAGTCGGCCAATTAGCTATTGTTCTTTTAAAAAAAAAAAAAAAAGGTTATTTCACTCAAAATGATATCGTTTTGAGCGAAATAACCCTAAATTGTTCAAACTCTAGATGTTTTTTAGGTTAATATTTAATATTTTAGTATTAACTATTAAAGTATTGAATAGTTTATAATTATTAGTCTTTAAAAATTAAAAAAATTTAAACATATCTTTAAAAAATAAAAAGTAAAATAAAAAAATACACGGGCGTCCGAGGAGTGCCTAGCAATTTTTTCAACCATGATCATATTACATATACACCAAGAAAACCTAAGAATTCATATACTATAGCTTCATTACATCTCTTTAATTACTGCTCGACAACATTAGTAAGCCCATTATAGGTTTATAGACATGTCATTTCTAACCAAAAAAATAAGTTAACTTTTATCAACTCTCAAATTTTATTATCTTTATTCTTTATAACTTTTTCAGTTTGGTATTTGATTTGTAAAATAGAGAAACCTTCTTCCCTAAAGTTTTTCTCTTCAATTGTGGTACATCGTCCTTGTTTTCCCTACACGAACCTATTAAAATCAAGTTTTTTAAAAAATAAAATAAAATAAAATTTACAAATGAAAAATCGAGAGTAAAGAAGATTATAATTAAAAAAAATAAACATTAAGAAGTAATAAAATACCCATGTACTAAGTAATATTTTAATAGAGTGTAATAGTTTTGTTGATTTAGGGGTTAAAACTACAACTTTTTTGAATAGTTAGGGGTGTGTATTGCAACAATAAAAATTTAGGGACTAAAATGGCTAGCAAGAAATAATTGAGGGACTAAAAATGCATTTTTTTTCCAAATAATTATTTAGTAGATTTAAAATAACTAAAGAGTTAATGAACGATTTGGTCCCTCAATTATTAGCGAACTGTCAATGTAGTCCCTCACTCGCTTATTCATCAATTTGATCCCCGAAAACAATTATTTCGGGAACCAAATCGATGAATAAGCAATTGAGGAGCTACATTGACAGTTCGTTAATAATTGAGGGACCAAATTGTTCATTAACTCATAACTAAATTATGTAATGTAATTATAATAAAATAAGACTTCTCCAATCGCAACTTCTTAAATCACCACGCCCCTTAACCATGCCTCTAAGACACTAAGACGTATCAAAGATTCATCTACCCGCAGTTAGGGTCTGCTCAGGACACCTCATGGTCTGACAAAAAAAAAAAAGATTCATCTACCATATTCAAAGGACAATGGCAGAATAGTAGAATAAGTTTAACACACTGAATCTATGCAATCCCAGACTCCCAGAGCAACACAAGGAACAAGAGGCATCCAAAAATCATCATTACATGCATGCTTCCACAAAGTTGAAATCCGGCCATGAGTACCCCTTGAGGGATAACCCACTAAATTTATATGTATATGTTCATAAATGAAGGCAACAAACACACAGATGTTGCAAATGAATATGGAGTAAATGTTTTTGTTGCAGCAGCAGAACAGCAGAAACCCACTAAATTTAACCTTAATGCAGGATGGAAATTAACTTGTTTTACAAATTAGATGCAGCATCTGTCTCAAGCAGTTTAGGTAAAAAATTGTGAAAGAGGTGAACCAGTACAGTGTATTTTACTCAAAGCTGTTAATATTTTCTGTTACACTTTTATAAAAATTAGAAAGGGGAAAACATGTTATTTTGGTGATACAAATCTTTTAGGAAAAGTTGAGTTATTAATGAAAACCTAAAGCAAAGATAAGTCAGCAGCTTCCTTGCAATGAAAGAAATACAGAAATGCAACAAGAAAATGGGTGAAAAGGAGGAGAAGAATACTAACCTTTCAGAATGGTTGTATATTTGCAAAAGCTCTTCAACTGATGACCTTGAACCCCTCACCACATTGATTGCTCCAGTGGTCATTATACCTAAAGGGTTTATTTTAATGAATTTTCTGAATAGATCAGAGGAACTTACATTTTGCATTATAATGTATTTCATAAGTAAAATGCAGGGTTATGACTCAATAAAGCTAATGTAACCACAAAGTCGCTTTTAACCACATAAGCGTACACCAACTACAAATGATGGGGACAATATGGCAGTTTTGAAAACAACCAGTGAACATAAACGTAATGTGCAATTTTGAGCATTATATTATCAAGCCTTTGAGATTTCAAAAGAGTTATAATGTGTCTGACTTCAAGTAAAACTTTGTAAAAAAGTAAAGATAGTCAGCATACTTCTGACTTTGTGTGTGTGTGAGAATACCTTGATCTGCAACTAGCCATCGACATGAATTGTCTGCAAAAAGTGCAATCTTTTCATCTGGTTTTAAACCAATAACTCTAAGACCTTCAGCAAAGCTCACAATTTCCTTCTCAAGCTGCAGTTTCAAATAAATAAATAAATAACATCAGAACATCCACCAGTAATTTGATGTGGAGTTTTTCAGAAGCAAAATGCATAACTATTTGTCTAGACTAGGAATTGAAAACACTGAAACTACTGTTTCTCCAATGAAATAATACAAAACCAAGTTCAGTAAAGATACAGCACTCTTTGATATCTAAGCAGACAAAAAATTTCAGAGAAACTACTTAAGCGGCAATAACAGGACCATTCTACATCTTTAAACAGTAGCTAGCTGCCTACTACAGGATCTGGTGAAGAATACCCCAAACACTATAGAAATGCACTGGAATCATAAAGAAATCCTAAAGCGTAGCTCATTATAATATAGTTTCAGTACACTTCAAAATTCAAATAAATTGCTAATTGCTAATAAAAGTAACAACTTTCTCAATCGAGAATTTTACCAATAAATCTAGAAATTTACAAGTAGTGAGGACAAGATATCGATCAATCATATTAATTTTTTTTTAAAAAATAAAAGTAAATAAATAAATTAAATTATTTATTTTAAAAAAACCTTTAAGACATTTGCAATAACTACAGATAAAAACTCTCCCAATACCACAAATAAGTTTGAATCCAATGTGAAAGGCTGTCACATCATGATGGAAGATGTACAAAACATTACCATAATACCAACTGTTGTTTCAAGGATTTGAATCAATGACCTTAGTACCAAACTACTACCTAATGGCCAACAAGTGCACTTGGTCAGGGCACCAAACCCAACCTTCAAAAGTGTTGAGAGTCCCACTGTCCCACATTGAAAATATAAGAGAAAGCATATGGTTTATAAAGCCATGGATTAGACTAGCTAATTGATTGGATTCAATCATTTAGTGTGGTTTGGCCCAGATTATAACAAAAAGAAAAGGTGAGATCAAGTGCACAAGCCTCCCCAGTATGGTACAAGATATAAGAGAGAAAATACCTCTTTTAAACATTACATTTCAAATGATCAACATCCAAAGGAAAGGCTTACCTCCTTAAAGCTCAGATTTGTTGGAGGGTTGTGGTATGGGTCCACTAATGCTATGCAATTGCCAAACTCCTCTGCTGCTGTCTTCCAAATATCAGGAACTGTTTTCCATTCTGATGACAATAATCCATTCCCTGACAACAATATGCTCTCCAAAATAGGTGAGCACTTCCTAATTTGCATTCCCTTCATGTTAAAAAGAACATAATGAATAAACAAGGGATTCGACAACATTTGAACAATCTAACCGAACAAAGCAATTATTTATAATACCATTTTCTAATGCTATTATATATGCACAAGTTTTCATTCCAAAAGTATATGTTAGGTAAGAGATAGGATGATGGGAATCTAAGACTTAATAAAGGTTTTGCATTGAATTTGTCAACTATCAGAATGTAGGAATTGAACTATCAAAATGTTCCTACACATTAGCAAATAAAATTGGTCTGGAGCTTTAAGCTTGATTATGGAAATTGAGGCAACATCTATCAACTGGTTCTTAAAGGACAAGTCACAAGAATTAAAAATCCTCAAAGTGATCTCAATATTCCTTGTACCCAAAAGGCATCTGGTATTTGAGAGTCCATGAGTTAATTCTAGCTAAAGCAGTTATATATTCTAAGACTCACTGAAAGGATTATGAATTCTTATCATATTGTGATGTCAAATACCATTCTCCTTATACTTCATATTATGTGCTCACTTCAATGTAAATTTTGGCAGATACTCTGAGAAGAAAACTATGAAGATTGGAAGGTGACTAGAGAATTGTGTAGAAAAGGCACAACTTCAATAGCCTTATTAGCCTGATTGAATCTGGCAAGCATGAACACAACAATTGCAATTACAAAAAAAGACACTTTGATCATCAGAATTATTTTGTTACTGAAGATATATATTTAGACTAAACCACCCTGAAAGTCAAAAGGATCCTGCACATACCATGACCAATTGACCAATACCACCTCCATATCATCACTTCTCTTAATTTATGGCTCAAAAATCTAACTTGAAAAAAAAGATTTTATAAATTATAACTTCACCTCAGTTCATAACAGTCTCTTTAGAAATGTGGACAAATTAAAGCTGAGCACAAAGCTTCAACGTCATAAACCTAAATTACGAATGTAACTCAGATTTTTTGTAGCATGAAAACTAAAATTAAATACAAGGAGCTACAGTTCCTATTGTCTAAACAGATGTTCCAAAAGACTAAATAACACCACACTATCTGTCAAGCTCAACTCATGATCAACTAAATTTACTTAATTCTTGAGAAATGACAATCATCATTGCGAAATTTTATCTATTGATACGCAAATTGGCACCAAATGAAGAAAAGGGTACTCAAGAAAATCACTGTTGACTCGCAGAAAACCCTGAATTTCCGACTTGTCGAACCCCTAGAATTTAGCTGCCACTTCATTTTGATGAATCCTCGGCAAGACATGAGATCATGAACGGCATGGTTCCCGTCATCGGACTTGGGAAGAAGAAACATTACCGATTTAGTGTTCAATGCCGCCATCTTTATCTCTACGTATGCACATACAGAGAGGGTTGAGAGAGACAGACAAGGAAGGGAAGAAAAGTGATCGAGAAAGGAAAAGATTAATGATAATAGAATTCGAGAAAACTGGACGGGGCTAGCGAGAAGAACAAAGAGAAGTAGAGGTAGAGGGAGAATGCAATTGGAGATGAGTATTGCGTAGTAGGTTGGGAATAGTTTGAGAGCGCCAAATTGGGCGACTGGCAGTTTATTTGAAGTTGAGTAGACAATTAATAAACGAATTCACAAACGAAAAAATATCATTTTTGGTCTATGTATTAATTTTAGTCCTTAACAATTAAAATTTTCAAATTAGGTGCATGATTATTCAATTTGTATTACATTTAATCCTTCACTATTACGGAGTAATATTTTCAAATTAGGTACATGACTATTCAACTTGTATCACATTTAGTCCTGTTGTTAAATTTTTCGACCAAATTTTCGAATAAGTCACCGGTGACCGATCAATTTAATTTAATTTTTTGTTGGGAAAATTGCATCTTTGGTCCCTGAGTTATACCCCTAAGTTCCGACTCAATCCCTGAGTTATGACCGTATCCATTTTTAGTCCCTCAGTTATGAACGAAGTGTCGTATTTGGTCCCCGACCGTTAAAACTTGACGAAAAAAATTAAAAATATTTGGAATTTGAAGGGTAAAGTAGGAAATTCACATTTTATTCTCCATATATCAAAACCACTTTCACAACATTATTTTTCACTTCTTAGTCTCTTATTTCAAGATTGTTCAATTCTAAATGAATTTCAGTAACTTTAGTATGACTTGTTAGGAACCTGGCTCTCGTATAACAAACTTAAGACTTAGCACAAACAAAGAAACACTTGATCATTGTCTTCAGAAACCTTCTTCATCTCTGGCCGGAGACGAAGAAAGTTTCGTCTCTATAGCCGGAGACGGGAAAACGTTTTTTTTTTTTTTTTTTAAGTTTTAATTTATTATTTTTAAATAATAATTTTTAAAACAATATTTGAAATTTTGGGTGACCTGTTATTAACCTGCAAAACTTGAAAATTAGACTAATCGAATGAAATTGGTTAGTTTAGGGACCTAATTGTTGTTTTTTTACGTTCAGTTGCCTAATTGCATTATTGTGTACAATTCAATGACTTATTTGACCCTTATTCCTTTATAAAAATAAAAATAAAAACAACGCCATGGCAAGCTGGCAACTTGCTCAGCCTGCCGCCATGGACTAGAAGCCAGCTAGCTTCTCCGTCCACCGTTGATAGTCGTGAAGCATGCAATAGTGCTTCACCGGTAATGTACCTTTCCAACTTACATGATTAAAGAAAGGACAAAAAGGTATATAACATGTAAAGCAATGTGATTAGATTTTACTTGAAGAAATTGAAAAATATATATATATATATATATATATATATATATATATATATATATATATAGACACACACAATATCAAATGAGATATACCTCTCCCGTACAAACTATATATTATATATTTGCGGATAAATGATTGTGCATTTGAAACAAACATTTTATTGTGGCACCATGCCTCCACGCAAAACATGTGCAATTGGAAAAAAAAATATCAAATTTCTTCCATTGCAATTTAATTTTAAAACATTTCAATGTACCTTTCCAACTTACATGATTAAAGAAAGGGCAAAAAGGTATATACCATGTAAAGCAATGTGATTAGATTTTACTTGAAGAAATTGATATATATTTTGTTTGTTTGATAATTTAATTGTATATATTTAATGTACAATGACTCAATTACATAAAAATAATAATAAATTTAATAATCTATTTGGCACTTTCATATTTAAATTGACATCTTAATAAGAATTAGTATATTAACAAATAATTCGTATTTATGTTAGTCAAGATTTTATGGCCTAATAGTATTTGGGTTGGACTTTCAGTCTCAGTGAAGACGTTATTGCCTTTTTTAGTTCGGTAGGGCATTAAAAAAATTCGTATTTAATCGAGTACAACTATTTTTTTTTAAACAAGTACGTATGTTTGAGTTACGTGTCAAATTATATACAATATTATCATTACAAAATCATGAGTCTAAACATCAAAAACATGTTTTTGCTAACCCATTTTTCCACGAAATTTTTAGTGGTGTTAATTGACACCACCCTTTATAAGATAGCTCAGTTCATGTTTATGGGTCAATAGAAATGGTATTAAATGTAATATTTAACTCGCTACTAGAAATTATGGAATTTCCGACCACCTGAAAATTATCTTAAATCAAGTAGAAAGCCTTGTTCCGACCACTTTTGATATCCGGAAAAACCTTTGTTGCTATTTCCAACCACTTTTTGATTTCAACTTGATTTAAGATCAATTTCAGGTGGTCGGAAATTCCATAATTTCTAGTAGTGACTTTTCAATAAAAATGTATTATTTGTTAATTTATAAAAATTATTAAACAACATGTGATAGTATTTGTCATTGACCTTTAATTGTCTTCTTTTAAAACTAAATGACAATCTTGAATCTAATGGTGTCATGATTATGCAAGGAACCAAGTGTATGGCACACGTGTGATGCACGGTATGAATACGATCAATTGTATAAGTATATAGAGTATAAATTAATATAATTCAGTGTATTATATGATATAAGATATATATATATATATATATATATATATATATATATATATATATATATATATATATATAGATTTTGGATCCGGTGAGGTCTCTATTGGCAGGTGAGATTGTGAGGCTCAATCTTGTACGTTTATTTGTATCTTTTGATGCTCCAGATTTAATGTTGTATATGGCCACGTGCGCTGATTGTTTGTAGACTTAAGGGCTTTAAGGTCTTTTGTTGATATCTTTATTAGGATATATTAATTATTTAGCCGATTTTATGGGCTTGTGTAGGGGTGTCAAAGTGGGTCGAAGCCCGCGGGTTAGGGCTGCAAGAAATTAGGCTCGCGAAAATGCGGGCCTAACGGGCATGGCCCGCGGAGGGCCAGAGCCCACGCGGGAAAACTCGCGCGGGTTGCGGGCCGACCCGCGGGCTAGGCCATATTTAAAAAATAAATAAATAAATTATATATATAATATCTTTATTTTTTTTTCAAAACCATATATATAATATCTTAATTCTCATGCGGTGTGTAGATCTCACTATCTAAGAGTATGCAGAAGGGGAGAAATCCAATAATTCTTCGCCAATTCTTAATTCAATAATTCTTAGAGTACATAGTTCTTCAGTTCTCCCGTCTCCATCTGCCTCCAACTCTATCAAACAATTACTAAAACTAAATCATCAATTCATACATATTTATGAATTACTAAATCACCTCCAAGTCCAGCAAACATACATATTTATATATGTATTATACACAAACGGGAACTGTAGAGGGAAAATCTGAAGTCGAGAGAGAAATAGAGTGTGTTGTTGAACCCTAGCTTTAATCACCCTTCTATAGTTCTGCTCAACGTGCGGTATCGATCCGGGAGATTTGGGCGAGGTTTTTGGATTTTATGGAAGTTTTCGGTGCATTTAGGTGTATTATACACCGTGAGGATGCGAAAGAACGACCAATAAATAGTTCCATATTTCAAGCGGTTTTAACATGTTTATATACTATTTAATGTTTTTTTTTTAAATTTAAGTGATGGCCCGCGGTCCAGCCCGCGAGACCCGCAAGCCCGCATGGGGCGGGCTTGGGCTGTATAGTTCCAAGCCAGCGGACTTCGCGGGCCGACCCGCAACAGCCTGCCAAATAAAAAGCCCGCGGTGGGGCGGGCCTAATGAGGTGGGCCGACCCACATTGACACCCCTAGGCTTGTGCAGGGTTAATTATGGTTTCAAATCACATGTCAGGATTTTGCCGTCTCTTCGCATCCTTTTCTTTGTGGGTGGTGTTTCTTCTCCGGTAAGTTTTGTAAGCCTCATTCGTTCTCTTCTGTTATGCGTTTCTTCTTCGTCCAGTCTCTCTAGGGAAGCGCTGACTTTGTTACTCTCTGTTCGTGCCGTCCAAGCGATCGTCATGGCGGTTTTAGTTCGTTTGATGTTCTTTTGTTTTTTTTGTTGTTTTGTAATGATGTTGCATTTTTACAGCGAGGAGAGCAATGCCGATGGGGTTCTTTGGTCTGTTAGTTTTTGAGTTGGGGTGGGTTTTAGCCTGGTATTAGGTTTTTTTTTTCGCATTATTTTTTCGGGGATTCTTCCGTTTATTGCGCTGCTGGTTTTTTTTTTTTTTTTTTTTTTTGGGAATCGCGTTTTCCGGGCTGGGGGTTCTGTCAAGTTTCAAGAAAAATGAATAGCGGTCTCAATTTTCTTAGATATGCAGAGAAATCAATTTCCAGAACTTCAGCACTATAGGGTCATGTTTGTTGTTATCAATGAAAATATTATTATTTTTTAACTTGTTTGACATCATTAAAAAAATGAAAATCTATCAAAGCATGTAAATATGTGACTGAGATATTTAAACTGATGGAGCAATCTGACACAGTTTATTTGCTCAATTGTCTTGGGATTTTTTGAATTAGCCTTTCTTTCTTGAGCTTGATAACTAGTTAGGAACCCCAGAACTATAGATATGGCAACCAGGATATAAATACATAGGTACTCCGTATTTAACTTGTGGATTACAGATATTCCTATTGCCTTTGCATTCAAAAGTGAGCGAACTGAATTAATAACTGCTTGCAAGGCTTGAAAAAGGAATCTTGATCAAATGCCTCAGTTTCTGTAATGAGTGAAACCATTTGCACATATTTGTTGCACCAAGAAAAATCTGCATTTCAGCTTTCTACATTGCTTGTAACTCATTCTCCTGGGATTCTTTTTTGCTGTTGCATGCTTGAAACAATGAATTCTTTCCTATTAACTCTCCAAGACTCTTATCTATTTTTTAGTGAATTTCTTTGGCTTTTATTGCTTTAATTATTACAGGAAAAGTTTTTGCAATGGTCAAGTTCCCTTGTGCTCAGAGCTCGCATTTTCTCAGCCAACTTCAGTTGGGAAGGTATTCATATCCAGCTATACAAGCTGTTCATCCTTCTTCCTATACACCTCCAGTGGCTCTAAGTAGGCTCCACCTTCTTTCAGCAACTCTCTTCAGGTGCTGCTTAATAGTTTTGACTAGCGGATTGTCTTACTAATTTGTAAGAGGATCTTATACAATCCATTTTGTTCCTCCATAACATATTAACACTACAACACTACTCAGTCAGTAAAAGTTGTGATCAATGTGGGTGTGCGAATCAACAATGTGGCTTATGCGGTCGACCCTAACGTATTTCAATGTGTGCGGGACAGAGTTGGCGCGCGTGCGTAGTCTAGCATCATATTAAAGTGTATGCATGCTAGTAATGGAGTATGTGCATATTAAGTTGTTGCATTTATTATTATATGGCCATAGCATATTAAGGTGCGTGCATCAGCATATGGTTTGTGCGCACAAAGTATTGGGCGTGTACATTTTATATGTTAGTATTTTGGACCTATTTGGTTGATTTGCGCGTTTAACTTTGGTGCGTGTTAATTTCCAGGAAACAATGCTGATGAAGAACGGTGGGATTTGCAGCTACTGTTGCTGAGAATCAAAAGTAGTTACAAATATTTGATAGTTGAGATTATACTTCTCATATTTATTTTTGGTCATATTGATAGGTAGTCATTGGGAGTAGGTTGTTTATTTCAGTATTGTTCTACACAATGAATATAAAAGTAATATTTTTTACAAAATTCAAGTTTCCTAACATTCAACAAGTTTGAAAACGATATTTTTATTTTTATTTATTGCTTTTCATGTTTTTCAAATGAAAAACACAAATGAATTACGAATGTTCATGTACTGGAATAACTCTCATAATAAAGTCTTTTATCATGTCGTATTTTTTATTTTAGTTGTGTGGTGTGTTGGTAGTTGCATTTATGTAGTTGGGCGTGTGCAAAATCTTAGAGTCCGTTGATGGACTGGGGGTTGGGTGGGGGGGGGGGGGTGCGGATTGGTATATGTTTGTGATTTTTATGTGTGTGATTTTTGACTGTCGTGCACTCGTGCACACGTCAAGATGAAGAAATGCCCACACCCAAGAACTCAAACGTGTACCAATTTACCCCTCCCCCCCCCCCCCCCCACTCCATCAAAACACTCTCAGATTTAGCACACACCCACCCACCCACATAAATGCAACTACCATTACACTAATAAATTTTTTAAAAAATACACGAAATGATGCAAAGTTCCACTGCTCGGAATATGCACACGCCATGAAATCAAAGTAAAGAAAAAATCAAAATCACATTTCATGCACACGCCAATATGAAAAAACGCACACATCCTAGCACTCAAACATGTACCAATTCACAACCAATCCAAGCACTCTAAGATTTTGCACACACACACACACCTACATAAATGCAATTATCATCACACCACTAATTTTTTTTTTTTTTTAAAAAAACACGGTATGGTGCCAAGTTGCACTGCCCAAAATATGCACATGCCATGAAATCAAAAGTAAATAAAAAATCAAGATCACATACCATCCACAAGGCGAAATACATAGAACCAAAATAAAATTAAAAAAAAAAAAACACACGCCATTCACCATAAATGCACACACCATACTCTAAAAAATCTTTTCACCACTGGGTTCGGCATACCGCACTCTTATCCATACCACACTCTTTTTCTGCTTCCTTTTCACCACTGGGTTCGGCACCGCACACACCTGTAACATATTATTAGTATTCAAATACACATTTAAGCTCATGGCATCATTTAATCAACACACTAATTAATCTTAGGTTGGTTTGTTAATATGATTGGTTTAAATAAATTGTCTCGTGTAACACCGTATCATGTAAATATGATACCTTAGGAAAGTCGATACACATGCACTAACTTTTATTAACTTTCAGAACCCTTACAACATTCCTAAAAATTAGAAGGCCGGCACTTTACTTCCGCTGTGTCCTAACTTGCACAGGCTCAGACACTACCTTGCACATCATGAATGACGAACTTGCACAGGGTGTGGAAATAACTTCCACATCCTATGCGACTTACTTGCACAGGCTAAGTGACTCACTCGCAGGGCCAACCTCAATCTTGCAAGCAAACTGCACAGACATATTACGAACTTGCACAGACTAGTAGACAACTCCAACAACATTAGACGACCCTATTTTCACTTTTTTTCCCAGGAATAAAAAACTCTGCACTATCTTCGCTCAGAAGAACAAAATTAAGGTCCATTCACATTTCATCTACAAAAACACACTGTCCCCTTGCCTATTCTACATTTTGAAACCCGTGTTGTACAAATTAACGACGAAACTCCGTCGACATGCACATACTAAACAAACGGCAAACAACTGCACATATCATGACTCAAGAATGCACTAACTCAACATAACCGTTGCACATACGTAAGACCATCCTACAAAGCAAAATTGGTGCGATTGCACTTACCTCTATCTGTATACGCCATTACCGTGGCCGGGAGCATTAACGGCTTCACTTGGTATCTGCGTAGCGATTGGTTTACTTCATCTCTCACCACAATATTAATAATATTTATTACCGTTAATATCTATTCTAATCACATAATCCATGGTTGTTCACATGGAATATATTCCAATTAATTTGGAATCAAAAATAGATCCAATATTACAATTACTTATTCACCCTTATGCCTAGACTACTACCTTAAATGCCTAACAAATCTTTTTCAATCTCACTCTTCTATTTGTAAAGATTTAATGGATGAGATGAGATGTCATGATCTCATCCATCTAAGTGACCTCATGGGATCCGGAGCCTATATATATATATATATATATATATATATATATATATATATATATATATATATATATATATATATATATATATATATATATATAATAAGACCCAATAATATTAGGCGCCCTTAACTGGAACAAAAAAAATGTCGGTGTAATTGTTTCTTAAAATGAATGGTTCATATTATTTTGAATTTAGTATTATTTAATGATTTTCCTTATTTACCCTTTATTATATTATTTTCTTTCATTAAATAACCCCAAATTTCCGTTAGTATAAACTTTAGTAACGGAATATTTCGTTAACTATTTATTATTCTTAACTTGCTCATTAATTTCTATAAAAAAGTCTTAGGTTTGAACCTCATCCCAATTAGAGTTGGCATAATTGTTAAACATATACTACGAATATATTAAAACGTATTAAATAAATAAATAAATAAACAAATAAATAAATAAATAAATAAATATATATATATATATATATATATATATATATATATATATATATATATATATATATATATATATATATATATATATATATATAAAATATAATATAATATAAAATTTAACATAAACTTTGGTCAAATAATTAGCCCGACTAAATACATAGCATTCAAAGTTGCACATGCTGTGGACTCGTGTCCACAATGCATTGTGGACACGAGTCCAAAACGACGTCGTTTTTAGGGAAAACGCGGCATTCCAGTTTAAAAAAAAAATTTGATTTTGTCTCGCCGTTAACGGCATTAACGGCGTTATTTGTTTGTGGAGTTATGAATGTACAGTTATGAAATTATGAATATACAGTTATGGAATTATGAATGTAAGTTATGAAATTATGAACATAGAGCTCTGACATTATGAACTTACAATGATGAACATATAGTGATAAAATTATGAACATAGATCTCTAAAATTGTGAACATAGAGCTTCAAAAATTATGAATTTACAGTTATTGAATTATGAATGTACAGTTACGAAATTATGAATGTACAGTTATGGAAGTATGAATATACAATTATGCAAATATGAATGTACAGTTATGGAATTATGAACACAGAGCTCTGACATCATGAACTTACAATTATGAACATATAGTAATAAAATTATGAACATATGCTCCTATAACAAAGCAATCTGAATTTTTTTTTAAAAAAATGGTGGAAGATAACGGTGCCACTAACGGCACCGCTACCGTGTCCACAATGCATGCTGGACATGGTTCCATAGCATAACGATTGTCAAAGTTGAACATCAAAGATTATAAATCAGGAATTTTAAAAATCATTTGATTTTCTTGCATTTAAAAAGAAAAATTAGGTTAAGTTTTTTTTTTTTTCGTTTAATTAATCTTCTTTTAATTATTTAAAATAAAACTTAATATTTCAATTATGCTTTTGCATTATTGGAATGATTTAAGTCATTATGGTATTAATATTTTTTTTATGTATTTTTATAATAGTACAATTGTACATTACTTTACAAATATTATACTATTATTTTTTTTATCGGACAAAATTATTCTTACATCATTCTCAGAACTGCGCGACATGGTCAAAACTCGAAGGATTCAAAAAGGTACCAAACATAAGCAAGAAGTCATAACATTCAAGAGTTGGAAAGAAATAATCAATGGAGATAACGAGCATACCAAACTCTAAACCAAGCACAACCATTAACTTCTATCCAACCACCAAGGTCAAAGCCTCTAACTCCTAGCACAAAACACTACACCAACAAACAACCAAACAAGCAAGCAAAACAAACACACAAAGCAAACCACAACAACTAGCAACGGTAGCACAACCAAACAAGCAAGCAAAACAAACACACAAAGCAAACCACAACAACTAGCAACGGTAGCACAACTAAAAGATAACACAAGCTAAGGAAAAAGGAGAAAAACGGGGTTACCACAACACTGAGCTAGAACGACTCGCTCACAGATCCGTCGGTGCTCTCCTCGGACCCCTCGACGTCTCCTCCTCTTCGGCTTGAGCTGGCTTAAATCTGATCTAGCCTCTGGTGAACGGCAACAAACTGCTTCTTCATGAAAGCGAAACCTTCCTCAAACATCCAGCTCTGTTGACGTAGCCAGGTGACCACACGCTCCTCGTGCGTCACAGCATCGTGCTCCCTTTTGGTTCGGGCTTCTCTTCTTCTTCGATTTTCTTCACTCTCGGGGTCACTTTCCTCGGCTTTGGCAGCTTCTGGCGCTTCCACTTCCTCTTCATGGTCTGCTTCACCCTCGTCCTCTACATCACCTCCCAAGCTCTGGACAGCAAGGTTCAACTTTCCAACAGGAATCTCGAGCTCTGCAATCAGCTCATCCCTTTCCTCGGGCGACTTCCTAGCAACCTCCTCCAGAGTGATGTAATCACCATCTGTTAGGAATAAAGTGTAATATTTTGATGAGCCAAAATTGTATTTTTAGAAACTCCCCAATTTTATTTTGAGTCTAGTTGTCTATTAGCCTAAGTCCCAAGTTAAGCCATAAAGTCTACAAAATTCTTAGCAAAATATACTTATCCAGAATATTACTATTTGAGAATTATTTACCTTGGAAGACACCAAAGGATGAAGCGGTGAAGTGGATAAGGAACTAGGTTGTTAAAGTTAGAGGTCATGGGTTTGAGACTTAATTTTTACATTTTTGAGTAAGAGATAAAGAAGGGGACGATGAAGGGGCTGATAAGGGGACGACCAAGAAACAGACTCGGATTAATTTATGAATTAATCTAGAATGCTACTAAAGCCATTCTGGGAATAAAGATTAAATCCAGAAATATTAACTAATGAGTTAATATGGTGTAATGGTAAAAGCCTTGGAGATATATTTTGTTGGCTCATGTTCAAATCTCACTAAAAACATATTTTTGAAGAGATGACACTTGTTAAAGTGCATGCTGCAATATGGACACATGTAAGGCTAAGTTGACTACAAGTTTGGAAGCTTGTGGACATGATAAGGAAGATGCACGTGAATTCTTCTACACATCTTCTTTCTCATTTAAATCTCTTACTATGCATCTCAAATCATATCAGAAGAAGAAATGGTCGAAGATATATTTTTTACACAAGCAAGAATCAGCAGCAAATCTTTTGGAAGATTTCATCATTTTGATTCCGTCAAGATAAGGAAATTATTTTTCGGAGAAGGTTCAGCTGATGAGCCGACATATGCGACTTTTGAAGATTTGTCAGGTGAGGATTTGCAAACTCAATGTAAGAAGCCCATCTCTTGCATTAAATCATCGCAATGCAAGTTGGCAATAATGTGTAGCTGATCAAGATGAACGATCAAGATCAAGTGATGCTACAACGGTAATATAGCTTCTTCAGCTATGTATACCAGATGACTTGAAGACATGAAACAGAGCAGATAAGAGAGTGCAATACACGAAAAAGAGAAGGCAAGGCAATACAAAGAAGCAAACATAAGAAAAAAATTTGAAATATCCAGTTGAGCTTTCACGAGAGATTCTTCAAGTCTTTAGAAGAGAAATTTGTTTTCTCTAAATCTTACCTCTACTGTGTGCAGAAAGAGGGTTGAGTGTAGCTTTGTGTAAGACACTACCCTGTTGAGTGTAGCTTTGTGCGAGACACTCGTGGTTGCTGATTGTAGCTGTGTGCGAGACGCTCGGTGGTGCTAAGTGTAGCTGGGTGCAAGACACTTAGTTGGTGTAGGAGTATAGCTTTGTGCGAGATACTCGGGATTGAGTGTAGGTGTGTGCAAAACACTCGGGAAGTGTCTGTGTGCACTTGATTCACTATTTGTATCTGGGTGAACGAGATAGTGAATTTCCTCCTTGGAGTGAAAGGAGAAGAGTGGACTAGGAGGATTACACCACCTCTGAACCACTATAAATTGTCTCTCTCTCATTTACTTACTGATTTTATTTATTATTCCATGCATACTAACCCATTTACTATTCGTCTTGGATTCATTCATTGATTCACACGTGATATCACACACATATTGAGTGAACCATCTCTTTAAATATTTATCTGTTGTCTTGCTTGTTGAATATTTGACTGACCCATCTTATACTGTGCGAAAATATTCATCTGGGTCTAGTAGTTTTCACGTATGCATGTGGGCATAAATTTTCATACTTATTATTTGAGCCATACCAAGCATATCCATCATATTGCATGTGATATATCTCTTTGATTTTACGTAACACTTGATTGATTAATTATTTCGCTGCGTATCTAAGTTAAATATCTTGTTACTTAGAGTTGAAATTACCAAAGTGTTATTAATTGTGAACAAGTTTAAAAAGTCTATTCACCCCCCCCCCCCCTCTAGACTTTTTACCACCATATCGGGACCAACACCATCGTCCAACTGAAACAAGTTGCGGCTCCGCAGATTGATAGCATCCAACACCATTTTTCCCACGGGCTTCAGGATACAACTATCAACGCTCACACCCTTCTTGACAAGAATCCAGCTCAACACCATACCATACGGTAGGCTCTTTCGATTGTGATCACGACAGAAGACCATATGTTGCAACATCAAGGCTGGCAGATTGAACTTCACCATGTTCTTAAGACAAAAAGCAAAGGTGCACTCCATCTTTCCCAACAACCGACTTTTGTTGTTATTCGGCAACAAACAATCTGACACAAGCATAACCAAAATCCTTTGCTAGGCGGACAACCACTTCTTCTCTGGTCTCGAAGCTTGAGTGAAACCACTCGTGCGACCCAACAAATAACTCAAATAGTCCCGGTACCCCATGGTATCCATACTAAACCACGAGTTACCACCGTACTGAGCAACTCCCGAAGCAAATAAACTCAGAAGCTGAGCTAGCCTCTTTTCAGACAAAACCACTTTCACACCCCTCACCTTAGAGGTGATTTCAAGCTTACCACCATCCTTTGTCACAACCATGTGACGCTAAAATTGCTTAACCAAGCTGGGGTAAGTCTCGGCCCTTATGGCGAGAAACCCATCTAACAAACCTTGATACCTAAGCATATCCAACACAGAACTAGAAAAGGATTCCGGGTCAAAAGCTTTACCTTCAAGAACGAGATAATGGGCATCCACCCATTCCGCTTTTCTTGCCAAACTTGAACTTCTAGGCATGATTGAAGATGTCTCAAAGCTCAACAAAAAGGGCCCAAGGCTTTTCTTCCCTGTTTTTCTTCTTTTTCTTTTTCACTCGCGCTGCCTCTCTCTCTCGCTGCTCTCTCGGCGTCGTGGCAGCACAGCAGGTCGACGGCGAAGCTCCGGCGGGCGACGGCAGCTGGCGATGGTGGCTTGGTTTCTGCGGCGACGGGTTGAGGGATGGGGGGTGTGCTCGGTGGTTCTCACGGGTAGAAGAAGGGAAGAAAAAGAAAAATAAGGGTTTTGGAATTTGGGGAAAAATTGGAAAGAGAATGATTTAATTTGGGGGTTTGGGTAAGGTGAAAATTTTATGGTTTAGATGGAATTAAAATTGGATAGGTTTTAAGAAGTATAATTAGCTTAAATGGTTAAAGGGTTGAGTTAGTAAAGGGTATACTTGGGTTCAAAACTCAATGTTTAGCAATTTAAAAGCTACTTTTTCTTTTAGGCTTCACAGGGAAGGATTTTATGGATTTTCCATTCCAAATTCAAAGAATTGCTTGGGGAATTTTAAGTGACTCACAAGAAGGGGATGTTGCAATTTGTACATGTGCAAAGATTATGAAATTACTCGAACATGGCTCATTTTAGGGTAAACAACTATCTCCAGGAAAAGCTTGCACTTACAACTAAAAAGAATTGTTGTCCATCAAGAAAGGCTTGCACTAAAGTACAAAAGAATCATTCACCAAGGAGGAAAACATAACAAGGATAACAAGGCAACTTCGAACAACAATGAAGGAATAAGACAGCACACGAAGGCAACAAAGAACAAGATGCGTTCTAAAGACAAGGGTAGGTTAGGAAAGGGTTACCTGCTAACTCCTCCTCAACTAAACCCTCGGTCTCCGCCTGCGATCGCCCCATCACGAAGACTCTCCCTGATGGCCTGGCCCCGGCTGCTCCACGGCTCGAGCTACCTCCAGCTACTCCTCCGGCTCCTGGGGGTGGCGGCAACGCCCTTTGGTTGGCTTGTTGAGGGCACTCGGCGATCTTGTGACCCTTATCCCCACAACGCAAAGTCATTGCACCTTCCCACACTTACGACAAGGAAATGTCTTGGCTTGATTTCCATGCTCCGCTCGATTGGGTCCTTGGGTTGGAGATGATGCATTCTTAGCTTGAAAACTCGGCCGCGGCTTCTTGTAGTTGGAAGAGCCTCCACTCTCGGTCCTCTTTCTTGCAAGCTCATAAGACCCTCGCTGTAGCTGCTGAACACGATACAAATCCGCGGCACTCAGATAAGCTTCTTTCAAAGAACTTGGCCTACTCACGGTTAGAGCCTTCCGTGCCTCGTAGTTCAAGCCAGCTATGAACTTCTCAGCCTTGGTGAGCTCTGTAGGAATGAGCATCCGAGCGAAGCGTGCAAGCTCTAGGAACCTCTTGTGGTACTCAACCACCGATAAAGATCCTTGCTGAAGATGAAGAAATTCCTCATACATCGCGGCTCGCACATACGCCGGATAAAACCTCTCACGCATCCGATCCTTCAGGGCGGTCCAACCAAACGCAGGCTCCTCAAGGTAAGCTGGGCCCTCGTGTATCCACCATAAATCGGCCTCATGACTGAAGTAGAACGTTGCAAGCTCTACTCTTCGCTCTTCCGGACAACCAACAACCGAAAATATCTTATCAAACGTTCTCATCGACTCTTCCAAGACAAAGCGGGTCTTCCTCACCCGTGAAGGTCGGTGGCCTGTGACCCGAGACGAGACGCCCCATGTCCCTATGCCTGGTAGGCTGAGGAGGTAGCGCAGGATGGTTGTTGTTCAGCAACGCCTCACTAAGAGTCTGCATAGTCTGCGTCTACTGCTGTAGGTTCTGCGCAAGCTGCTCATTCGTGGGGGTCTCTGCCGTACGCACACGAGGACGAGGAGGCATCGCAAGCTTCTACAACAACAACACGGTTACCAACAAGACAACAGACAAGCAAACAACTATAAACAACGCTCAGCTCACCGCGCATCCTAAGAAATCCTAAGCCTAAACACTTAGATTCTTATGGTCACCTTAAGGTCTCAAACCACACTTAACCACTTAGAAGTCTAGACTTTACCATTCTAGGCTCAAACCTAGGCTCTGATACCAAGTGTAAGGGGAAAGAATAAAGGGTGATCCTCTAGGTTAGCTTGCAATTATAACATAGGGTGAAATGTGTTTATTACCCTTACTAAAAGGAAGAGGTGTAAGGTAACAAGGGAACTACTCACAAAGCTTTAGGTACAACACTTGACTTTGGGGTTGACTAGTCAATTACTAGTCCCCGATTATTGAATTTTAGTGTGGATCCTGCGAAGATTAAAGCTGTGGTCGATTGGCCCGTACCGAAGTCGGTTCAAGAAGTCCGAGGCTTCTTTGGCCTTACTGGATATTACCGACAATTTGTTCGGGGATATGCCTCCAACGTGGGCCCATTAACAGAGTTACTCAAAAAGGGTGGATTTTCATGGGGACTAGCAGCTGATGAATCATTCCAACGATTAAAAGAAGCAATGACCAAAACTCCGGTTCTGTACCTCCCTAATTTTGAGCGACCTTTTCGTGTAGAGACAGATGCTTCTGGGTGCGCGATGGGCGCCATTCTAACGCAGGACAAATATCCCATAGCATATTTCAGCAAGAAGTTGCCGCCTCACTATAAAAAAGCCTCGGCGTATTGTTGGGAAATGTATGCCATCACCGCCGCAGTTCGTCGTTGGCGCCCCTAATTGTTGGGTTGTCCATTCACTATTGTTATAGACTATAAGAGTCTTAAATAATTGCTATCTCAAACGATTCAAACCCCGGAACAGCAACGATGGCTTACCAAACTTCTGGGCTTTGATTTTGTCATTGAGCACAAAGCAGGCATGGAACATAATGGTCCGGATGTGTTATCTAGGTGGACTAGTGAAGTTCAAGGGGATTTGTTAGCATTATCAACCGCCACTACAGGTTTCCTTTCTGAAATCAAAGCAACATTACACCTGGATCCTAAGGTCCAACATATTATTACTTCTCTTGCAAATAATGACATGCCAGCCAATGGATATTCATGGAAGCACGACACCCTCTATTTCAATGGGAAAATATATGTGCCAGAGGGAAATGACTTACGTCGACGGTTGTTGGACCTCTTCCACGGCTCACTAATTGGCGGCCATTCTGGTGAGCTGAAAACCTACACTCGTTTGAATGCCAGTTTCTATTGGCCTAGGATTCGCAAGGATACTCAAACTTATGTGAAGGACTATTCCACCTATCAACAAATCAAGCCAAAAAATTTTTGTCCAAAAGGATTATTGCAACCATTACCAATTCCTTCGCAGGTTTGGGATGACATTTCGATGGTCTTCATTTCCTCACTACCGTTATCTAGTGGCAAATCTGTTATATGGGTCATCGTTGATAGGTTGTCAAAGTATAGTCACTTTTGTGCCCTCGCGGACGGAGTCATAGCCCCACAACTTGCTGCCTATTTTGTCCAGGAATATGTACGATTACATGGTTTCCCCAGGTCCATTGTATCTTATCGTGATCCCTTGTTTATGAGTACCTTCTAGAAGGAACTCTTTCGCTTACAAGATACCGAGCTTAAGCACAGTACAACTTATCACCCGCAAACAGATGGCCAAACTGAGGTACTCAATCATTGCGTTGAGATGTACTTACGGGCCTTTTCTAGTGACTATCCTACTCGGTGGGCGAAAGCACTTCCATGGGCTGAGTATTGGTACAACACTAGTGTTCACAGCTCAACCGGATTTTCTCCTTTCTATGTCGTGTATGGCAGACCGCCTCCCTCATTGATCGGTTATTCTCCTGATGGTACTCCTGTTGCTGCACTTGACAATGCCCTTCTCGAACGTGACAAGCTCTTGGCTACGCTCAAATTAAATTTACAAAGGGCCCAAGAAAGGATGTGTGTGCAAGCTGATCGTCATCGCCGTGACAAGGAATTTAGTGTGGATGATTGGGTTTTTGTTAAGTTACAACCATATCGACAAAGCTCGGTTGCATCGCGTCATGGCCACAAGTTGGCAAAGCGCTATTTTGGTCCCTACTGCATCGCTGCTCGTGTTGGGAAGGTTCTGTACAAACTATCATTGTCGGATTCCGCTAGGATTCACCCGGTGTTTCATGTGTCACTGTTGAAATTCTGCCCTAACCCGTCTATAACCACCCCAGTGCACCCCCACCAACGGCTGCTCAGTTTCCTGTCCCATTCCGTATCTTGGACCACCGTTTGGTCAAGCACAACAAGCAACAGATTCGGCAGGTTCTCGTTCAATGGGAGAATACCCCAACTTCTGAGGCTACGTGGGAAAATTGGGATCTTTTTCATGCGTCGTTTCCGCATATTAGCCTTGAGGACAAGGCTAATTTCGATGGGGTAGGTAATGATACGCATGCAGCTAGTGAAATGAGGCCTAAGAGGAAAACTTCAACGCCACTAAAGCTACGTGACTACATCTGCAGTTGAAGACCCTAATATTTAGGACATGCAATTTACTCATTCTCGCAATTTACTCATTCTCTGCATTTTAAGTACAGTCTCTGTTGCTAGAGTAATTAGAGCCAAATAAATAGCAGATTTATTAGGGAGTGGTTAGAATGTAATAAACTATGAATTCCTTCATTAATGAAACAGAGGGCATCACCCTGAATTCCAATATTTCCTCTGCCTGAACTCTAGTCTCTCTTTCTCCCTCTTTTTTTCTATTATGGAGGCTGTTCATCCTCTAAAGTGAACAACAAAACACCTGTAAAACACCCATCCCCAACAATTTTATTTAATTAGTAATAATTATTTCTCAGTCGAGACTCTTTCAACAACAGCCAGTCAAAACAACGAACGGAAGAAGAGCATCTCGTCCGCCCATGGTGGCTACTTGCGGAGCTTTGACCGACTATAGCGCAGAACTTGAGAAAATTGTTGGGTTCAAAGAGTATAAATACACGCGCTTTCAAGGAAGGTGGGATCATCGATTGGCCCCGGACCAATTCCGGAGGTGATCCACAGCAGAGTCCATTCGCGCGGCGGAGCTTTGGGCTGGTGAGATTTTCTGACGGCAGCTTGGTGAATTTCTTGGGCGGCTTGGGACAACAATAGCATTTTCTGGTTAAATCAACTTAGCTTTTCATTATTCTTTTTAATTTGCTTAGTAAATTGCATTGTTGATTTTGAGAATTGCCAGCAGAGCTTTTTGGTTTGGCAACAAAGTCTTTCAATTTGTTTAGATAATTGTTAGTTTAGATAATTGTTTGGCAGTAACAATTCCACACGCCATTTCCTCATCCCTTCATCCCTTTTATTTGTTAACTTATTTACTTTGTCTTTTGTTGGAAGATGAACTGTTCTAATTTAAGTGATATTAATTTTATGTTCTTAGATTTTTTAATTTGATTGTTTAGTTAATATTCTGGTTCGTGGTAGTTTACTTGTTCACCTTCGTAAGTTTTGATTCAATTATTTATTCGTTAGGTTTCATGAATTTCAATTATTTTGCATTTGATTCTTAATTAACTTTGAACCTTTAAATTGTTTAATTAGTTATTTTAATTTCAAGTTATTAAATTGTCCATCAATTGGTTTATGTTCCTAGTATTTATTTGATCTCTTGCCATTTCATTTTGAGGTTATTCAATTATTTTTCATGTCGTTATTTTCTACTGGTAATTTAATTTAGTTAATCCATTTCGATTATCAATTCTATTTTCTTGACTTTTGATTATTATACTTTCTTAAGTTGTCCTCATTCGATTTAATTTCACTGCAATTCAAACTTTATTTTCTCGTTCCACCATTTTTTTAAGTAATTAAATTGTATTGTAACAATTCCTTGTGGGATCGAGCCTTGCTAAGCACGCTATTACTACCATTGACTCGTGCACTTGCGAGGACTTTATTAAAATTATCCATCAATTTTTAGTGTCGTTGCCGGGAAATTGTTTATTTTGCAATTTAATTTTCTGTTTCTTACTTTAATTGTTTGATTTTTTTATTGTCATATTTTTTATTTTTAATCTTGCTATTTATTTAATTCATTAGTCTATTTAAACATTACTTTATATTTGTTTTTATTTCTCTGTCCCATTTATTTATTGCATTTCGTAATACTGGTTGATTTTTTTTCCAATCTCTTTAATTTATTATTATTGTCATTTGTTTTTTCCTTCAATTTAATCTTGCTCATTTATTTGATTCATTAGTCCATTCTACGTTCTCAAAATTCTTTTTCATTCTTAATCACACAAATATTTGAAAAATTTTACATTTTAATATGTACTCCTTTTCGTCAAACCAAAATAATCCTTTTAATAATGGTTTTGGACAATTAAGTCCAATGAATGGTTTTATTCAAAATGATCCGTTTTATAATTCTTATAATTCAGGTTGGGAAAATCACCCTAATTTTTACTGGGATGGTAATCAAAATAATTTTCAACCCAATCATTATAATTTTTACTGTGATTATAATCAAAATGATTTTTGACCAATTAACCCACCCCAACCTGAAAAACCATCTTTGGAGGATACTCTACAAGAGTTCATGCAGGTTTGCAAAATTCATGATTTCCAGCCTAAAAACAATTGTTGGAAGATTCCCTGCAGGAGTTTATACAGACTTGCAATAGGCAACAAGAAGCACATGATCAATGGTTGCATATGCAACAAGACACTTATGAGCCACAAGAAGAAGATGAACAACGATTCCAAGAAAATGAGGCTTGCTTTAAAAGAATTGAAGCACATTTAGAGCAAATTGCTAAATTTGTGCAAGAGCATGTGCCAGGTAAGTTACCTAGTTAACCTGAAGAGGCTAAGGCTGGTGAAGAGGCTAAGGCTGGTGATATCAATGAAAACAAGTCAGAAGATAATATCATTTCGAAACAAGCTGAAATAATTGAAAAATTGCATAATAATGCTAATGATATTATTGTTGAAAATGATGAGTCTCAATTGCATAAATCTGATTACCCTTATGTGCCTCCCATGCTTTATGTGCCCCCAATCCCGGTTGATGAAAGCTTTGAAAACACCAAACCTGTGGAAAATGAAGATTTTGAGGAGGAGGAGCCCTATGTACCACCTAAGCCTTATGTGCCCCCAGTTCCTTATCCAAATAGGCTAAAAAGTTGTGTGCCTGAAACAGTAAGTGAAGTTCTACAAAAAGAATTGCCCCCAATCCCTTTTTATTCTCAAGGAGACAATTTTACCAAAAATTTGCTTGATGAAACTATTGATTTTCCAATTTTTAAATCTATGAATTTGTCTGATAGATCTAACAAAGTTTTTGCAGTTAAGGGGTTGAATTTTATTGATGATGGTAAGTTGGAGTTTGATAAAATTCAAAAAGAAAATCTTTTGAATGACGTTGATAAATCAGTTTTTTCTTGTTATTCTCAAACTGTAGGGCTAAATGAGAATTTCACAAATAAAAAATCTAATAAAGGGGGACTTTCTTTGTCTTCTTTTCTTTCCTCTCACAACATCGGGGACAATGTTGAAAATAAGTGTGGGGAAGGGATTTTACCCACAAATCATAAAAAATTGAAAATTTTCAAAATTTTTTATTTTCTTATGTTCATTTTCTTAAATATTTTTATTTTAAAATTCTAGCATTAGTTTGAGCTTTATCTATAAATCTTTTAAATATTCGGTGATAAAAATAATGAAGGTTTTTGTCAGCTCTTAGTGTGTATATGCATGTGACTAGTTGTTAATTTCTTTATATTTTGAATAACTTTGTCAAAAAAAAAAAAACCAAAAAAAAAAAACAAAAAAATAAAAAAATAAATAGAATTTGAAAATCACAAATAACTTTGTGTTCTATACAATTTCTTTAGTAGTTTATATGTATCTTTCACTTTATATTACCTTTTTCAAATTCTTAAATAATTTTTGAGTGCTATAAATTGTGGTGTAGTGTGTTGGTTCAAGGATCATCTGTATGGCATAAGTGAGGTGAAAAAAAAATTTAAAGAATATTTAAAAAATAAAAATGAGTGTTTCATTTTATTTCATTTGTTTTAATTAATCTAAGAGATTCTACTCCGCTGAATCAGCCACCTAAACATGTACCATAAATAAATAAGTGTTGTGGTCTGGTTTATGAGTGCACACAAAATGAAAAAAGTCAAAATAGGAAAATAATGAGTGAACTTTGGAAGAGACGAGCAATTGCATTTCAATTTTAATAAATGCCTTGATCCTGATTTGCTTCATGTTTTGCACATGCACTGTGATAGAATATTTCTAAATTTGGTTTAGGTTGCATTTGGTGAAATTTTCATATTTTTCTCTTGAGTTTTTGTATAGTTCAGATAAGGGGTGTCAGCACATGAGCACACGTTTTATATTTATTTTAGTTGTTAAAATTTTTAATTTCTAGTCGACTGTTTTATGCACTCTTTGAGTTGACACTAACCTTGCATTGAGATAAATAAATTTGAAAGCCTATTCGGGTAAAGCTCAATTTAATGTTTGATTTTGTTTTTAATTTCTTTTATTCCCTTTTAATAATGCTTTTGCTTGAGGACAAGCAAATAAATAAGTGTGGGAAGATTTGATAACCATTATTTTTAGTATTATTTTAAATAATATTTTTATAGTTAATTTGCAATAATTAATTAATCTTATATGTTGTATTGTAGTTTGTTTCCAGGCGAAGAACGAAAACAATAAGAACAAGAAGAAGATAATAAAGAAAGAACAGAGAAAAAGGATTCTCATTACATTATCATCTCTGTACAACATTACATCAGTATATATAACAGCTAATATAGAATCATACCATAAGTATCAAGCCGTTACAAATCATATCATTAATGCTAGAATAATGTCCATAATTAGATTTTATAACACTCCCCCTTGGACATTATTTTGCCATAATCATGCCTCGTTAAAAACTTCTCTAGGAAAACCACGTGGGAAAAACCTAGTTGAAGAAAAGAATACATGATATTTGTAAGAACATATATTGTACTGATTGTCTCATTAAAAACCTTAACTTAAGAAAACCGGGTGGGAAAAACTTAGTGAAGGGGAAAAGAGTACAATCATAAGCCTTCAAGGCATAATCGGCATAATCTTCAGGATTTTGGGATTTGTCTACTTCAGCAATTATTTTGCAAATTTTTCCCATTTATGTTACTATATCATATTCATGTCTCGTTAAAAACCTCAATAGAAAACCCAGTGGGAAAAAAACTAGTTGAGGAAAATAGTACATGATGTATGTGTATTCTTGTTTTAGATTAGCTGCCTCATTAAAAACCTTAGATTTAAGTAAGAACCCCGTGGGGAAAATTTAACTAAGGAAAATAGTACAGCTGTTAGTCGTCAAGACCCAATCTTCAGGATTGATTCATGTAAAATGATACCCCCCCTCAAAATAATAATCCTTAAATCCATACATTAAATTTCCAAAATGTATAGAGGAATTTTGTAAATAAATATGTAAAACTGTCAATGGAATGAATATACTCTATAATAATCCTGTGACTCTTTTGGAGCTCAAGTGGGTATAATATTGACATCATAATGTCTAGTCAAAAGGATTTCATTATATATCTTTATTATTTATGCAACACAATCTTTATTGCCCCTTTATAGGATAATGAGGGTAAATATAGTACAACCAGTTTTGGAACTTGGCATTATGAGAATACAAAATAATAGCCAATACCCAAGTAGCCCATTATATATTGGCGTACTGGTGTATATATAAAAAACTTCAAGGAAAAACTCGATCTCCAAGTCGAGATAATACTTAGCTTTCCCAAGCTTTTGTTTCAAAATCTCCGTCTTTAGACATGAACTGATATAATCAAGCTCTTTAGATATTTTATTGATGCTTATACCATCAATATTCACTAAGATAATGAATAACTCCATTTATCGGTACATATTATTCCTTCTACATGAGGATAATAACCCCATTTGCAACTCTTTAAAGAATAAATATTGGCACATAATAAATACATATTCCTTCTTCCAGAGAAAAATACTCGATCAATTATTAACTATTTCAGGTCCTATAAAGACCTTAATATTTTAATGTGCGATTCTTCACTTTTTCTCATTTTGAGAACTTAAAATCCTTCGGAGACTTTTGAATTTAATATTAATTAGTTGCATATCTAATTTATTATTCTGCCAATGATGTAGCGGAACTTAATGTCATTTATCGTGGGAAAATATGTTTGATTAAAATCAATCAAGGGTATCTGCGTGAACCCATAAGACTACAAACTCGCTTTATATCATATCACCTCATTATTCTTATTTATCTTTCGTGTACACACCCACTTGTAACCTTCGGGGTTAACTCTCAACGGTGTATTGTTATAAAGAGAATTATTAATAATTAGCGAGTTGAGTTATGCCTTAATTGCTCCTTTATACGTTAAATAGTCATGGCACTTCCGGTGCATAACTCTGGATCCAGATTATCATATAATGGAGCAATTTGTATAGGCTATTGTGTTGTCGACGACTATAATACTTTCATAAATCTCTCCCATATTTATAATTGTTTATGACAATATTTAAGTCAACCAGATTATAGACATTTCTCAGAACTTATTTAGATCACATCTGGTTGTCCCGCATCCCTAGTATTATGTTTGTTTGGTGCACCTATGAATTAACTAGGGTTTCTCGTCATTTGGACTAGCGTCTCCAGGACTAATTAATTCAAGATTTTTCAAGAGTGACAATGTTTATTTACTAGATCTAGTATTATGATTCTTATTTCTTTCACCGATAGATCTCATACACTTCTAGTGTCATGGAGTATCGGTAAATATATTTGGTCCAAGTTGGGGAAGGTATATTGACCTAGTCACTCTTTTATGATCACTATGATAGGAATATTTTTGTAAGTTTTGATGAGCCAAATGTACTTTAGATCCCCTGTGTTTTTAGGTCTTTTAGTACAAGCATCATAAATCAGAATATCGAGTCAAAAGGAATCTACCATAGGAAGAACAAAATTAATTTGAGAAATTAATTTTGGTCCTACGAGTATTCATCCGAGAAAGAAGCATAAAGGAATGGCGTTGCAAAGAATGACCGGATGAGCCTAACGGCGAAATGGTAGAAGTCCTTATTCAAAACGATCACACTCGAGATTGATTCCCCCCCAAGGACTTATTTTTTACAAGTCAAACTTTCGGACAAGCACAATGTGCCAAGGAGCACAATGTTACCGAAGGAGCACAATGCTACCAAAAGAGCACAATGCTACCAAAAGAGCACAATGTATTAAAAAGAGCACAATGCTACCAAAAGAGCACGATGCGGACGAGCATAATGTGTGCTAAAGAGCACAATGTGTGCTAAGGAGCACAATGTGTGCTAAGGAGCACAATGCTCAAAAGAAGCACAATGTATCAAAAGGAGCACGATGTGTCCAAAGAAACACAATGTGACCAAATCGGAAAAGCACAATGTTCAAAGTCAAGAAGCACGATGTTCAAGTCAAAGGAGCACAATGTGGCAAAGAAGCAAGATGATCAGAAATTGGATTAATTCGAAGAAATTTATTCCAAGTCTACCCACATGCCACAAGAATCCAAAATTGCCTGAAAGACATTTGATCAGAACGGTAAAATATTTATGAAGACATGAATATAAAAACTTATCCTAGAAATAAATTCTATCAGATGAATTTATTTCAAAGATACGTTGGATATTCAATATGACAAGAAAAATAATATTTTAAGAAACAACTAGAAAATCAAGTTGTGATAAAATATTATTTGTCAGGCAAGTTGACAATCAAATCAAATTGAAGACCTACTATTGTCAACAATATCAGGCTATGAAGATTCAAAATTCAAATATCAAATTGTCCCACTCCAACGGATATATTTGATTGCCTATAAAAAGCCATGAAGACTTGAAGACAAACAGCGTGTAGAGCAGAGGTGAACAAGATAGACACGAGATAGAAGTGCAATACACACGAAAATTTAAAAGTGCAAAATATTCTTAGAGACTTAGTCTGAATAGTCTCAAATCTAGTTGGAGAGAGATACAATTACCCTTGTATTTGTAATTGTAAAAAGAGTATAGCTGTGTGCAAAATACTCTAGTGAGTGTAGCTGTGTGCAAAACACTCGTAGTTGCTAAGTGTAGCTGTGTGCAAGACACTTAGTTGGCGTTGAGTATAGCTGTGTGCGAAATACTCGGAGTTGAGTGTAGCTGTGTGCGAGACACTCGGAGTTGGGTGTAGCTGTGTGCAAAACATCCGGAAGAAGTGCTTGTGTAGTGCTTATTCACTATTGTAACTGTGTGTGGAAAAATAGTGAATTTCTCCTAGACGCGAAAGGAGAAAAGTGGACTAGGAAGATTACGCCACTTCCGAACCACTATAAATTGCCTCTCTCATTTACATACCGCACTTACATAATTTGCTCTATCTATCTATCTTATCCGACTAACCCGTTTAATATTCACAATCAATCTTAATCGTTCGGGTTTAGTGTGTTTTCACGTATGCATGTGACTCAAACTTCTCGAGCTTAAATAGTGATTTATTCTAAGCAAGTTTGACGTGTTGCATGTAACATTCGTCACACGTTCGACGTGATACGATATTTATTTACAATCTTGAATATTGTTATTATATATTGAGTGAACCATCTTCTTTATATATTCAAGATACCTCTGTTACTTTTTTCTATCTTACATGCGTATTTAATTCATTATTTGGGCATAACTCTTTACATACTACCTATTCCGCTGTGCAGTTTAAATTAACTCTATTTACTTGTTACTTAGAGTTGAAATTACCAAAGAGTTATTTATTTCGGAAAAAGCTTGAAAGTCTATTCACCCCCCCTCTAGACTTTCACCACCCTATCGGGACCAACAATTGGTATCAGAGCGGTTGTCTATTTGAGTCAATTTTGGCTGCTAGACAGATCTCAAAAAATCAAGATAATGAAAAGAGATATGGCTCTTGCCCAAAACTTATTATTTTCCTTAGAAAAATTTGATGATTGGAAAATTCGCATGCAGGTACATTTATCCGCATTACATGATGAAATGTGGGAAGTGGTTACAAGTGGTCCTATTGAGATTTTGCAAGTCAACACCTCATCCGTACAAACAAGTGACACTCCACAATACATTCCAAAACCGAAAGCGGAATGGTCTCGTGAAGATAGAACAAGAAATAACTTGGACAATATTTCCAAGGATATTTTGTTTAAATCTATCGATGACACGATATTTCCAAAAGTTAGAAAGTGTCAATCCGCGAAGGAAGTTTGGGAAACGCTCATTCAAATTGGTGAAGGAGACGAGCAAGAAAAGGATAATAAGCTCACTATAGCATTAAAGAAATTCGAGGATTTCAAAATTCTAAACGGCGAGAATATTATCGACATGGAAACGAGATTTGCCAAAATCTTAGGAGAGATTAATGATCTTGGAAAAGATATTAATCAAAAAGAAATCTCACTCAAAATTCTACGTGGTCTACCATCTACATGGGACATGAAGGTCACGGCCATGAGAGATCATAGGGATCTAAAAACCCTATCGACCGATAAGCTCTTTAGTGATCTAAAAGCCTATGAATTTGAGATGAAATCAAGATTAGAGGAAGATCATGAAGAAAAGAACAATGTACTTATAGCTGAGCAACCATCAACCTCAAGGTCAGTACAAAATGTTGAATTATTACCTAATGATCAATTTGCTCTCTTTGTCAAGAAATTTAGGAAATTCATGAAGAGAAGCAACTACAAGAAAAATCCACAAGGGAAATCGTGGAATGCAACAAAGAATTCGAAGAAAGAAATTGTTGAGGAAGATTCGAATTTATGCTACAACTGTAGAAAGCCTGGACACTTTGCAGCAAGTTGTCCACACCCCAAGGTAAGTAAAAGTCAATATACGAATATCTCTAACTCTCAACAGGAAGAATTCAAGCCCAAAGATAAAAAGTTCACAAAGGAGAGAAGAAAAGCACTTATTAGTGACCCACTTGAAATAAGTGAGTCAGAAGAATCTTCAAGTGATGAAAGTGACACCTCAAAGGATGACAATGCAATGTTTTGCATGAGCATCTCCAACAACTCACCCTACGAGGACATGTGTCTTATGGCAAATGGAAATGAAGAAAATGAGGTAACATCTTACTCTTATGATTCTGTCAATTCTTCATTTTCTAAAGAGTCCTTCTTTCACTTAATGGAAGAATGTCAAACCGTAATGGACACTCACTCTCAACTCAAAGAGCGCAATTGTCTTTTGATTCTCGAAAAAGATCAATTAAATGAGAAATTGCAAAATGCTCTACTTGAAGTGAAAGACTTGAAAGATAAAATTATTTGTCTTCAAGAAGAGTGTAAATCAAGGGAAGTGAGAGAACACAACCTTAGAGAGGTTATAGCAACATTTACACATTCATCCAAAATAATGGACAAAATGGTAAATATGCAAAAACCCTCAAGTGATAAAACCGGACTCGGTTATGATCCATCGTGTTCTCAAGCCTCCAAGAACTTGGCCAATTCTACTACTACTTTAAGTAATAAAGTCCAAGTAGTAAAATTTGTTAAAGGTCAAGAAAGCATTGGTCACCAAACTAATGTCAAAATTAATGCTGTTAGGCCGAAGCCTCAAAGAAACAATATTTCGCCTAAACAGTATACAAAAAGGCAAAAGTTTGTTCCTAAATGAAAATACACCAATGAGTCTAGTGCACAAAGCCCTCATAGGAGAATGGGAAGGAATCCAAGAATTGAGGCAGGGAGATTTTATCCCTCAAAACAAGATTGGTTTGGTTATATTAAACCATGGACTAAGTCCAGATTTAATGCCTATCATAGGCTCAAACAATCTTCTTCCCACGTGCCAAAAGATCGAGTAAATTTTCAAAAACCGGCACAAAAATTATTTTCGAAAATGAAATATGATTATAATGTGTTTAATGGTTACCAATCACCTAAACTTAGATCAGTGAGTACAAGGTGGATTTGGGTACCAAAAATGACTAACACCCAAGGACCCAAATCAAGTTGGGTACCTAAAAATGTTTAATTTGTTTACAGGAAGTTTGGTACTTCGATAGTGGATGTTCTAGACACATGACTGGAAATAAATCTAGTCTTGTGAATCTTAAAAATATCGAAGGACCAAAAGTCGTATTCGGTGGAAATGAACGATACGGCATAACAAAAGGAGTTGGTACAATTTTTCGAAATGGTTTGAAATTCGAAGATGTATCCTTTGTTGAAGGTCTAAAATTCAACTTGTTGAGTACAAGTCAATTTTGTGACAAAGGATATCTAGTAGAGTTCTTCAAAGACAAGTGCCAAGTGAAGAATAATTCCTTGGGAGAAGTTGTGTTCGAAGGAATAAGGAAGAAAAATATGTATGTTGTGGATTGGAACACAACAAAAGAATCAGTGTGTCTACTAGCAAACAACTCACACGCAACAAGTTGGGAATGGCACAAGAAGTTGAATCATCTAAACTTCAAGACAATCAACAAGCTAGCAAGAAACAAACTCGTTGAAGGTTTACCCGGCATTGTCTACAAGAAAGATCAAATATGTGATGCTTGCCAAAGAGGAAAGCAAATCAAGTCATCTTTCAAATCCAAAGCTCAAGAATCTACAACAAGACCGCTGAGTCTACTACACATGGATCTATTTGGTCCAGTAGACCCTGCAAGTCTAAGTGATGAAGGAATATTTTTAGGATATTCATCTACCAGCAAAGCATTCAGAGTATTGAACAAGAAATCAATGGTGGTAGAAGAATCAATTCACGTCACATTTGATGAAGCTCATAAGAAGAAAACCCAGAGCAACAAAAATGATCAGGAAAGTTGTCAAGTTGAAAAGTTATTTAATGATACTGACATATCTTTCAAAGATCAAATTATACAGGGTATGGAGCAATTGGACATTGATTGCAATAGTGAAGGACACGTGGAAGTCAATGAAGATCCCCACGTGGAAAGTCAAAATTCTCAAGTTGAAACACAAGTTGGAGATCAATCTAATGAACAAATGTGTCTACTTCCAACTTACCTACTGAGCAAGGAAACGTGGAAAGCCCATGCAACCTACAACCTGACTTGAGATGGCTCAAAAATCACCCTCCAGAGCTAGTGATTGGAGATCCACGAGAAGGAGTAAAAACAAGGTCCTCAAATATACATACTTTATTTTCTTGTTTTCTTTCTCAGGTGGAGCCCACAAGCATTGAAGAAGCTCTAAGTGATCCAGATTGGATTAATGCAATGCAAGAAGAACTTGATCAATTTAAAAGAAGTGACGTATGGGAATTAGTTCCAAGACCTGAAAATTACAATATAATTGGAACAAAATGGGTCTTTCGGAACTAGGCAAATGAGGATGGAATTGTCATACGAAATAAAGCACGTTTAGTGGCAAAAGGATATTCACAAGAAGAAGGCATAGATTTCGATGAAACGTTTGCACCCGTTGCAAGACTGGAAGCCATCAGAATATTTCTAGCTTATGCCGCGTACAAAAATTTCACTGTCTATCAAATGGACGTGAAAAGTGCATTTTTGAACGGCTTACTTGAAGAGGAAGTCTACGTTGAGCAACCTCCTGGTTTCGAGATAAAAGGTGATATTAATAAGGTCTACAGATTAAAGAAGGCGTTATATGGGTTAAAACAAGCACCGAGAGCTTGAATAAGTTCGAGATGAACATGATGGGAGAGTTGAACTACTTTCTTGGATTACAAGTAAAGCAACTCAATGAAGGAATATTCATCAATCAGGCCAAATACACGAAAGATCTTATAAAGAAATTCGGTCAAGATGGAAAATCCTCAATCAAGATCTCGATGAGCACATCTTTAAGATTGGATAAAGATGATGAAGGCAAGGACGTTGACGAAACAAAATATCGAGGAATGATTGGATCATTACTATACCTCACTGCAAGTCGACCAGATATATCTTATTCAGTGGGAGTATGTGCCAGGTTCCAGTCAAAGCCAAAAGAAAGTCATTTTCTTGCTACCAAGAAAATCATCCGATACCTAAAAGGAACAGTCAATGTGGGATTATGGTATCCCAAAGAAGGTAATTTTACACTAACTGGTTTCTCAGATGCAGATTTTGCAGGATGTAAAATCGATCGAAAAAGTACCTCAGGGACATGCCAGTTCTTAGGGGGAAGATTGGTATCATGGTTTAGCAAAAAGCAAAATTCCATAGCCACAAGTACAGCCGAAGCTGAATATATTGCTGCTGGGAGTTGTTGCGCGCAAATTCTTTGGATGAAACAACAGCTGATTAAGAGTGACAAGATAGTATGATGATGGTTTTTACCTTAAATGAGAACACCTTTTTATGGTAGTTGTATACAATAAATTGTCTAAAAAGAATCAATTCTTTTTCTTTCTTCCAACTACATAAAAACGTGTATATATGCACATATTATTTTCGGAACAGATTTAGTGCTCTATGAATTTTATTTCAGGTAAAATCAGTCCGAGTATCTAAATTTTTGGCGCCACATCAGCAGACAAATTGGATGGAGAATATATAACCTAAACTAACTATCAGTTAGGTCAAAGGTTGGAAGCTATTGGAATATCAAAAATACCCCTCACTTATTAAAAGTCAACATTTAAGTTGTGAGGATATTTGTGTAAAGACACATCCCTTCCACCCAACCGGTTGGAAGAGCCACTATTACACTCAAAACTCTCAAAATCTTTTCACCTTCCATAGCCGAAACACTCAATCTTCATCTCTTTCAAAATCTTCAATCCCTCAATCTCTAAAAATACCAAGCACGTTATGGCTACCATTGGAAATTCAAGCTCTCAACGGAATGAAGAACACTCTACACAACTCAACCTCTCGAAGCTAGCAGTTGGAATCAAGGCCGGAGGAAGTTTTGACCCTCAAGGATTTCTAAAAGAAGCCGAGAACTCTCATCTTGTACAAAGAATCATCCATGCACTTCAACATAGTAATCTCATGAGGTTATGTTCTTATCCATACTCAGGATTTTATGATGAAGATGTAGCAGATTTTTATATGAATGCCAAGGTTGTTGGATGGACCATTGAGTCCACCGTGAATGGAACTCTCATCACCATTGATGAACATGAGTTGCACACAACCTTTGGACTGCCTATATCTAGTCCAGAACAACCACTGTTGGACTTAGATGTTCACACATATGATCACACGGAAATTTGGTCAGAAATTCAGAATGAGAATGCTTCTCTCGAACCAAATCTTTCCGGTCAAAAATCTGACTTGAAGCATGAGTATGAGATGCTAGTTAGAATTCTCTATAAATGTGTGTTGTGCAAATTGAATAGTATGGAGGATATATCACCTGTGAGAATTGGATATTTGCATGCTGTGATGAATGGAGTTAGGGGAGACTGGAGTAAACTTATCTTGAGCCGGATTGCACATTTTGTGAAAGGTGCGAAAATTAGGAATGGGAAGTTCAACCGTATCCTAGGGTTCGATTTGCTTATTGGTGAGATTATAAAAATGAAAGGGTTACCAATGAGATCAAGAAAGCCTTTTGGAAGTAACCGAATTTTGTTTAAGGATCATGAAGAATCAACTGATTTGAGCTCCAAAAGAAAAAGGAAACCGAGAGGGATTCCTGCTAGGAAAAGGCCAATTGTAGAAATTCTTGGTTTATCCTCTCAACCCGCAACTCAATCCCATGAAAACCCTACCTCAAGCCAAAATCCAAACTCAAGCCAAAATCCTACCTCAAGCCAAAATCCTACCTCATGCCAAAATCCAAACACAAGCCAAAATCCAACCATAAGTCAAAATCCAAATACAAGCCAAAGTTTCATAAATCCTTGGAAACAATGTTGAATGAGGAGATTCATCAAGTTGATGGACTTGATTTGGTGTTGGTGAGTGAATACCAAAGAGTCCTAAATTGGAGAAAATGGAGACTTGGTTCATATCAAGATTTGATGACAAAAGGACCAAGTATGCAAGAAGAAGAATTATTTTCCTTGAATTGGATTGGCAATTTTGATGTTGGCCATGCAACTTTGATGTCTACGGTGAATGGAATATTTGTGAATAAATTAAAAGCTAAGTTGGCCAAAGCTACTGTTGATGTCACAGTCCAAGGAGAAATGCCTACGTAAGACGATTTCTTAGTTGACATTGATGAATTTGTCACAAGGAATGTAGAAGAAAAAAATGTCACATGTGGTGCACATTTAATGGACAGTGGTTTATATGATGTGAGTGTTTTGAATTTCACTGAAATAAGTCAAGATCAAAATGCCATGCAAGCTAGCCAACACACGGAGGAAATTCAATCCATTCATGCAGAAAGTGGACAAGGTAACACGCACGTGTTACACACACCGGAAAGTGAAGGATATCAAGTGGAAAATCAAGCACAATCTCACATGCTTGAAGTCAATTCTGCTCAAGAAGGAGCAAGGTGTGTTCCCACAACCCGAGAAGAGCAAGACATTGATGGCACAACCTCAAAACAAAAATTGGAAAATCTGGAGAAAGTTGTACTAAGCCTTGTTGACCGAATGGAAAGTGTAACACCCCGTGTTACGGCCCCTAAAACCATTTAATTAATTAATCAATAGCCCAAGAGAAAGAATAAATTATAATGATTAATTAGGGAAAAAGGCCCACCATAGTCCATGGGCCCTCATATATAAACCCAACCCCTAAACCCAATCCTTAGTTCCAAAAGGAATAGAATTAGCGAGCCTATAATATTAGTTCCTAATTAGGACTCCTAAATATATAAATAGGAGACTTAAGAGGCACCTAGAACTCCCCACAAGATTAACGCCCCACCACCCCAAAAGAGCTCCAAGAATCCCCTTAGGAGAAATCAAGAAAGCAAGGAAGCTTAAAGAAAGATCCTTCATAGCCAAGGAATTAATTAAGGCTAAGAGGTAACCCATGTCTCAACAAAACCTATTTTCATAGTTATAATTCCCCCTTAGGGTTTCCCCATATTATTGTGTATTGGCGAGTTATGATGATTATTATTGGTAATTGATGTGATGATCCCATGGGGGATCTTGATAATCTTGATATTGGGAGATTCTTGATAAATATGGTGTTCTTGATAATTATATGGAGTTCTTGATGATTATGTGTTGTTCCTGATAATTATGTGATGTTCTTGATGCTTATGTGTTATTCTTACCGAATCTTTCAATTAGAAGACGAACCGTATTCTTGTTGATATAAAAGTGATTAGAACCCTAGGTTGTATCGTATGATCTTATTCTTGGATTATCGGGTGGGGAAATCGCATGTTTGGGTGTTGATTATGTCTAGAAAAGCATGATAGGTTATGTGCCGTTCGTTTCTCGTATTTGATCCGTTAATCGTCTACGTGTTGTCGTTAATTGCGTTGTAAGATGTCTAAGCATAGTTTCGGGTTCCACAATGGTTCCTGGGGCGCAAAAGTGATGAAAAGAGTCAGTGGGGGTAGGGGACCCGCCACCTACCCACGGCCGAGAAACACCGCCCGGCAGCGGGTAGCCGGCGGGCGGGCAGCCGACGTGTGGCCCCCCACCCACCGGCTACCCGCTGGAAATTCCCCCATCTTGGGTTCCCGGCTTCCCCATTTGACGTTCCCCCGACCCCCGTGGTGTCCCAACGGACTCCGTTTATCGTGCCGATGTCTAGTTTGATATTTCGGGTACCGTTCGTAGGTTTATGAGTCTATTGTATTGCATGCTAGTTGAATTGGTATCCCGTTGACCTAGGTGGAAGAAGCATGAATCCCTTAGGACTATTCCTAGTATGTGATGGATCACGCATAGGTTTTGTTATACGTTTTATTCCCCTTCCCAATGTGTAATGTGGGTTGCATGTGCTTGCTATGTGTTATGTGCGTGTGTTACCCCAATTCGGTTGCGATCGGATTGGTTATCCTGAGCTGCGGTTCAGAAGCTGGCTGCGGTCAGATTGATACTCTTGGGCTGCGGTCCACCGTTTGGTTGCGATCAAACGTTTCTATATGAGCTGCGGTTCGTCCTCTTTCCTGGCTGCGGTCAGATGACATTCTCTTGGGCTGCGGTCCACCGTTTGGTTGCGATCAAACGTTTCTATACGAGCTGCGGTTCGTCCTCTTTCCTGGCTGCGGTCAGATGACATTCTCTTGGGCTGCGGTCCACTGTTTGGTTGCGATCAAACACTATGATGAGCTGCGGTTCATCAGTCGATTGCGATCGACCCCTCCGTGTTGCGATACGGGGTAGGGTGCTGCGGGGCCGTGTCAGAGCTATATGCGCTGACCCTCATGTATGGGCATGCGATTGGTCCTGTGGCGCCAACAAAGTGTGCTAAGCGTTGTGATATGGATGAGCTGTGATTGTGAGTGTCTTGAGGGAGGTGACTATGGGATTTACGTTGGGGATTGTTGGGTTATGATTATTGTTTATGCCTTGCCTTATCTGCCTTATCTGTTGTGAACTACATGTGTTTGTTATAACTATTGCTTGTGTCTGGCCTTGTCTGTCGAGTCATTCCCGGTTTTAAAGCTAGAGTTCGTAGGATATATATCTTCATGCTCAAAATGGTTTTCGTATATCTATATATATCTCTATATGTATTGTATTTCAACGCGTTGGAGTGGGTTACCAGCATTTCTCGCTGAACAGATATATTTAGCTTTCAGGCACAGAGGATTAGAGCACTGGAGCGCGCTAGAACTGGAGTGTAGTAGTAAATTAGCTTCCCTTCGGCCTGCGTGCCATATTATGCATTGAATTTCGGTGGATATTAGTTTGACAGCCTGTGCACCTGGGTTCTCTAGCCCAGGTGTGGCATAGCACCCCGTACACTTATGATATACTTTGGGGATGTGACGAGATATTACCTTTATTATATAAGTTTTAAATGTATTGAAAATCTGGGGTGTTACAGTTGGTATCAGAGCCTAAGTTTGACCCTAGGAAAAGACTCTTAAGGACCGGACTTTAGGACATTAGGCTTGAACTCTAGGTACCTAGGAACATAGGACTCAGGAATCTTAGGATGCGCGGTGAGATTGTGAAACCTACACATAACTTCTCTACACTTTACCCTTCCTCATTCTAAAACCCTTCCCCACTTATCACTTCATAAGAAGTGCGTCAGACTCTAATTTAACGTTCTTATAAACACTGACCAGAAAGACGATAGCATGGCACCGAACAGAAGACAATCAAGAACTTCAGAGCCCGCCACAGACGACCCCTTGACCCAAACCCTACGACAGCTGACACAAGTCGCACAAACAATAAGTGACACGGCCCTTCGCAACAACAGACCCCCACCACCTCCATCAAACGCAAACTCAGACGTCGCCCGACAAGTTTCAAATCACCGACCACCCACATTTTCGGGAGAAGAGGATCCCGCGGTCCTAGAAGAATGGATCCGAACCCTTGACAAGATTTTTGGGATAGTAGAATGCCCGGAGGAACGCCGCGTAGAGATAGCCTCGTTCTACTTCGGGCACGAGGCCGATCTCTGGTGGATCCACGAGGGACCCACTTATCAACAAGAACCGGGGTTCAATTGGGAGAACCTCAAGACACGACTACGGGAGAGATTCTATCCGACCCACGTAAAGGCATCCATGTACGAAGAGTTCCTTCATCTAAAACAAGGAATGGCCACCGTCGTAGAATACCATCAACGATTCCTCGAGCTGGCACGCTTCGCGCCAGAGCTAGTCCCCACCGAGGTAACCAAGATACAGAGATTCGTGTCGGGCCTCAACTTCGAAGCTCGAAAGGCGCTTGTGGTAAGCAGACCTCGGACCCTCAACGAGGCTTACTCCAGTGCCGCAAATCTCTATCGAATCCAACTACTCCAACGCGGAGTTCAGGAGCAAATACGAAGGAGAAACACCGGGAGTGGGGCGCCACTTGCAAAAAGGACGAGGAACGACACCAGCACAAGATCAAACAATCCGGCTAACCAAAGATCGCCCCTGGGGAACAATGAAGCTAATCCAAGAAGCTTCCCTTGCCCAAAATGCAACAAGAGCCATAGAGGCAAGGATTGCATGGTCAACCCCTGGCGATGCTTCAATTGCGGAGAGGAAGGACACAAGGCCTTCCAGTGCACTCGACCCCATAAGCCACGCCCCACCGCCGTAGGCCAACACGGGGGCACCAGTCATCAAGGGAGTTACGGCGCTCCCGGGAAAATATTCATTATGAGCCACACTCAAGCCAACCTTGGAAACGAGGAGGACCTCGGAGAAGGAAATCCAACCCCAGAAGACGAGGACCATGCGGACCCCACGGAAGAAAATCAAGAAAGCGAATATGGTCTGGGATAAACCGTCGCACCCCTTGTAACCCCCCCCCCCCTTGTTGTAAAAAAACCACTTACTTAGCATAGCTATTTCGAAAGTATTATGAATAAGAGTTTTTGATCGAATTTCTATTCCACTACGGAGGTAAAACACGAGTTATACCATCAACCCAACCCCTCCCCCACTAAGGGACGAAACAAGGAAAAGGACAAAAATCATACCATCAAGAAATGCCTAATATCACCACTAGGAATTGAACTCTAAACCCCCTATTTACAAGTCCAAACCCCTAACCACTAAGCCATGAGTGTTTCTTGAAACCCTAAGGGAATACTCCCTTGTTAAACCCCTCCGAATCCCTAAAACCCACAAAATTCCCAAATCAAAAACCCTTCCCCTTCTTCTTCTTCTTCTTCTTCTTCTTTTTCTTCCTCCCCACTCCCTCTCCTCCTCCTCCCCACACACCCCGCTGCCCCACCATAACAACCACCCACAACCACCTCCCGCCATCGCCAATCGGACGCCGCCACCACCCGGCCACTCCCCGGCGACCTCGCCCCGCCTCGCCGCCGTCCAGACCGAGCCACCGGAGATCACCCGCCGTCCACCCGACCGCCACCCAGCTGCAACCCGCTGCCCAAGCACCGCCCCCCACGCCGTCGCACCAACCCAGGACCGCCTAGACGCCACCACCTCGCGACGCCCCATCGTCGGAGATCCCACCGGAAAACTCGCCGGAAAGACGCCGTCGCCTCGCCGGAAAAGAAGATCGCCGGAAAATCGTCAGGAAACGTCGCCATCAACCGAAGCATCACGATGCCAAAGAAACCCCTTGGAATCCGCACCCCGGAGTGGAGCAACGCCGATTACACCGTAATCGGAGGTAAGGCACTCGAACCCGACCAATTCTCTCCGGAATTGGTTGATATGCTTAAACACCAAGGGCTCCTAAATGCATACCTCACCATCAAGGGGGATACATACCCCGAATTGGTGAAGGAGTTCTACCAACACCTTGTGGCCACCAAACGAGGTGACAAAATAGAGATCGCCACCAAGGTCCGTGGCAAGGAAATTGTGCTTTCCGAAGGCCGGTTGGCCAAGCTCTTGAAATTGACCACCACGGGTGTGTCTAACTATGACCGAAAGGGGTGGATTAATACCCAAACTACGGGATACAAGGACTATCTCGGGTACTTACTCGGGAAAGAGGACGGGTTCACCTCGGCCACTCGACCAAACCGAAAGTGGCTATCGGCGGAGCAAAAGATATTGGTTATGATTGTAACCGATAGCCTCTTGCCCACCAATAACAAGAGCAAGGATGTGGGGAGCTTGGAGTGCACCTTTGCGTATCTCCTAAAACATAAAATCAAGTTCAACCTGCCGGCACTCATGCTAAAGCACATAGAGTTCTGCAAGACAAACAACCGGCTTAGCCTACCCTACGGGATGATCCTAAGTTGGATCATGGAGAAAAAGGGGGTAGACCTAAGCCACACCGAGGTCAAAACCGCCAATGGCATGGTTTTCAATGCCCAAAACCTCCGCCGCAACGACATCTACTACACCGAAGGAGGACACTATCTCACCCTCGAGGAAATTTGCCAAAAACCCGAGGAGGAACGTAGGGAATTGGTTGATCGATTGGACATCTCCAACAAAAAGCTCAAGCGAGCCATGCAAGATTGCGGAGGCACGGAGGGAAATGAGGGACAAGAGGAGGAAGACGGGCCTAACCCGTCAGTGCACCCACAGCCAGGAGGGAACCCGAGGGGACAAGACGAGGGTTCCGTCAACGAACGCATACTCACACAGCTCGACCGGCAGAATCAAATCATGGAAGAAGGGTTCTCATCCTTGATTCGCACCACACGCGCACTCGATCAAAGGGTAGCAGCGATCGAGGCCGCCTTGGGCACTCGCGGTGCATCCAGTTCCAGCGCAGGAAACCGAGGTACAACCGAAAACTTCTCTATCACAACACCATCAAAAGTTCAGCCTACCCCAAGCCAAGACAAACGTAAGGCCGCAACCCTAAATCAGGAGGCCGAGCTACGAGGTGTCTAGGGGTGAAAGGATGGACTATAATACCGGGCTTCGGGGACGAAGCCCCTTGTAAGGGGGGGAGAGTGTAACACCCTGTGTTACGGCCCCTAAAACCATTTAATTAATTAATCAATAGCCCAAGAGAAAGAATAAATTATAATGATTAATTAGGGAAAAAGGCCCACCATAGTCCATGGGCCCTCATATATAAACCCAACCCCTAAACCCAATCCTTAGTTCCAAAAGGAATAGAATTAGCGAGCCTATAATATTAGTTCCTAATTAGGACTCCTAAATATATAAATATGGGACTTAAGAGGCACCTAGAACTCCCCACAAGATTAACGCCCCACCACCCCAAAAGAGCTCCAAGAATCCCCTTAGGAGAAATCAAGAAAGCAAGGAAGCTTAAAGAAAGATCCTTCATAGCCAAGGAATTAATTAAGGCTAAGAGGTAACCCATGTCTCAACAAAACCTATTTTCATAGTTATAATTCCCCCTTAGGGTTTCCCCATATTATTGTGTATTGGCGAGTTATGATGATTATTATTGGTAATTGATGTGATGATCCCATGGGGGATCTTGATAATCTTGATATTGGGAGATTCTTGATAATTATGGTGTTCTTGATAATTATATGGAGTTCTTGATGATTATGTGTTGTTCCTGATAATTATGTGATGTTCTTGATGCTTATGTTTTATTCTTACCGAATCTTGCAATTAGAAGACGAACTGTATTCTTGTTGATATAAAAGTGATTAGAACCCTAGGTTGTATCGTATGATCTTATTCTTGGATTATCGGGTGGGGAAATCGCATGTTTGGGTGTTGATTATGTCTAGAAAAGCATGATAGGTTATGTGCCGTTCGTTTCTCGTATTTGATCCGTTAATCGTCTACGTGTTGTCGTTAATTGCGTTGTAAGATGTCTAAGCATGGTTTCGGGTTCCACAATGGTTCCCGGGGCGCAAAAGTGATGAAAAGAGTCAGTGGGGGGTAGGGGACCCGCCACCTACCCACGGCCGAGAAACACCGCCCGGCAGCGGGTAGCCGGCGGGCGGGCAGCTGCCCGCCGGCGACCCGCTGCCCGGAATAGTAATTCCGGCGGGCAGCCGACGGGTGGCCCCCCACCCACCGGCTACCTGCTGGAAATTCCCCCATCTTGGGTTCCCGGCTTCCCCGTTTGACGTTCCCCCGACCCCCGTGGTGTCCCAACGGACTCCGTTTATCGTGCCGATGTCTAGTTTGATATTTCGGGTACCGTTCGTAGGTTTATGAGTCTATTGTATTGCATGCTAGTTGAATTGGTATCCCGTTGACCTAGGTGGAAGAAGCATGAATCCCTTAGGACTATTCCTAGTATGTGATGGATCACGCATAGGTTTTGTTATACGTTTTATTCCCCTTCCCAATGTGTAATGTGGGTTGAATGTGCTTGCTATGTGTTATGTGCGTGTGTTACCCCAATTCGGTTGCGATCGGATTGGTTATCCTGAGCTGCGGTTCAGAAGCTGGCTGCGGTCAGATTGATACTCTTGGGCTGCGGTCCACCGTTTGGTTGCGATCAAACGTTTCTATACGAGCTGCGGTTCGTCCTCTTTCCTGGCTGCGGTCAGATGACATTCTCTTGGGCTGCGGTCCACCGTTTGGTTGCGATCAAACGTTTCTATACGAGCTGCGGTTCGTCCTCTTTCCTGGCTGCGGTCAGATGACATTCTCTTGGGCTGCGGTCCACTGTTTGGTTGCGATCAAACACTATGATGAGCTGCGGTTCATCGGTCGATTGCGATCGACCCCTCCATGTTGCGATACGGGGCAGGGTGCTGCGGGGCCGTGTCAGAGCTATATGCGCTGACCCTCATGTATGGGCATGCGATTGGTCCTGTGGCGCCAACAAAGTGTGCTAAGCGTTGTGATATGGATGAGCTGTGATTGTGAGTGTCTTGGGGAAGGTGACTATGGGATTTATGTTGGGGATTGTTGGGTTATGATTATTGTTTATGCCTTGCCTTATCTGCCTTATCTGTTGTGAACTACATGTGTTTGTTATAACTATTGCTTGTGTCTGGCCTTGTCTGTCGAGTCATTCCCGGTTTTAAAGCTAGAGTTCGTAGGATATATATCTTCATGCTCAAAATGGTTTTCGTATATCTATATATATCTCTATATGTATTGTATTTCAACGCGTTGGAGTGGGTTACCAGCATTTCTCGCTGAACAGATATATTTGGCTTTCAGGCACAGAGGATTAGAGCACTGGAGCGCGCTAGAACTGGAGTGTAGTAGTACATTAGCTTCCCTTCGGCCTGCGTGCCATATTATGCATTGAATTTCGGTGGATATTAGTTAGACAGCCTGTGCACCTGGGTTCTCTAGCCCAGGTGTGGCATAGCACCCCGTACACTTATGATATACTTTGGGGATGTGACGAGATATTACCTTTATTATATAAGTTTTAAATTTATTGAAATTCTGGGGTGTTACAGAAAGCATGTTTCAAGGCATCTACACTCATGTGGATCATGTTATCAATACTCAAGGTGGAAAATTCGAAGCATCTTTTGATGAAAATCGGAGGAGTCAACAACATTTGATCGACACCCACCTAGCACTTGAGAGACAAGTTGGAGGATTGAATGCAAATGTCAAGGGGCAACTCAATGAGTTCTACATCCAACTCTCTCAAATCCTCAAGAATTCTGGAAAGGCAAATGAAGCAATTGCCGTGAATCAAAGCCAAGGAATCCTCAATGTTGTTCGTCAACATGAGAAGCAGATTATTGATGTCCACACGGATCTCATCTCCGTCAACACCAAAGTGGGCTGCCTTCGGGGATCATATGAGAATATTTCCGAATCTATTTCATCTCTTCGAGAATCGGTTCATACACTCCTTGATTACGCCAAAAAGGGGGAAGAGAGATTCAGTCATTTGGAAGGCATGCTTGAGATGATGATGACTGCCATGGCCACCCGAAATGTTGGCACAAGCAGTAGTAGAGGTGGAGGAGGCAGATCTGCTGGCAGAAATGTTGCTAGAAGAGGAGGACTAGAATATTGGTTCGGTAGTGGTGAGGCTGGTAGTCCAGGAGGATCAAGCAGCGCAAATACCACTAACCGCTCTTTTCGTGACATTGTTTGTGCAGGAGGAAATATTGAGCAAATCAATTGGTACAACAAAGCAGCTCTCTATTTGGAATCCACACCAAGAGATGGTAGAGTTGAAATGCCAAAGTTGGTAACTTTGAATGATCTACCAAAAGGAATGAAGAAGAGTGGTCCAAGTGATCAAAATTTGTGGGTTTCGAATGAGAATTTCAGGAGAATTCAAAGCTATGCTAGAGCTTTGATGATCATGGTTCTAAAGGACTATATCAAAGTCAATGATGCCGAGCTACAAAATGGAAGAAGCCTAGAAGAATGCATCATATGGTATGAAGAAAGTATACTGCCCGGGAACAACATCATCGAAGCATTCAACTATTATTCAGTTGGGCAGGTATGCAACAATTATGCCATTAGTGACAATTTCATTGATGTTCAAAATCATATAAATCATGTGCTTAAAGAGAAGAGAAACAAAGTCATTAGATGATTTGTATGATTGTCACATCTATTTTGTATGGTCCACGAGAAACATGAACCCATGAACAATTTGGAACAAGTTGGAATGATTCGAATTATCTGGTTATGATGCTATTAAGTTTTCCTTGTTATTTATTGTTATTTTATTTGTCTTGAAAGGTAACATTTTTAGATTAGATTGTATCAAATCGCATAAATTGGAAAAATGCAAAAATTCATCACTATTAAAATCCAAAAATGCGAATAGGAATTTTAGTTGCTAAAAATACCTTTCCTAGAGTCAAAATCAAATGTTAAACTCGTCTTGGCTATGTCTAAGTTAATAAAATCTTTTGAAAAATAATTGTTTTTAAAAGACAAGCCAAATGACTGAGTATAGGTTTTGGCGTCATCAAAAAGGGGGAAAATTGATAGGAATATTTTTGTAAGTTTTGATGAGCCAAATGTACTTTAGATCCCCTGTGTTTTTAGGTCTTTTAGTACAAGCATCATAAATCAGAATATCGAGTCAAAAGGAATCTACCATAGGAAGAACAAAATTAATTTGAGAAATTAATTTTGGTCCTACGAGGAATGGCGTTGCAAAGAATGACCGGATGAGCTTAATGGTGAAACGGTAGAAGTCCTTATTCAAAACGATCACACTCGAGATCGATTCCCTCCCAAGGATTTATTTTTTACAAGTCAAACTTTCGGACAAGCACAATGTGCCAAGGAGCACAATGTTACCGAAGGAGCACAATGCTACCAAAAGAACACAATGTATTAAAAAGAGCACAATGTACTAAGGAGCACAATGCTACTAAAAGAGCACGATGCGGACGAGCATAATGTGTGCTAAGGAGCACAATGCTCAAAAGAAGCACAATGTATCAAAAGGAGCACGATGTGTCCAAAGAAACACAATGTGACCAAATCGGAAAAGCACAATGTTCAAAGTCAAGAAGCACGATGTTCAAGTCAAAGGAGCACAATGTGGCAAAGAAGCAAGATGATCAGAAATTGGATTAATTCGAAGAAATTTATTCCAAGTCTACCCACATGCCACAAGAATCCAAAATTGCCTGAAAGACATTTGATCAGAACGGTAAAATATTTATGAAGACATGAATATAAAAACTTATCCTAGAAATAAATTCTATCAGATGAATTTATTTCAAAGATACGTTGGATATTCAATATGACAAGAAAAATAATATTTTAAGAAACAACTAGAAAATCAAGTTGTGATAAAATATTATTTGTCAGGTAAGTTGACAATCAAATCAAATTGAAGACCTACTATTGTCAACAATATCAGGCTATGAAGATTCAAAATTCAAATATCAAATTGTCCCACTCCAACGGATATATTTGATTGCCCATAAAAAGCCATGAAGACTTGAAGACAAACAGCGTGTAGAGCAAAGGTGAACAAGATAGACACGAGATAGAAGTGCAATACACACGAAAATTTAAAAGTGCAAAATATTCTTAGAGACTTAGTCTGAATAGTCTCAAATGTAGTTGGAGAGAGATACAATTACCCTTGTATTTGTAATTGTAAAAAGAGTATAGCTGTGTGCAAAATACTCTAGTGAGTGTAGCTGTGTGCAAAACACTCGTAGTTGCTAAGTGTAGCTGTGTGCAAGACACTTAGTTGGCGTTGAGTATAGCTGTGTGCGAAATACTCGGAGTTGAGTGTAGCTGTGTGCGAGACACTCGGAGTTGGGTGTAGCTGTGTGCAAAACATCCGGAAGAAGTGCTTGTGTAGTGCTTATTCACTATTGTAACTGTGTGTGGAAAAATAGTGAATTTCTCCTAGACGCGAAAGGAGAAAAGTGGACTAGGAAGATTACGCCACTTCCGAACCACTATAAATTGCCTCTCTCATTTACATACCGCACTTACATAATTTGCTCTATCTATCTATCTTATCCGACTAACCCGTTTAATATTCACAATCAATCTTAATCGTTCGGGTTTAGTGTGTTTTCACGTATGCATGTGACTCAAACTTCTCGAGCTTAAATAGTGATTTATTCTAAGCAAGTTTGACGTGTTGCATGTAACATTCGTCACACGTTCGACGTGATACGATATTTATTTACAATCTTGAATATTGTTATTATATATTGAGTGAACCATCTTCTTTATATATTCAAGATACCTCTGTTACTTTTTTCTATCTTACATGCGTATTTAATTCATTATTTGGGCATAACTCTTTACATACTACCTATTCCGCTGTGCAGTTTAAATTAACTCTATTTACTTGTTACTTAGAGTTGAAATTACCAAAGAGTTATTTATTTCGGAAAAAGCTTGAAAGTCTATTCACCCCCCCCCCTCTAGACTTTCACCACCCTATCGGGACCAACACACTATGACATCAATAGATATGTTTGGCAGATTATTTGCTAAAATCGCAAATATATAGATTATCTTTTGAACTTCTAGTTCAATCTAACTAGTACGCGGATTTCTTAACTAATGAAGATCTTTCCATTGCATGGAACTTCTCGACATTTCATTAAATTTGGGCTCATCTCCCCCTAATGCCGTGAAATGATCTTCATGATGTATGCAGTCAGCATATCTATTGATCCACTATAATGGGCTCTAGGTATTTAAACAACAGACGGAGGTTTATAGCCCACAGAGATACGCTGAGGTGGTGATACAATAAAATGAACTGTATACTAAGAATAGAAACGCAGATTGGGAAATGTTCAATTCTACCACGTACTATGTGTATGGGGGAATAATTACGATATGCAATGAATCAGATTTGGAATTAATACAAATATCCCCAAAAATAAATAATTTGGTAATTTCTCATTCACACATGCCTTATAATTTACTCATATGGGTAAGAAATTCCAATATCTAACTCATTATGTTTGCCCTAAGTGACCCAATTGTTCATGCCATAATTTAAAGGAATTTGGGTCTTTACAATTTGAAAAAAAATCGCAACATATGGAGTACTCATAAGTATATGCACATATATGTTCAAATAGAGAAAACATACGTATTAATTAAATGAAATTATACGAGTACGCAACCATCTTAAATGGGTTAAACGCCAAATAGATGTATAGATGGTGAGACCATTCAGGATCTTAAAATTCATAAACATATGAGAAGTCATCGTCACCAAATATATACAACTAATTAATTTGCTTCGGGCAAATTATTATGACGTAATTTACTTCTAGCTTTCAAACACAGCATTTTAAATAACTATATCATGTATTACTTTGTGACATGATCATAAAATATTTTGGATTGAATAGTATAGCACTAGAGATAGAAATTTAAGACTTTTCACGAGTCATTAGTCATCCAAAAATCAATCACATTAGAGGTCTTCTAGACTTTTATTAAAAACGATCCGATGACCAAGCATATTGCCAAGTAGGAAAGGCTCGGAACTCGTAAAGTACATTCCTATAAAAACTAAAATTTTGATGTCTTTTAAAAAATCAATGACATTCAAAATACTTATTATAATCTGGTCATGTACTACTACAGGAGTACAAGGTGACTATCACATATGACAATGAGACACACTATTTTAAAATAATTTTAGTTATGTTCTTCTACGAGAGTACAACGGATTCATGTACCATCCGAAAGGTACCATCCGGGAAGTAAAACCCGTCCAGAAAATTAAACATATAGAAGTAATTAAACTTCAAGAAGTAAATTGAATTGTCAAATGACCCACGAGAATTAATTGCTCAGATCATGCGTCCATTTTATATATTAATGGATCACAATAATTTATTGATCGTAGGATCATACGATCCTTCAGGGATCAACTTAGGCTCTATGAATCTTTTCCGATCAAATATTCATAACCGATGGTTTAGACTAAAAGGTGTCGAATAAAAATTAGTGCTCATAGTGTTTACCTTCTGGGCAAAACTATATTAAAAAAATAAGCACAATTATCGTGTTTGGATACTTAGAATTAAGATTTATTTCAATGTCCGAGACTCATGTAAAAGGATTTCTAAAATAAAACTAGCAAGATAATTAAGCTTAAACATGGACAAATAATCAATTGACGTCTAAATAAAGACCAAATCAATTTTCATTAAGAGATTGTCCTATACTGTTGTTATATTCTAATTAGTGCTATGACTTGTCGCCTTGTGGGCAAAATTATATTCAATATTCATGCTATATATCACAATATTTAGACTCGTTCATATCATCTAATTGGTATCTCAAGAGCAAATTAAGATTAGCACCAGCAGGTGCAACCTAATAATGAAAATCATGTTGAGAATTCATGCTATAGTGATAAACCTCAACAATTATGGCCTATAGCAAACAATTAATTACTTAACAAGAGAAACAACAAATTCTTTTATATATATGAGCCTAATCAAGATATTATATGCTCAAATTTTCAAATAAGGAGAAACATACTCAATATGTGATACAATATAAACATGAAGTATCATGACAAGCATTCAAAAAAAAAAAAAAAAGTATCATGACAAGATATATTCCTTTAATCCATAAAATAAGATGGAATTGAATATGAATAAAAAAATGTACCGTGCACCGAAGGTAATGAGGACATATTTGTGCAATAGGACTTGAGCAATGCAAGATTCCTCTTGACAATTTCAATTCTGGGCAGGATGCATGTTGCCTTTTCCACTACTGGATTCTGAAAGTTGAGGATGAGTCCAAACAGGCAGTACTGCCTTCAGTACCATGTACTGGAGAACCTTTACAAATGTCACAGCATCTTGGGGAAATGAAATACCCCCACTTATTAAAGGTTGGGTTAGTAAGTGCTTTGTTTAAAGAGACAAAATTAAAGATGAAGTCACAAGTGATCCATCAGCTTTCCATAACTATCTAAAGGACCATGTATCCATGAATTATCAGATTCCTGGAACCCATCTCAACTCTTGTATCAAATGCATGATATGAATGGATAATAAAGTAGCAAAATTTTGCAGACCCTTCAAGGATTCCATTCTGGTTTGCTCAGCACAATCAACTATTTGCTTACCAATGTTGTTCAAGGAACCAACTAAAGCAATTACATTTCCAACTTCAGGGATAGTGAATTGAATGAGCAATATATTGAGATGAATTTTCATAGAATTCGATGCTGCAATCACTGACGTTATTTCTTGGCTTTTCTGCACAAGTATTATGAACTATCTCTACATTAGTATGATCCTTTTCTACACTGTTATATATCGGGATCAAAATTGATGCCTCGTTTACATGATTTCAATGGGTGTTTATACATACATTTGCAGACGTTGTTGTATGCAGACCAATAAACTTACGAATATAGGATACAAATAATAATGAAATATAAATATTTTTTACAGGAAAATAAATACTTAGCTCGTAGAAACTTGGACAATAATTGTGATGCTTGGGTGTAACCTGCTATCACACTAACAACGAGCTGCTGCACAGTTGCTCTACCCCCACCGGAGATCACACCAGCAGGCTGAGCAACGTCATCAGAAGCGGGAACCACCGATCGTAACTCCGGTAGGCCCCGCAGATCACCCACGCACACTGTACCCGCCAAAGCGCCGATGACCGGAACAAGGGTTCCGGCAGGGGTCTGTCTAAGGGGACCAGACCCAGATGAATTTGTAGCCGCCAGGGGGCCAAGGCCAACGCGACCACCTGCTTCTGCCGTGCAAGCATCATCATCATCAACAAGCTTCGCCGAACTTCATCCTCATCGCTTTATTATCATTATCTTCAACTCCCATATTCATTTTTCAAAAAAAAAAAAAACGACTGCGGCTGTAGATGGGGAGAAAGCAAGAACGAGAAAGGACGGCTGAGGAATGAAGAGAAAGAAAGAGGTCAAATTAGGTTTAGGGCGAATTAGTTTGTAGAGCAAAGTGCTATAACGTGTTGTATTGTAATTTGTTTGCAGGGGAAGAACGAAAACAATAAGAACAAGAAGAAGATAATAAAGAAAGAACAGAGAAAAAGGATTCTCATTACATCATCATCTCTATACAGCATAATATAGAATCATAACATAAGTATCAAGCCGTTACAAATCATATCATTAATGCTAGAGTAATGTCCATAATTAGATTTTACAATATTATATTTATTTTCATTTATTATTGGTATAGTTAATCTTCTTAATATTGTTTAATTTTGGGGTTGCTTTTGTTATTAATTTAGTTTTGTTATAAGAATTGTAAGTCCAATAATTCTTTAATTCTAATTTAATAATAATAATAATATTAATAATTGGTTTTAGTAGTAATTGTAGATTAGTTATATATGGACTTCAATGTATTTAAGTTTTTAATAAGATGTATTTTATTTAATTAGTAATAATTATTTCTTGGTCGAGACTCTTTCAACAACAGCCACTCAAAACAACGAACGGAAGAAGAGCATCTCGCCCGCCCATGGTGGCTACTTGCGGAGCTTTGACCGACTATAACGCAGAACTTGAGAAAATTGTTGGGTTCAAAAAGTATAAATACATGCGTTCAAGGAAGGTGGGATCATCGATTGGCCCCGGACCAATTCCGGAGGTGATCCACAGCAGAGTCCATTCGCGCGGCGGAGCTTTGGGCTGGTGCGATTTCCGGACGGCAGCTTGAGCTTGGTGAATTTCTTGGGCGGCTTGGGATAGCAATAGCATTTTCTGGTTCAATCAGCTTAGCTTTTCATTATTCTTTTTAATTTGCTTAGTAAATTGCATTGTTGATTTTGAGGATTGCCAGCAGAGCTTTTTGGTTTGGTAATAAAGTCTTGGTCTTCCACAGTACTAAAATATATTATCGATTCTCTATTAAGGATTTGGTCTATACTAGATTCCTCATATATTAATATAAAAGAGAATCGATAATTCTAGACAGCTGCAGCAGTAAAGGGTTTTCCACAGTACTAAAATATATTATCGATTCTCTTATGCAATATCATGGCAGTCCAATATTTTGTTTTAGGAGATAACTGAAGGTATTTTTCCTAATATTGCTTCCGTAAGGTAGGAGCTTAGATGTTTCAACCCTGTGTATCCTATCTCACTCCAGCATAGATTTTTGAAGTTCGTCAGTCCTGTTCCGAACAACTTTATTTGGAGACCGGCGTAAAAGAGTCTCTGAGTCAAAGAGTCTCTGAGTCTCTATTAAGACGACTCTAAAAAGGGATTTTTCATTAGTATTATCAAATGCGCCACAACCCATAAACAGGACCCACCCTCTAATAAGTAGAGGAGAGAGACATAGTTATCTCTAAAGGGTAAAATTTATAGCGGAGTACTTTTTTCAATTTGTTTAGACAATTGTTAGTTTAGATAATTGTTTGGCAGTAACAATTCCACACGCCATTTCCTCATCCCTTCATATATCATTATTGTATGGACCATGGTCCACACAAGTTGCATAGATCATATTTTGTCTACTGTAAAATAATGTACATTTAGTACAAAATAATGTACATTATATTCAGGAGATGTACATTATTTTTGTTCTGAGTGTACATTATATTGTATAATGTACATTCAGTACAAAAATAATGTACTTTTAGTATATTAAAAATGTAAATTTTATTATGGTCCACATAACATTGTGTGGACCATGGTCCATAAAATAATTTGCCTCCCTTCATCCATTTTATTTGTTAACTTATTTACGTTGTCTTTTGTTGGAAGATGAACTGTTCTAATTTAAGTGCTATTAATTTTATGTTAGATTTTTTAATTTGATTGTTTAGTTAATATTCTGGTTCGTGGTAATTTAGTTGGTCACCTTCGTAAGTTTTGATTCAATTATTTATTCGTTAGGCTTCATGAATTCCAATTATTTTGCATTTGATTCTTAATTAACTTTAAACTTTTAAATTGTTTAATTAGTTATTTTAATTTCAAGTTATTAAATTATCCATCAATTGGTTTATGTTCCTAGTATTTATTTGATCTCATGCTATTTCATTTTGAGGTTATTCAATTATTTTTCATGTCGTTATTTTCTACTGGTAATTTAATTTAGTTAATCCATTCTGATTATCAATTATATTTTCTTGACTTTTGATTATTATACTTTCTTAAGTTGTCCTCATTCGATTTAATTTCACTGCAATTCAAACTTTATTTTCTCTTTCTACCCTTTTTAAAGTAATTAAATTGCATTATTGTAACAATTCATTGTGGGATCGACCCTTTCTAAGCACGCTACTACTACCATTGACTCGTGCACTTGCGAGGACTTTATTAAAATTGTCCATCACCGACTCTGGGCCTTGGTCTTCTTTGAGCATGCTACCCGCTCCCAGGTAGCTCGCTGACCAGTTTGGACTCGACTGGCAGCCCTCTCCCCTAGTCGCTCTAGCGCGGGTCGCTGGGAAGCGCTATGGCCCAGCCTTGAATGTATTGACTAGGCGGGCTGATTGTCCCGCTCTTGATTGTCTTGCGTCCTGTCCCGCTGGGTTACCCTGAGCGCGCGACAGTCCGCAAAGCGACTGAGGGCTTGACGAGGCCCTTCTCCTCTTCGTTCGGTCGGCCACGGCTCGAGCAATAGCGTCTAGCTGTGTGGGCGTGAGCGGCACTGCAGGTGGTGTAATAGCTCGTGTTACCGCCTCAAATCCCGGACTAATTATTTAATTGATTCCGTTAATAATAATTAGAAAGGATTTAATTGGGTTAGGATTCCCTTAAATTAATTGATGTGGCTCACCATGGACCATGGACCCTTATCCTTAAACCCAAATCCTTAATCCTATAAGGAATAAGATAAGCGGATCCTTTCTATTCAAACCCTAGTTAGGACTTCTAAATATATATATAGGGACTTATGAAGCATTTAGGAACCCTGCTACAGTTAATCCTACCACATGAGATATTCCCAGAAAGAAACCCACAAAGGAACCCCCTGCCATTAAACGTAGGAAAAGCCACGGGAAGAAGATCTTAGAGAAAGAACCTTAGTAGCCAAGGATATTGATTAAGGCTAAGAGGTAACCCATGTCTCAACAAAACCTATTTTCCTCGCTATATCTTATTCATTGGCTCCTTTGATATGTGATTCTATGCTTGAGCCTTGATAGAGCTTTGCCTAGGGTTTATATTGTGTTTATATGATAATATTGAGGTTATGTGTTAATCTTGATGCTTATGTGATAATCTTGATATTCTTGATACTATGATAAATTATATGAACGACCCATTGTATTTTGATTATGTCTAGAGCCCTATGGTTATAACGTGGATTTCGTATTATGTTATTCTTGGTATGTTTGGGTGGGATTTTGCATGATCGGGTGTTGAGTCTAGCCTAGGACTTGTGTTTAGGACTTTGCATATAGATTTCTTGATGTTCTTGTGATTCCAGAGGTCTTGGATCGTTATGTGATCTGCGTTAAGACTTGGCATGTTTAGGAATCGTGTTAGGGTGTATTTGGTGTAATTCTTGGTTTAATTTTGTTAATTGAATACATGGTGTTGTCGTTATGTGTTTGAATGTGTTTGGACATGGTTTCGAGTTCCACGAGGGATCCCGTAACCATAAAGTTACCTGTGTATCAGGGTGGGGGGGGTAGGTGGGGGGACTGACCACCCGCCACTTACTCGCTGCCCGCATTTACTGTTCCAGCGGGCAGCCGGCGGGCGGAGGTCTGCCCGCGGGCCACCCGCTGGAATAGTAACCCGCCGCCGACGGGTGGTCCTCCACCCGCCACCTACCCGTTGGAATCCCGACGTGGTTCGTGGTGTTTTTCCCCGTTTGATGTTTTCCTGTGTCCCATTGAACCTCGTTTGTCGTGTGTGAATCTCTTTTGGTGTTTTAGGCATCGTTCTAGGATTCTATATGTGATACGTGTCGTTGTTGTGTCTTGCTTGTTATGTGATTACGTGTTGATTGATTGATGATGATGAGTATCATGGTCATTGCACAATGGCGAGTGTAACTGATGATGATGACTATCATGGTCATTGCACAATGGCGAGTGTAACTGATGATGATGATGATAATATATTGATGAGATTGTGATTGGTGGAAAATAAACTGTTGGCGGTTGGCACCACTTGTGCCCGTTCATTGTACTAAAGGTACAGACCATAGCAGTGACTGTGCTAAAGGCACACACCAACCTTCGACTAGCTTGCCGTTGAGTATTGGGTCAGGTTATAAGTGCTGCGGTGTCATGTTAGAGTTATATGCGCTAACCCCTTGATATTGGCACTAGAGGTGCGGATCATTGATGAATGGCACTGCGGCACCATCTTTATATGTTGGTGGTGGAAAGGTGGGTTCGTCAGTGGGGGCATGTAGTTGCCCGGAGGCATAAGGGGTGGGGATACAAGGGTGGCCTGGAGGTATAGGTTGGAACTGATATAAGGATGGAGGGGAGTTATATGGTTGGAACTTGGTATAAGGTTGGAGGATAAATTGTGTGCTTTGTTGACTACTTGCTAATTGGTGGTATTGAATGCCTTAGTTGCCTCTACTCTTTATTTGCATGATTATCTGCCTCTTTATTTGGTGGTATTATCTGCCTCTTTATTTGGTGGTATTATCTGCCTCTTTTGTCTTGCATTGCATGCTTAGGACGCATATTAGTTATGATTATTCTATGATATTGAGTCTGTTAGTATGCCTTGAGTCTTGATCTTGGATTTAAACTAGAGTCTCATAAGTATATATGTATTCCAGTTTCAAAATGAGTTTCTTATATTTACATATATTGTACTTAACGCGTTGGAGTGGGTTACCAGCATTCTTCGTTTACGGTTGTTATACCGAATGTTTTTCAGGTGATGAGCTTTAGCTTCGGAGCGCGCTAGTCAGAGCCTTGGCTTAGTTTAGTCTTAGTTCAGTAGTTGGCCTGCGTGCCTTGGGATTGTATTGAATATTGATTTGAGGATTTCTTATGTTTGAATAGTTTAGCCTGTGCACCTAGGTTCTCAAACCTAGGTGTGGCATAACACCCCGACTCTTATGGATAGTATTATGCTCTATTTGGGAATTAAGTCAATGAATTCACCTTTATTCTACAAGTTTTAAATATTTCAAAATTAGGGGTTATGATAAGTTATATACCCCGGGTCCGTGTATAGTCGAGTCGGGTCGGGTCGAGCGGTTCGGGTCTTGACCTACGGGTTGGGGTCAAAGGTGACGGGTCAAACCCGAGATGGGTCAAACCCGCCACCTCAGTGGCCCTATAAAAGGGCCTCTAGCCCTCTAAGTGGGGGGAGGCCATTTTGGCCATCTCTGGGTCCTCTCTTTGGGCTCTCTCTCCCTCTCTACATATTCTCTCCTCCTTCTCTCTTCAAGCAAAAGACAAAGAAAGACCAACATTTAATAAAGGAGGGATTTGAGCTATTTCTTGTGTTGTTCATACATATATATATTCATCCAGTACATACACCCTTCTATACGGGGGAATTAGTACTATCAAATGGCGCCGTCTGTGGGGACCGTGGCAAAAGGCTACGTTCCTATCATCAACCAAAGAGCTACAAAAATTCTGGAAGTTGAGAGAAAATCTAGGAATTCAGAAGCAAACACCAAGTTCTGGAGTTGAAGGTGGTTTGAACCCATGTGCTCAAATTACCAGACGAGCGCCCCAACCACTCCACCATTCGCTCTGTTCTTGCCATTTGGGAGATTTACTAGAATTCAGATTAGTCTTTCGGCTTCCAGATTCCCCTGAACATGCAGCCTGAGTTGTCATCTTCATTCAGCTGCATCATCGCCTTTCTTACAAGCTATTTCCGCCGTTGATAAACATCCGGCGAGCAGTTTGTTATTTCTTTTATTTTGTAGTAGATGTATATAGGATTTACCATCTGTAATTGCATCCAATGTAAACACCCAGTTCAGCCTCTGCATCAGATGCGAACTCGACATCATCATCATCATAATTCGCGACTTCAGTTTCGGACCCCTCCCTGAACGCTCTCTGACTGGAATTCCGGCGCACTGATCGCCGTCGAGTGAAGTGGAGGGTGTGTTGGTAGAAGGTAGTTCCGGCTCGAAGGAAGTGCAGCGATTGCATGCAACAACTGTGACCGCCACCTTCATCGTCGCCATCCTCTACGCAAAAAAATTCTGGAAACAGACTAACTCCAAACCCATTGGGTAAGTCAACGAATCCTTAGCTTCTCATCATCAATTCACGCTATTGCAAATTTTTGATTATTTCTCGGTCTCCTGATCATCTCCACATCACTGGTTCTTGGCGTTGATTCATTCTTGGTGTTTATGGCAACTCCACGGATCTGAGGAGGACAGGAGGGAAAAATTTTCCAAGTAAAATAGCAGCAGCTCTCACGATAAAAGAAAGGGAAAATGCCATGAAGGCCATCCGGCCACCATCTCTGCCAACCAGAAAACATCCAGAAAGCAAAAAACACAAGCAATTATCTTAGGCATCCATCTGCGTGTGCCTACAAAGCGCAACTTCGTTGAAGCAGCGGCTGCATGCAGATGATCCACCACCCGCAGAAGTTGATCGAGATTTCTAGTGTTTTTGAACCATCTGTTCAGTGCCATCATGTCATCCTTGCATGCATCTCGCCGGATATCCTGGGATGGCTCACGGTCATAGAATTCCCTCCCCGGTTTTGCATGTGTCTTTCCCCCACCGGATAGCAGAGCATCGTCACGGCCGTCATCAATTGCTGGTGTAGCCGTCGCCGTTAGTTGCTGCCGAGGCCGTTTAGCACGTTGCCGGAAGAAGACCGGAAAAAGTTTTGTGACGTTGCTTTAATTTCTTGAAAATGAAAAAGAAGAAGCTTGGTCTCACGGCTTCTCTCTTGTTGGTGGTGCGTGGCGGTGCAATGGAAATATCAAAAGTAAAATGCATAAAGTGGACTTTGCATGCGTTTCTATTGGTTGAAGGTGGGCGGCTGTTTTTGGTTGGTGGAAGGGGGCGGTGGAGTGAAAAGCAAGAACAAAATTAAACTGGGGCTTTATGGTGGTAGTCAGCCTACACGCATGCAAGGGAGATTTTTTAGAGTGTATAGCTCTATAATGTAATTTTTAAAAATTGTAATTATTTGTAATAAGTCTAAATTAGACTAGTCAGGCCCTTAAATTAAAATGGGCCGTAGCATTTTAGATACCAAGTTGTATGGGCCCAACTACAAATTGTATAGGTTATGGGCCTATACTTGGAAGATTGTAATTAATTGTAATAAGTCCGGTTAGGCTGGTATTTCCACCACCGGCACTTAGAGCCTGGTCAGGTCGGCCTCGCCACCACCGGCATTGTTAAGCCCGGGAAGAGCCCCGGCACCAAGCCCTACCACGTAGGCAAATTTGGGTCTCCAGACCGAAGACGGGCGCTTCGCCCCACACACCTCTCCCTCGGTTCCGACCGATAGCGGTGTCCGAAGACCGAAGACGGGCGCTTCGCCCCACACACCTCTCCCTCGGTTCCGACCGATAGCGATGTCCGAAGATTGAAGATGGGCGCCTTGCCCAGCAGCCAAACCGGCTCTAATAGCCGTCACTCCTCTCCCTCGGTCCCCACCGATAGGGGTGTGCAATAGGGCTCTAATAGCCTCAGTTCTGCGGCTCTAATAGCCGACTGACCCTTGACCGGGCGAGGCAATCGACTGGTCATATCGCCGATCGGGGAGGTCGACACCACGGCATATTCCCCGATCCGCCCGCTCCTCTCCGGTACTGCACTCACTCGCGCCCCGAGCGCGCACAGTGGGGGCTAAATAGGAAGGGAGTGCCACAGGTCCCATGCTCGGGAACATCCCAAGCAGCGGGCCCTCGTGAAGTGTTTAGGCCCACACTCGGGAATCCCCCGATCGAGGCGGCCAAACAGTGCCTGAAGAAGTATTCCGAGGCCCGAAGGCCGGGAATCACGGTTCGGGCCGGCACTCGGGAAACCCCCGATCGTGACGGCCAAGCATCAGTTGAAGCAAGCCTAAGGCTAAGAAAGGTTCCAAGGCCCACGAGTCAGGAACTGCAGTTTGGGCCCAAGGTCGGGAATATCCCGTCCTAAACGGCCCACCCGAAGACCGAAGACCGCGCCCTAAGTTCGCCCGACCGCTAGTTTCACTGTCACACGCCCTTATACTTAAGTACGTCCGACAGTGGGGGGCTGGGCAGGATAGGCCGGGTCGAATCGTCTGCTCGGATAACATATGATATGTGGGTCGCCCGAGGCCATGCGCCTGGTCGGCCTAGAGCGGCTGGTTCAACCCGTCTGCCCGGGTAAGGCGATGCTGGCATGGGGGTCGCCTGGAGGCTATTAGCCCGGTCGTCCAACGCGCTTTCCCACCTCGAGTAGGTCGGCACTGCCACCTCCAACGAGAAGGGGAAGTGAGCCACGCGCCTTGTTAGACCGAGTAGGTTGGCACTGCCGCCTCCGGTGTTTCTAAAGACCAGTTAGGTTGGCCTCGCCACCACTGGCACTCTATGACCGGTTAGGTTGGCATTGCCACCATCGGGTCTATGAGTCCGGTTATGGCACTCTATGACCGGTTAGGTTGGCATTGCCACCACCGGGTCTATGAGTCCGGTTATGGCACTCTATGACCAGTTAGGTTGGCATTGCCACCATCGGGTCTATGAGTCCGGTTATACCGGTTGATACCGCTTCTTAGCGATGCCGCTTTTCAGCGATGAATTCCGCTTTCCGGCGATGCATATATCGCTTTTCAGCGATGTATTCCGCTTCTTAGCGATGCCGCTTTTTCAGCGATGTATTCCGCTTCTTAGCGATGCCGCGTTTTAGCGATGATATTTCCGCTTTTAGGCGATGCCGAGCGATGTGCTTGTCCGCCTCTTAGCGATGCCGCGTTTTAGCGATGTTGTTTCCGCTTTTAGGCGATGCCGAGCGATATGCTTGTTCCACCTTTTTGCGGAGCCGCTTTTTAGCGATGTTTCCGCTTTTAGGCGATGCTGAGCGATGTGCTTGTTCCGCCTCTTAGCGATGCCGCGTTTTAGCGATGTTTCCGCTTTTAGGCGATGCCGAGCGATGTGCTTGTTCCGCCTCTTAGCGATGCCGCGTTTTAGCGATGATATTTCCGCTTTTAGGCGATGCCGAGCGATGTGCTTTTCCGCCTCTTAGCGATGCCGCGTTTTAGCGATGTTGTTTCCGCTTTTAGGCGATGCCGCGCGATGTATTTATCCCGCTCCTTAGCGATGCCGCTTTTCAGCGATGTATCCGCTCTTAGCGGTGTGTTTACTTTCTTTGGGCGGTGTTTTACCGCCTTTTCAGCGATTTGTATGTGCCGCTTGTTAGCGATACCGTTCCTGATCGTCGACGTGATAATTGTGGCCGGGTGCACTCACATTGCGGACCCGGTCGAGGCACTTCCCGACCGCGATATCGTTTCCCGGACGGTAACCCGTCGTATCCACTCCTTTGTGCTGACGGTTCTTGCACCTGCGAGAGTGGGGGCTGCGCTGGCCCGAGCAGCTCATCTGCATTTTAGTTTGCCCGAGTAGAGCGTTCGTCGGTCGAATCACGTTCGCTTCGCCCAGTAACGTTTCGCCCGAATGAATCCGGTCTCTTGGTCACAAGCGGATCCAACCCCATAGTTGGTTAGCAAATCTCCAGATCGCAGTCGAATCGAAAACACAGTCGTGCCCGGCAATCCAGTCGCGAACCGGCTGGGCTCGGCCTTTCGCAAGTTGCGTTGCGAGCTCGACCACTGGGTCGGGCGCTCCCTTTCGGTCCACCGGACTATGTCTGAGCGTTGCACTCTTTTTTCCTTTGGCTAAAGTTTTTTCCCGCTGGGTTTTTTGTTAGCCTAAGGTTTTTAACGAGGCAACCGACATATGTCACGGACCGTGTAACCAGTTTTTCCAGCCCGAACCCTTCCTCGCTAACTCGTCGTCAGAGCACGGGCTGTGGGGGCTTTATGATAAGTTATATACCCCGGGTCCGTGTATAGTCGAGTCGGGTCGGGTCGAGCGGTTCGGGTCTTGACCTACGGGTTGGGGGTGTTACAGTGGGTATCAGAGCCTAAATTCGACCCTAGGACAACACCTTTAGGATAAGACTTTAGGACGTTAAGTTTGAACCCTAGGTACTTACATACTTGTGGTGCCTAGAGCTCGACTTTAAGGATCTAGGCTGCCGTCTTGGATAATTCTCTAAGTTTGAGACTTTCAGATATTAAGCTTTAACTCTAGGTGTTTAAATACTTAGGACTTAAGAATCTTCGGACAAGCAGTAAGGCTGTGAGTTTATCTATCATTGTCTACTTAACTTCTCCTCACTTTATCCTGTGTTTAGCTTAAAGATTCCCCATAATTATAGCATCAAGGCAAGGATGCAAACCGCTAACTTACCATTACGATCAATATTGGCCTGTAGACCACCAGAATGACGCCAACAAGAAGTCAGTCAAGGACCCCTGAACCCTCCGCTCACGAATCTCTAGTTTAGAATCTACAGCAACTGACTCAGGTCGCCCAGACGCTAAGCAACGCTATCTTCCATAACAATAACCGACCACCACCACTACCAAACGGAAACTCGGATGTTGCTCGCCAAGTCTCGAACCATCGCCCGCCTATCTTCTCAGGGGAAGAGGATCCCACATTCCTCGAAGAATGGATCCGAACCTTCGAGAAGATCTTCGAGGTAGTAGAATGCTCGGAGGGACGCCGTGTAAAAATAGCCTCATTCTACTTCGGACACGAAGCCGATCTTTGGTGGGTCCATGAAGGACCTGCTTGTAGGCAAGAACCAGGGTTCAACTGGGAATCCCTAAAAGTGCGACTACGGGGACGGTTCTACCCCGCACACATAAGGGCAGCCATGTACGAGGAATTCCTCCACCTGAAACAGGGGATGGCCACGGTCATGGAATACCACAAATGATTTCTCGAGCTAGCTCGTTTCGCGCCCGAATTGGTGCCTACAGAAACGACCAAGATACAGAAATTTGTGACGGGCCTCAACTTCGAAGCCCGAAAGGCTCTAATCGTAAGCAAACCCCAAACCCTTAACGAGGCTTACACCAGCGCCGCCGACCTCTACCTGATCCAACTTCTACAACGAGGAGTTCAGGAACAGATCCGTAAGAGGAATATGGAAGGCTGGGCACCGCCTGTCAAAAGAGCTAGGAACGACTCTAACACAAGGACCGTTAACCCATCTAATCAAGGATCGTCTATGAGGAACAACGAAACCAACACGCGACCATTCCTTTGCCTGAGATGCAATAAGGATCATAGGGACAAGGACTACCTTGGAAACACCTTGCGGTGCTTCAACTGCGGGGGAAAAGGACATAAGGCCTTCCAGTGCACTCGACCCCCGAGCACAAACCCAACGGTCATGGGCCAAAAAGGGGGTGCGAATAACCGAGGGAATTACGGGGTTCCTGGAAAGGTATTCGTCATCAGCCGCACCCAGGCCGACCTTGAAACCGAAACCAACATCGACGAAGAAAATGTGGCCCTAGGGGACGAGGATCACGCGAATCAACCGGAGGAAAATCTGGAAGAGGAATTCTGCTTAGGATAAAACTGTGAACCCTTGCAAACTACCCTTTTAGTAGAATCGCTTATTAGTTCGTTTATTTAAAAATTCTCATGCCTATAAATAAAAGACAAAGTCGATTTATTCAATCAGCTAGATTTCCCCGACTACCGCCCCTCGGGGTAAGAGAAGGACTAAGATCCACGCCCCCTATAATCTACAAATTTCGAACCCAACACGTGGTGAAACCAAAAAGGTCCAACGAGAGGATATAATCGAAGCACTTGCCACACCGGATTAAACAAATAATGAGAGGCCCTCAAAAGGGGCAAGGACTGCCTTGGAAACACCTTGCGGTGCTTCAACTGCGGGGGAGAAGGACAGAAGGCCTTCCAGTGCACTCGACCCCTGAGCACAAACCCTACGGTCATGGGCCAACAAGGGGGCGTGAATAACCGAGGGAATTACGGGGCTCCCGGAAAGCTATTCGTCATCAGCCGCACCTAGGCCGACCTTGAAACTGAAACCAACATCAACAAAGAAAATGTGGCGCTAGGGGACGAGGATCCCGCGAATCAACCGGGGGAAAATCCGGAAGAGGAATTCTGCTTAGGATAAAACTGTGAACCCCTGTAAACTACCCTTTTAGTAGAATCGCTTATTAGTTCGATTATTTAGAAATTCTCATGCCTATAAATAAAAGACAAAGTCGATTAATTCAATCAGCTGGATTTCCCCGACTACCGCCCCTCGGGGTTAGAGAAGGACTAAGATCCACGCCCCCTATAATCTACAAATTTCGAACCCTACACGTGGTGAAACCAAAATGGTCCAATGAGAGGATCTAATCGAAGCACTTGCCACACCGGATTAAACAAATAATGAGAGGCCCTCAAAAGCATGAAAGAGTACACAATGGTAACCAATGAGAGTACCAACGAGAGTTGAACCCTAAACCTCTCACTGATTAAACCAAGTTCTTAACCACTAGACCATAAGTTTTTCTTAAAATTTAAAGGGAACCCAATCTTCTTAACCCTCTCCAAGTCCCTAAAACCCAAAATACCCAAATTAAAAACCCTTCTCCTTCTTCTTCCTCCCACATTCTCTCTCTCTCTAAAAGCACTGCCGGCACCACCCCAAAGCCCCAACCACCTGCCGCCGTGTCACCGCTGACCGCCCAGTAGCCGCCCGTCCCGCACCAGCCGGAGACCCGCTGCCACCACTCCCCGCCGCAACGCCGGCCACCGAGACAAGGCACCACTGCCGCCACAACACCCCGACGCAACACCGCCCCAACTGTAGCCGGACTGCACACCACCACCGACCGACGCAACCTCAACACTCCGCCGTCGACACCCTGCCGCACCACTCCCATCGCCCAGCTCGCCGGAGTTCCGCTGGAAGGTCACCGGAAAAGCCCCCCAAACCAAAAATCACCCCGAGCGATGCCAAAGAAACCCATCGGTACCTGAGTCCCGGAATGGAACGACGCCGACTACACGGTAATCGGAGGTAAAGCACTCAAACCCGAAAATGAGGCGAGCAATGCAAGAAAGCGAAGAGCAAGAGGAGGAACAGGAAGAAGAAAGCGAGTCCAGCTAGCCTGAACCCGCATAAAGAAGGGGAAACGCGGAAGCCCAAGACGAAATAACCACCAATGAGCGCTTCCTCGCGCAACTCATGAGACAGAATTGTATCATGGATGAGGGATTCTCGTCCTTGATCCTCGCAACAAGCTCATTGGACAGGAGAGTGGCGGCAATCGAGACCATGTTGGGCACGCGTGGAGCTTCAATTTCGGGAGTTGGAAGCTAAGGTATACCCAAAATCTCAAACACCACTTGCCACCGACCTAACCAAACCCCACTCTACCTGGCGCAGGCCACGGGTTGGCGCCACTGAGCTACTACCGGAGCTATTTATCAAGAAACTATACGAAACAATTGTCACACATAGCATAATACTATACGTTCTACCCATTTGTTATCAAAACCCAGAGCTATGAACATATTATACAAAAACGACAATTCCATACGATCATAGGCCTTAACCATATCCAATTTGAGTGCACCCCAGCCAACAGCCCCAAACTGTTTTCTGTTCAAAAAATGACCCACCTTTATTGCTACTAGGATATTATTAGTAATTAATCTATCAGGTATAAAGGCACTCTGTGAGTCAGATATAATCTCTCCCATGAGTGGCTTCATCCTGTTGGACATCATCTTCGCCATAATTCTATAAATCACATTACTCAAGGCAATAGGCCTTAAATCCGAAACTAACTCAGGAGTATTCTTCTTAGGAATCAAAACAACATCCGTATGATTCAAACCAGGGGGAAGGCATAAATATTCAAAGAATCTGTCACAAATTTCGAAACATCCACACCACCACATCCTAAAAATATTGATAGAACCCCGGGTTCATCTCATCAGGCCCAGGTGCTTTATCAGGGAACATTGAAAAAAGTGCTGCCTTAACCTCCTCTGCCACAAAAGGGCGTAGCAGAGACTCTTTATGTGAATGTGTCACTCGTAGGGCAATGTTTTCAAAAAAAGCAAACCCATTATCTGGATTGGTGTTGGTATAAATATTCTCAAAATATCTCAGAATAACATTTGTCATAACATCCCCTTCCACCCAATTCCCATAAGCATTCATAAGTTCAGATAAAGTATTCTTTTTCTTTCGATGGGAAGCATACTTGTGGAAGAACTTCGTGTTGGCATCAGCACCCTTGACCCAGTGTTGCTTGGCTCTCTGCTTCTAATAGGAATCTTCCTAGGTCTCAAGTCTGCTCAGGCGCTCCTCTAGGCATTGGTATTCGGCTAAAGAAACCGGATCCGTCTGCCCTCTGAGCAACACCTATTCTTTCTGGAGCTTCATAATCTGCTCACCAAATTTGTGAAAACGGTCACCCCCCCCCCCCCTCCACCTTGACAACCGTTCTCCACATAATGTAATACATTCCTGCAGACCACTTTTTCTCCCTTCATCCCACGACTTTTCCACCACATTCCTGCACCCCTCATCATACAACCAAGCCATCTCGAACCGGAATCCCCTATTCTCACCACCCCCCTTCCCCGAGGATTCAGAATCCCAAGAAAAAGAGCAGAATGATCAGAAGTGTGGGTTAATAGATTATGCACATTGGCTCCTCTCACTACATCCCGCCATCCTTGAGTAGCTAACACCTTATCCAATCGTTCCTCCAACCAATTAAGTGTTCCTTTCCCCTTCTCCCATGTGTACTGATAACCCTCCATCTCCATTTGGGCCAAACCACAATCCTCAATAGCATCCCCAAAACCGCGTAGGAGGTTATCCAGATGGGGGTTTCTACCTCGCTTCTCATACTGAAATAAGAGATCATTAAAATCTCCAATTACAACCCAAGGGAGGTCAAACCTTTGAGCGAGCGTTCTTATTAACTCTCAGGATTCTCTTTGTCTATTCCTCTCCGGGAAGCCATAAAAACCGGTCATTCGCCATTTTGCAAAGCCAGGAATACTTACTTCGATATCCACATGATTCTTCGAATAACTTAGCAAACGAGCCGTATTATTCATTTTCCACAACAATGCTAAACCACCACTTAAACCAGCATTGTCAACGTAGAAGATACCATCATAACCAAGTTTCACACGGAGGCGTTCTGCATGCGCTCGCCCCACCCTGGTTTCCATTAAGAACACGAACTCGGGTTTCTTACGGGACACCATGTCCACAATCTCGCGAACTGTTCGTGGATCACCCAGGCCTGGGAAACAGAACCCGCCAATTGCAAGTTTTTTGGAAGGTCAGTCATAGTCACATCACTCCCATCAGACCCCTGCACTTCCCTTCTCCGATTTGAGGCCGCCGTCACAACTTGCCAGTTCTCACGATCTCTGACCGGATCCATTACTGCCTCATCCGACAACCCCGTGCCTACAACCTTCCCAACCCCAACCTCCTTTCCCATCTGGCCGAGCGGTACAAGCCAAGGCTCCCCAACCTCCCTGGGACCGCGCCTTCCCCCCGTACTACACAAACCATTGGCATAGGGATATAGTTCAACCGGCAACGGAGACTCATGAGCTTTCAAACAATACTTGTAAGCATGCCCTAGATATCTACAGAAAAAACAATATGTGTGTAAACGCTCGTACTTGAAGGATACCCAACACGTAGAGCCGTCCATTTTCAATAGCTTCATTCGTCATTTGAGCGGCATGTCAACCGAAACCCTAACCCGTATGTGGTAAAACTACCGCCATGGGGCCTCACCGAACCTGTCATCTTCCTTCAAGAAGCCGCCGAGGAAATTCCCCACCTGCTCCAGAACAACAGACGTAGTATAGCCAAGCGGCAAGTCGTGGACCTGGATCCACATGTCCATAGTATCAAGGCTAACATCTCCTGGCAAAACACCTTATTCAACATGCTTGCAAATCAGCGTATTGCCATCAAAGGACCATGGACCGTCATTTAGCACCAACTCCATGTCGGTTTTGTGGAAGAAGACAAAGAGAAAGAGCTTCGGCTGTATCTTAGTAATTTGAAAATGTTGTTTAATTTCTTTGTATCTCATAATCCGTTTTCACTTTCCGTGCAACATAGTTGCTGAGTACTTAATTTATCAGTTGAATAGGCATTCAAATTAATAGAAATTGTCAAAATAAATAAAATCATTTAGCTTCGTCTAAGGATAGCTGAATGCTGAGTACACTACTTATCCTTGTATTTCTCATATAAAACTCATTCAGATTAGCTTATCACACCGCACACATCAAATACAAATTAAATTGGTGTATTGAGCCTGTGTGTGTTGCAATTAAGCTTTTACTTGTAATCCTTCCAGCAACATATATAAACATCAACAAATTAAATAATATTCCTTTGATTTATCTGAATGTGCGCTATATATGCTTGAGACACACCTTGTGACCCTAATCTATTGGTAAAAGACGATGTTAGTTGCTCATAGATGACCGACTCAAATCAACGCAAACAAGCAATCATAACATATCTAGGTAGTTTCTATAAGGAAATGAACTATTATATATTGATGAAGAAGCTAACAGGTATAAATAGTATATACAAGAGAACAAGTAGCTAAGAAGTTGTAACCACTACTCTAATATACCTATTCTAAAGGAATATAATTTGAATAAGTATAAACAGAAAACATCAACCACATATATTCTTAACATGCCCCCGCAAGATTGAGGATCCGTCGGAGACTCCAATCTTGGACCGAAACTGGATAAACAAGCGACGACCAAGGGGCTTGGTTAAAAGAGCAGCCAGCTGCGCAGATGAGGGAAAACGTTGTACAACCAGCACACCAGCCGGAACTAAACCACGAAACGGGAGTGGAAAACCGGAGGCTTAACGAAACGGATTTGCGTCTCGTGGACTTCCAGGAAATGCGATTGTCGCCCAGATACACCAAATATGCGGTGGTAGAATGGCCATCAGTGGTGCAACCATCAGAGTCAGTGAACACTCGTAGAGACAACGGCTGACCCACCCGTAGAAATAGGCCATGGCAAACTGTACCTTTGAGATAGCGAAGAAGCCGTTTTGCAGCCTGCCAGTGATGATCTGTAGGCAGCCTGGGATTGGGACGACGCTCTTGGGTAGACCGGCGCAAATTACTTTGTGTTTGGGAACCTTTGGAGGTGGTGACGGGCAAGGACCCAGACTGGTTGGTATGACGACTATGTTCTGGAACCGCGGAAGGCGAACAACTAGGGGGTGACAAACTAGACACAGCCGAAGGTAAACCAGTGGGGATGTCCAAACTATTCTTGCCGGATTGTGTTGGAACATGAGTTTGAACATCCACTGGTGCAGGTTGCGGGTAGTCGGCTACGCTTGAAAGAGACCTAGCCGGGGAAGACACGGAAGGCAGAGTAGGAGTCGGAGTGGGTGTAGGAACAACTGCAGGCTGGGTGGACACAGGAGACGACCTGAACAAAATATTGCTCATCTCCGAACCCTGCGAATCCGACAATGGTGTGACAGACGCCTGCTGCAAATCCCTATAAGGAAACACATGAGGTACAAAGCGGACATGCCTAGATATAAAAATACGACTAGATGTGGGGTCCCAACTTTTATAACCTGATTGTGTGTTGGAATACCCAAGGAAAACACAAGGCCGAGACTTCGGCTCTAATTTCTTGGTGTTATACGGTCTCAACCACGGAAGATATAAGCAGCCAAACAGTAGTAGTTTAGTGTAAGTAGGGGATTGATTAAACAAAACCTGAAAGGGGAATTGATTACCTGTCTCGATTATATGCCGGTGTCGCCGTTCAGCCACCCCATTGTGCTCGGGAGTGTGAGGTGGGGTGGTGAAGTGCGAAACACCACAGGCATTAAATAAAGCAACTAGGTTGATGAACTCACCCCCATTGTCTGAGTAAACAGAGACAATCAGCAGCCCAAAAACCTTCTCGACTAACCTTTTGAACTGAGGAAAAATGGTAAAAACATCTGACTTGTGCTTTGAGGGATACAACCAGACATATTTAGAAAAGTGATCAACAAAGACAACGTAATAAAGAAAACCATCAACAGACTTGTCTGTCTTTTCCCATACATCAGTGTAAAGTAACTGTAAGGGTTTTGTGCTAACGAGAGTGCTCTTAGAAAACGGCAATTTGTGACTCTGGTTTACACTGCAAGACCAACAACGAAACTGACGTAGAGAGGCAGCAGAAACTGGAATTATGTAGTGTTGCAACACGAGTTGTAACATCGTATTTGATGGATGTACCAACTGGTGGTGCCATTCAGACACAGATGGCAGGTGCGTGGCATTCATTTGAGGCTCATAAGAGAGAGTATTGTAGTACACACCATTAACGTTCGGCCCCCGTAACAATGCCATCCCGGTTTGAAGACCCTTCATGACAAAATGAGACGCAAAGAGCTCAACAGACACACGGTTAGCTTTGCAAAGTTGTGAAACAGAAACTAAACTTTTGTGTAGCTGTGGAGCGTGCAAGACATTTCCTAGACTAAGGGCAGAAGAATGGGTGGGAATTGTGGCATGACCAATGTGAGATATGTGTAAAGAGTTACCGTCACCCAAGCGTATTTAGTCCGGACCATTGTACTTGGAGAATGACCGCAACGGAGCAGTAGTAGGAGTGATATTGGCAGTAGCCAACACGGTTTGGCGTGCTCGGTCATCGGCTTGTAACTGACGTTCATGATCAATGAGAACATCGGCTAGTTCCGCTAAGGAAATAGGCTTCAGTCGGACGCAAACAACGGAGAAGATTGAATTATATTCATCCCCGAGCTGCGTTAGAATATACACGATAAGGTCTTCATCAGAGACCGGGGACTGGGCCAACGCGAGTGCATCAGCGATGGATCGCATGTCATTCAAAAATACAGTAATCGACCGAGTACCTCTCGGATTTTGAGTGAGCTTGGCTTTGAGGGAAAGTATACGACCTCGAGACGCACTAGCGTAAGTAGTGGTGAGGCGTTGCCAAGCATCATAAGCTGTCGAAGCCGAAGACACGAGAGGTTGAATCGAGTCAGAACAACTCTCTAAGAGTGCACTGACGATGATTTGGTCTTGACGAACCCAAAGTAAATAATCTGGGTTTGTGGCTGTTTGAGCCGAACCAGAAAACTTAGGCGGTTCTTGGATAGAACCATCAACATAGCCATGGAGGTTGAAGCCAATGAGTGTAGAGTGAACCTGGCGCCTCCAGACTGGGAAATTTGTTGAGGTAAGTGTAATGGGAAAATTATATGTGGCAGAAAGGTAAACGATATCAGTAGTGGCAGCCATTTGATAAGGGGTGAAAGAAAAAGGAAAAAAAAAACCTTCGTAGGAGGTTCTGGCTCTTGATACCATATAAAGAAATGAACTGTTATATATTGATAAAGAAGCTAACAGGTATAAATAGTATATACAGGAGAACAAGTAGCTAAGAAGTTGTAACCACTACTCTAATATACCTATTCTAAAGGAATATAATTTGAATAAGTATAAACAGAAAACATCAACCACATATATTCTTAACCGTTTCTATGAGAATATTTGGTTCCTTTGGTTTTCAAAAAAAAAAAAAAAAAAAAAAAAAAAAAAACTTAATTGAAGAGATTATTGACAAAAAAAAAAAAAAAAAAAAAAAGTTAGTTTCTATGAAAATTAAACTTAAAACCTTATGGTGGATTATCCAGTCATGTATATATCCCACCAATTCGGCATTCCATCCTTTCCAAATTAAAGGTTGTCATTTCCTTTAATTTGACAAGCAAGCATCTTGCAAAATTAAAATGGAACAGAATTAAGTGGTTTGCGTTGGCAGAATTTGGAAATCTCATATATAACAAGATCGATATAAACTATAAGCTAAAAAGTGAATGCATTGACTAAGAGGGGAATTAAAAATGATCGAGGAAATCACAGTGAGCACAGAGAGAGGAAGTCTAGTTGTATGATTAATGGTGAAATATTATATTAAATTCACACTTCCTTTCACGTCTTCAGAACAAATATATTTCATTTGGGAGGAGAAGAAAAATTTATTTATAAACTCTTAGAGTAGTTCAAATGATCTAAAATTAATTTGCATGCCACAAGAAACTAAGTGGTTGAGACACACCTTGTGACCCTAATTTATTGGTAAAAGACGATGTTAGTTGTTCATAGATGACCGACTCAAATCAACGCAAACAAGCAATCATAGCATATCTAGGTAGTTTCTATGAGAATATTTGGTTCCTTTGGTTTTCAAAAAAAATAATAATCATAATAAAATAAAAAAACTTAATTGAAGAGATTATTGACAAAAAAAAAAAGGTAGTTTCTATGAAAATTAAACTTAAAATCTTATGGTCGATTATCCAGTCATGTATATGTATCCCACCAATTCGGCATTCCATCCCTTCCAAATTAAAGGCTGTCATTTCCTTTAATTTGACAACCAAGCATCTTGCAAAATTAAAAAGGAACAGAATTAAGTGGTTTGCGTTGGCAGAATTTGGAGAACTCATATATAACAAGATCGATATAAACTATAAGTTAAAAAGAGAATGCATTGACTAAGAGGGAAATTAAAAAGGGAAAATGGCACTTTTTCCCTCTGTGTTATATACTTATAGCATTTTTTCCCCCCTAAATTATTGTAGTGGCTGTTTTTCCCCTGAAATGTTAAATGGACATATTTACCCTTAAACTAAATATTTAATTTAATTTTTTTCTCCAATAAATTATGACCATAATTTGGTTCAAACCAAACAAACACTATAGCAACCAAACCGAAATATTCCAAAACAATTTAGAATCGAAATTCGATATTTAGAGTTTATTAAAATCGTGAACCGGAACGGACGGTTCATGTTCCGAACTGAAAAAATAAAATACATTTATTGTTGAATTTAGACTATTTTAAAATAAAGACGGTTCAAAATCGCGAATCGAATCCGGAACCGCCGGTTCACGGTTCAAGATTCAATTTTTTTGATACATAATTTTAATAAATTGACATTTAAATATTGGGTTCTAGATTTGAATTATAACCAAAAACTATTAATTCGATTGTTTTAGTATTCGGTTCAATTCAAACCGATCCGTGGTCATCCCTACGTATACGCAATAATTTTTTGGAGTAGTAAAATAAATAAAATGTTTACTTTAAGGGTATAAATGTCAATTTAATATATTATGGGGAAAAAGCACCACTTTTAGAATAATTGAGGGGCTAATGTGCTTACCTAAATAATTAAGGAAAAAAAGTGCTATAAGTATATAACTCAGGGACAAAAAGTGCCATTTTTCCAATTAAAAATGATCGAGGAGATCACAGTGAGCACAGAGAGAGGAAGTCTAGTTGTATGATTAATGGTGAAATATTATATTAAATTCACACTTCCTTTCACGTCTTCAGAACAACTATATTTCATTTAGGAGGACCTTCAAAAAAAAAATATTTCATTTAGGAGGAGAAGAAAAATTTATTTATAAACTCGCATGAGTAGTTCAAATGGTCTAAAATTAATTTGCATGCCACAAGAAACTAAGAATTGATTTTCACCAACAACACTAAATTCAATTGAGTTACTAGGATTTATCATTTCCAAATGTCTGGATGAATAATTCCACCTTTTTGTCACAAGGAAAAAAAATTTTAGGGTCACATACCAGTGATACAGGCCGGCGTTGTTATTCGCCGCCCGTATTGGTTATCTAGCTAAAGCCCCCTCAGTAAATTGTAAATTTTATAATGTTTAGACTACTAGCGCGCCTTTGATTTTTCTCCCAAATTTACGAACAAATTGTTGAAGCCTGAAGACAACCCTCAGCAAATTGTAAATTATAAATTTCTTCTAAATTTTATTTTGACCTCATTAAATTGTACAATAATAAAATAACCCAACAACAACAACAACAACAATGCACTACATACCATACACGTAAATAATAATAATAATAATAATAATAATAATAATAATAATAATAATAATAATAATAATAATAATAGGAATAAAGTGTAATGGTTTTGATATGCCAAATATGTATTTGTAGAACCCCCAATTTTATTTATATAGGTCTAGTAGAGTCTTATACCATGATTGGAAAATTATTTAAGCTGCAAAAGAGAAAAGCCGAGGAAGATGCATGAAAATATAAGAAGAAGATATAAAGCCTAAAATCTAGAATTTATCTGGTGAAAATGACAAAATAAAGAAGAAGATGAATGATTTGATTTTCACGTCGCTACTACTCAGAAAGAATTGCCAGGAGAATTTTTTGCGAAAGAAAATTAAGATTTGAAGTTTGCATGAATTTGACTTGGAGATCAAGCATCTATGGAAAGAAAGGAGTACATCAAAGAAGATTGGAGATATAACCAATAAACTCTATGGATAAGTTGGAAAATGTTTGATATATTATCCAAACTGGCTCAAGTTTGAATCTCACTATCTACAATTTTACAAGGTAAATAGCGTGAGAACACCAGAGGAATATCTAAGATCCGAAGCAAGCAGTGTGTGAAATCCTACGGATCCGAAGCAAGCAGTGTGTGAAATCCTACGGAGCCGAAGCAAGCAGTGTGTGAAATCCTACGGAGCCGAAGCAATCAGGCAGTGTGTGAAATCCTGGATTTTGTCTCACGGAGCAGGCAGTAGTGTTGGAGCCACTGTGAGATTTTGTCTCACGGAGCAGGCAGTAGTGTTGGAGCCACTGTGAGATCCAAAGCAAGCAGAAGCAAGCAGTGTGTGAAATCCTGGATTTTGTCTCACGGAGCTGGCAGTAGTGTTGGAGCCACTGTGAGATCCAAAGCAAGCAGTAGTGTTGGAGCCGTGTTGGAGCCACTGTGAGATCCAAAGCAAGCAGTAGTGTTGGAGCCACTGGGCGTGAAGCAAGCAGTAGTGTTGGAGCCACTGGGCGTGATTAGTGCGTACTTTGATCCACTCTGTGAAATCCTGGATTGTCTCACGGAGCTGGCAGTAGTGTTGGAGCCACTGTGAGATCCAAAACAAGCAGTAGTGTTGGAGCCGTGTTGGAGCCGTGTTGGAGCCACTGTGATATCCAAAGCAAGCAGTAGTGTTGGAGCCGTGTTGGAGCCACTGTGAGATCCAAAGCAAGCAAGCAGTAGTGTTGGAGCCGTGTTGGAGCCACTGTGAGATCCAAAGCAAGCAGTAGTGTTGGAGCCACTGGGCGTGAAGCAAGCAGTAGTGTTGGAGCCACTGGGCGTGATTAGTGCGTGCTTTGATCCACTGGGCGTGAAGCAAGCAGTAGTGTTGGAGCCACTGGGCGTGGTTAGTGCGCGCTTTGTGATCAAAGCAAGCAGTAGCGTTGGAGCCACTGTGAGATCCGAAGCAAGCAGTAGTGTTGGAGCCACTGGGCGTGAAGCAAGCAGTAGTGTTGGAGCCACTGGGCGTGATTAGTGCGTGCTTTGTGATCAAAGCACTAGATCACGGAGCCACTGTGAGATTCGAAGCAAGCAGTGGTGTTGGAGCCACTGGGCGTGAAGCAAGCAGTAGTGTTGGAGCCACTGGGCGTGATTAGTGCGTGTTTTGTGATCAAAGCACTAGATCACGGAAGATCGTTTCAACCGGAGCGTAGAAGACGGGGATAAAGTAACGCGGAGTCGTGAAATCCTGGGAAAGTAACGCGGCGACGTGAAACCCGAAGCAGCAGTGTGGTGTCACTGGGCATGATCAAAGCACTAGATCACGGAATTCGTTGTATTTTGGAACCAAGAAGTGATGGATATAGTGAATTGCTCTTGGAGATAAGAGCAAGTGGAGTAGGAGGATTACACCACCTCCGGACCACTATAATTGTCTTCTGTTCTTTACTGCTTTCTTTACTTACTGCTCTTTACTTGCTTCTCACGAGATATACTTGTCACAATATCACACACACTTATCTTTATTTATTTCCGTTGTGTCCCATACTCTAATAATATAGTTAAGAGTTTTTGTTTCTCTGTGCCTTAGCAATTGTTGTGCTATGCGAAAAAGCTTGAAAGTCTATTCAACCCCCCCCCCCCCCCCCTCTAGGCTTTCACCTTACCTCTTTTGGGACCAACAAATAATAATAATAATAATAATAATAATAATAATAATAATAATAATAATAATAATAATAATAATAATAATAATAATAATAATAATAATAATAATAATAATAATAATAATAATAATAATAATAATAATACAACTAATAACTTCATATGTGAATGATGATTAGTTTAAGTATGGTACGAGCTTAAAGGTGACTCCTACAGTTAGGGTCCGTTCAGGACACCTCATGGCCTGACAATAAAAAACAAAAAAATTGATATTTTTACATGTTAATTTTCCATGCATCAATAATAATGTTATATTTTAATTAGTGAAAATTAAATAAGATTTAACGTGTTACGTTAAGAGATGTTATTTTTTGTGTTTAAATTTTTGTAATGATTTCATTTCTAATTTACAACAATATAGACAATACACTAAATCTCATTTCAATAAGTTATTAGCTAGAACTGAGAATTTATTTTTTTGTTTTTGAACAAACAATTCTACTATATTAATTAACTAACAAGTCCAGAAAACTCGGTGGTACTACATCCAGCTAATCCGAGTGAGAGAGTCACGCTCCCTCGCTTTAGCAAGAGAATGGGCAACCTGATTGACACTTCTAAGAATAAAATGGACCTTACAGCCAATTAACTATGTTATAGATTAATAAGACTAATACATTCCTGGGCAATAGAGCCAACATACGAGCAATCTTTAATTTCTTAGAATCTAATAGGCTAGAAGGAAAAACAAGGCAATGTGTTTCCACTCGAATGTTGACCAGGCCACGATCTTTGATCCACCCTAGAACCTCTTTCATCACAAATGCTTCTCCCATAAGGGGCTCTTGAAAACATTGGAAGTGGCGACCATTATCAGCATTTGAACACTCTTTCACCAGAAAAAAAAAAAAGCACATAGTCGTACGTAGGACGGGCTTCAGCCGGAAATACGCTGACGTCAACCTGGCAAACCCATTCCGGTGAAAGAAGTAAGTTCAGGGCGTGCTCACCGGCGGTGTTCAAAAGAAACATAAGTAGTACATTATTTATCCTAGTATTTCTCATATAACTCATTCAGATCAGCTTATCTCACCGCATGCATCAAATACAAATTTAATTGGTGTGTTGCGTCTGTGTTTCTTACAATTAAGCTTTTACTTGTCAACCTTCTAGCAACATATAAAAACATCAACAAATTGAATAATATTCAATTGATTTATCCGAATGTGCGCTATATTTTTGAGACACACCTTGTGACCCTAATCAGTAAAAGATGCTAGGTCCTCATTGTTAAGATATATTTGTTACATTATTTGTATTAGGAATAACATTAGTCATATCAGGTAGATTGTTATACTTGCCTAGTTAATAGCCTATTAGTTAGGTTATCTATTTATTCCTATTGTTGTAACCTTTCTGGATGATTATCAATTAAACACAAATTACGTTCATTTGGCATCAGATTAGAGTTAGGATCCTTGTTTCTCTCCTCATAATCCGATGACCACAAACTCCTCTGAACGAACGATGAGTACCGTTGCTGCACCGGCGCCAGCGACCACCGCGCCGAACTACCTCACCTCGGCTCATCACTTCGTGTCGATCAAATTGACGACACGAAACTACCTATTTTGGCGTACGCAGCTCATCCCCTTCCTCCGGGGTCAAGGACTTCTCGGATTCGTCGACGGCACCACGCTGTGTCCACCTGCGTTGATCGTCTCCGCTCCACGTTTGTCTAGATCATTCACATTGTCTGATATACTTCACGTTCCACGTTTGTCTAATTCTTTATTATCTGTTCAGAAGTTTGCATCCGATAATAAAGTCTTTTTTGAGTTTCACCCCTCATTTTTTGTTGTGAAGGATATCAATACCAAGGAAATACTTCTTCGGGGCAATAGTTCTGGGGGACTATACACACTTCCATTACCTAGTTCGTCTCCGTCAGCGTTTCTTTCCGCTCGTGCCTCGGCTTCCACTTGGCACAATCGTCTGGGTCATCCTCATAACCGTGTTCTTAGCCATATACTTCAATCTTGTTTAGTTAGTGGATCTCGTGATAATATTCGTTGTACTAATTCTTTATGCAATGCGTGTTAATTAGGCAAATCTGCCCGTTTTCCCCTCCCTCGTGTTGCTTCCTCTAGTTCTCATGTCCTATATCATATTTACACAGACATTTGGGGTCCTGCGCCCACTTTATCTACATCTGGCTTCCGTTACTTTGTGATCTTTGTGGATTACTATTCCCGTTATACATGGTTCTTCCCTATGAAATTAAAGTCTGATCTCTATGTCATCTTTGATAAATTTCATACTCTTGTTGAACGGTCCTTTAATTGCAAAATAAAGGCCATTCAGTCTGATTTAGGTGCCGAGTACAAAAAGTTACATTCTTCGTTTGTTCAATTCGGAATTCAACATAGACAATCCTGTGCCTATACACATGAACAGAATGGTCGTGTTTAACGAAAACATCGTCACATTGTTGAAACTGGTCTGGCTCTTCTAGCTCATGCCTCTGTTCCTTTGAAATTTTGGGATTTTGCCTTTGAGACTACTGTCTATTTAATTAACAGAATGCCATCTTTTGTATTAAATAGCTCCAGTCCTCATCTCCTGTTACATAAATCCCCTCATTCCTATCTTTTTCTTCGTGTCTTTGGGTGTTTATGCTACCATCATCTTCGACCATATAATCGTCATAAGATGTCATACAGGTCTTCTCCATGTGTCTTCCTAGGTTATCCTGAGTCATTTAGGGGGTACAGATGCATGGACTTACATACTAATAAGATTTACACATGCAGGCATGTCAGATTTAATGAAGAAGTTTTCCCCTTTGCTACTAAAACTTCTTTGCAGGATCTATCTACTCCGTTTTCTGGACCTTGGGCGGAATCTGTTCTCAGTCACAACAAACCTATTCCTGCCGTGTCCAATGATGAGCCGTCAGAACCGCCGCTACCTGCTTCATTCGAACCAGCCGTGGATCCCGGACAGGCTGCCTTGTCGGGTGATCCTGTGGAGCCTGTTGCTCGCCGGCGAGGCGGTCCATCAGGCCCAATGTCCGTACTCACTCTATGGCCACTCGCAGCAACGCAGATGCTCCTCTTTTTGCTCTAGCAGCTCATGTGCATCCCACGGAACCCATATGTCACTCTCAAGCTGTCAAATATCCTGAGTGGCGTGAAGCCATGGACCAAGAATTCAATGCTCTCCTGCATAGCCACACATGGTCTCTAGTTCCACCCACTGCAGGTATGAATATTATTGGCTGTAAATGGGTGTTTCGTACGAAGAGAAAGGCTGATGGTGCTATTGAAAGGCATAAAGCCAGACTGGTTGCGAAAGGTTTTAATCAGGTTCCAGGTCAGGACTTCTTCGACACTTTTAGTCCAGTAGTAAAGCCTACGACTGTAAGACTCCTTCTATCTCTAGCTTTATCATCTAGGTGGTCTATCAAACAGCTAGATGTTCATAATGCTTTTCTGAATGGTAATTTGGCTGAAACAGTTTATATGAAGCAACCCCCTGGTTATATTGATGCTAACTTCCCGAATCATGTTTGTTTGTTAAAAAGATCTCTGTATGGGTTAAAACAAGCTCCCAGAGCTTGGTTTAATCGGCTACATACGTTCTTACTATCGGTTGGCTTTCAAGCATCCAAGACAGATGTCTCTCTATTCTATTACTCTAAAGACTCTGCTTTGGTTTATCTATTGGTGTACGTGGATGGCATTCTTGTAATGGGAAGTGATCAGGGTATTATGTCTCAACTCTTGTCCAAACTGTCTGCTACATTCAAAATCAGAGATCTTGGTGAACCAAATTTCTTTATGGGTATTGAAACAGTTAAGAGTCACAATGGGATTATTTTATCTCAACAACGGTATATGAATGATATTTTAAAACGGGCTGGAATGTCTGAATGCAAACCCCTTTCTACACCTATCTCTGTCTCGAAAACTGTCCCCTTCAATTTAGATCTATATGATGATCCCACACAGTACAGGAGTCTAGCTAGAGCACTGCAATATCTCATTGTCACACGACCTGACCTATCCTTTGCAGTTAATCAGTTATGCCAGCATATGCATGCTCCCACCATATCACACCGGGAGCAACTCAAACGGGTACTCAGGTATGTTAAGGGAACTGTTGATCATGGTTTACGCATAGGACGGTACTCATCTAGAGACATTCATGCTTTCTCTGATTTTGATTGGGTTGGTTGTCCTGACGATCGAAAATCCACGAGTGGTTTTGCTGTTTTCTTGGGGAGTAATCTTATATCATGGGTTTGCAAGAAACAGAGAACTGTTGCCAGGTCATCCACTGAGGATGAATACAAAGCTCTTGCAGATGTTTGTGCTAAGGTTCTATGGATTATGTCATTACTGCGTGAGATACATATTCCGGATATTTCCATTCCAAAATTATGGTGTGATAATCCAGGAGCTACATATATGATTGCCAATCCAATCTTTCATGCGCGCACCAAGCATGTGGAGATTGATTATCATTTTGTTCGTGATCGAGTAGCTTCGGGCGATATCCAAGTCAACTTCATCTCCACAAAAGATCAACTTGCTGATATCTTCACCAAAGCTCTGCCTGGACCTAGATTTTCATCTTTAAGGGACAAGCTACAGGTTACTAGTATACACTATGCTTGAGGGGGAGTATTAGGACTCTATGTATATGAGTCTGTTTAGAACTTCTTATCCTTATCACACTGTGACTCTCTACTTCTTATCATTGTCACACTGTGACTCTCTATTCTATATATTCACATCATCTGATCTCATTGTAATTAAGTTCAGTAAATACAATACAATCAGTTTTCAACCTATGAATTACATATTTAAATAAACAAATTAGACATTAAATTACTTATGTTGAACTTCTCATATATAATCTTACATTTATATACTTTCAAATATATATTTAATTATAAACATTGGGTAGAATAAATGACCGTCAAATTATTAAATCAAAGGAATAGTTCATATTTTAATTTTTCCTTGATATTTCCTAATTTATCCTTAATTATATGATTATCCGATCCATTAACTTTTCCATTAAGTACCGTTAATTCACTGTTAGTCTAATTCTAATATTAAAGTCTAATATAGAATTATAAATACAACATTAATATAATTATAATATTAAAGTCTTAATAGAACTCTAACCACCGAAATCTCCTCAAACAATATTACTATATATTTAATATTTGATGCTTTAATTCTTATTTTCTCTCCCTTATGTCACGTATTTGGTTTCTGGTGGTCCCTGTAGGGTCAGAGGGAGTCTAGAGAGGGGGGGGGGGGTGAATGGACTCTAACCGATTCTTTTTCGATTATTCTCCTTTCGGAGCTGTGTGCAGCGGAAATATTGGTTTAAGTTAAGTTTTCTTTGCACTTCTTTCGTGTTTATAAAGATAATGCGTTTGGTCGATATGATATGATATGCTGAGCACGAAAGTAAACGCGGTAATAAAAGAGAGAGAGACAGAGATTTTTATAGTGGTTCGGCCAACTGTGCCTACTCCACTCTTCTTTCACAACTCGTGAAAGGGTTTGCACTATCACTCCTAGTACAAACTACTTCAATCTGGCTTCCTTGATCACTAAGCCGGACAGCCACTTGAAAGGTTTTTCAACTCCTAGAGTTTACTCCGCCTATATCAACTACTTCCTGAGTTGAGATGTTGGAAAAGAGATTTGATGTTTCTCCAACAGATTGAAACTTGTCTTGATGTCTGGGTAGATCTTCACTTGAGAAAAGAGCAAGACAACTTCAGGTTGTGAAGTGTGAGGAAGGATATGCCTTTGAAAAACTTCACAACAGACATTGGTTATGAAAAGCTTAAGAAGATAAAACTGCTTTGAAATGCTTTTCTTAGATTGAGAGAGTGATTTAACCAGCACCTTCTTCAATGGAGAAGAGAGGTATTTATAGGTGGAAAAATTTATCCGTTGGAGGGAGATGAAAATTTCAAACGTAATAACCAGTGTGTATTACTCAGTGGGCATTGGGCATTAAATTCACTTGTACTGTGTAGCCGTTTGAGCCAAAAGCATTATGGCTTTTGTCTTTGTTCTCTGACAAAATAGTGCAAGTCCTTTAATGCTCCTTGTTTTAGTGAAAATCATTCCTAGGACACCTTTTGTCCGAATGATTTGCCCAACTGATTGATAGACAACATTCTCATTGTTTCCTTTAATGAGGGTTGTATTTCAACAAGTCTGTCCTTGACTTGTTTGTTTAGGAACGAAAGATTGTCCTCATCTTTCGTCCTTTCTTCTTAAACGAAAGTTCATTTTGTCAAAACAATCCATCCGAGACTTGCTTTAATCCTTCTTTCGTTTGCAAGCATCTTTCGGTCATCTTCAAATCTTCATGTAGACCTATTCTACTAGTCTTGTGCATGGTTTAACATTTCATGTCTATGTCATACGAGACTTTCTATTAAACAAAAAATAGGGGTCTACATCCTAAGGAAGTTTGGTATCATCAAAATCTATATACACTTGTTCCTAATAATTTCCCCCTTTTTGATGATGCCAAAACCTATACTCTTATTCATAAGGCTGAAAGATGTCCTTTAAAGGAAAGTTCTATTACAAAACAGCCCTATTCAAGAGTGTACAAAATGATCTATAAACAATTATAAGAATGCATTAGTTAAAGATCGAAAGTACTTCAAAAAATCACGTAAAAGATATTCATTAAGCAAGATATTAATTACAAAATAAGAAGTACTCACAAAGTAAACACATTACAGGGCTAAGAGACTTTGTTTCGCTTGTTGAGCTTCCATCCTTTCTCTGTCGTCTCACTCTTTTTGCTCCTCGAGCATATTGTCAAAGTCTATGTCATTGTTGATGGCAATTCTGACTTCTCTGAGTGAACTTTCACAAACTTGAGCCTCATATTTTACTCCAAAGTTATAGCTCGTGTAATTGTTATAAGCTTCTAGGATGTTTCGTCCGGAGATGGTGCCATGATTCCACCATGTTATAAGCTCTATGGAATTCATTCCATCAACATAGCTTTTCCCGGATTCTCGGTGAACCTTTGCTACGGCATCATATTTGACATCAACGTTTGCATCTCTTCCTATCTTCGAGACATCTTCGATTTTCTCCTGTGTCTCTTGATATCTAGTAAGCTCTTGTTTCTTTAGATTTCTTGCCTCTTCTTGTTTAAGCCTTTTAGCTTCATTTTCTTCTCTTATTCTCTTGTTCTCCTTCCATTGATAATCTTAACGAGTGTGATCATCCCTTTTCTTCAACCGGATTGGCAGATTGTATCCTTCGAACCTTAATCCACTTCCTTCTTTGTATTCTTCATAGTTAACGAATATTCCAGATCCATCCATTGTTACTTTGTCATCTCTCATCAACTTTCGTCGAAGACTTATCTTCTCTCGACGAGATAATCTTGCAAAAGAATACGTAGAATGTGAACTATAGGATGGTCTCGGTCTTTTTTACTGTCGTCGAGACTTGGAAGATGCTTGCTGTCTAGATTCGGATGGTGTTTGCTGCTGAGGCTTGAAAGAAGGTACATTGCTTGTATGAGCGAGAGTTCCTTTTTGGCATCTTTTCTGTGTCTCTTTTCCCCGTTTTTGGCATCATCACCATCAGTGGGATGATCAGAAGGTTTCAAAAGTGAGTCAACTTTGAGAGTGAGATCCATGACAAAGTTTAATATCTGCAGCTGATAGTTGGCCATGGCAGATATGTTATCACTGGCTGTGTCGGCCTTCAGACACGAAAGATCTACCCACTCTTTAAGACCAAATTGAGGAAGTTTAAGCAAGCGTTGCTCCTTTGCAATTTTCTCAAGTAGTTCTGTCTGACGACTTAGATCAATAGGCTGCGGGGCTTGAGAAGTAGATGAACTTGCCTTCTGAGGATCTTTGGTCAAGAAAGTGAGCTACTTTGTGATGAGAGACATTTGAGTAGACAAGTGTGCCATGATTCCAACATCCTCGATGCGTTGTTCATTGTAGCGTTGATGCTGCTTTTGAAGTGCTTCAACTGTTCGTGTCAGAAATCGCAAGATTGCATCAATATTAAGAGTTTCAGTATCAGTCTGAGTGCCATGTTCAATTCGACTTGGAACGAAAGGTGACACTGCCAATGATGCTTCCCTTTTATCATCATCAGATGCTTTCGGTATCTAGGATTTGCCATTCTTCGAAAGAGAGTAGAGATCTATAGGAGGGATCATCCTAGTTTGTCCAATAACCCGAGATTCATCATCATCGTCATGAGCATCACTAGAGCTGTCATCAGAGCTTCCACTGGTACCATCTTTTGGGTCATCATCGGTGTCATCACCCTGATTTTCATCCTTATCATCGGCATGATCTTCTTCATCAGACTCATCATCTTCATCATCATCTCTTTCATCTTCATTATCATCCTTCTTCTCCTCATCTTCATCTTTTTCATTGTCACCATCATCATCTTCTTTATCATCAATGTTCTCTTCCTTTCCATCATCTTTCTCTGTTGCCTCATTATTCTTCTCGTCTTTATTATTTCCCTCAGTGATATTTTCTTCATGATGTTGCTCATTCGCAGTATCTTCAACAATATTTCTTTCACAATTAGTCCCCGTAGGAAGATAAATGTGTTCTTCTCGTGTGTCAGTAGGCAGATAAATGTGTTCTTCTCATGTGTTAGTAGGTAGGTAAATGTGTTCAACAACAGGTTTCGTGCCACTGGTACTACAATGAGGGTCATTCATGTAGAGCTTTTCAAGCTCAGTCTTGATTTTGGATAAACACATGCCATCTCTAAGATTCTTCATTTCAGCCTCGAAAGCTGGATCATCGAATGATGGTTTCACGATTTCAATGCAGACTGGAGCTTTATCTTTTCCAAGACTCCGATTTGTGACTTTGTAAGAGTATGTTTGTGAGATCTTTGGAAGTAGAACCGCCTCATACACATCCTTCGTGTTCAGCTAATCTAAGGCAAAAATTTCTTCTGCTTTCATTTCGTTGAGTCTTGCAAGGAAGACGTCGAGAGGTGATGTGCGTCATTTTTGCCATCGTAACACTCGTTGATACTCCTAAAAAATGGATTGTTGGAGCAATTGATCTCTCGTTGGCGGTGGAAATAAACATGTTTCATTGATCTCTTCTCCTGTCTCTTCTGGTAAACCAGGTTATTGTGGGAGCCTTAAGATATCAGAGGAAGAAGGTACACACCTGTCCTTTTCTACTATTGCAGGTTCTTGTGTCAGAATCGGTAAGACCTGTTCTGCAACAATAGGTTCTTGTGGCAAGGAACTTTCGGGCGTGGATTTTTGCTTCTTCATGTCCCGCACAATGACCAACTCAATTGCTTCTTCATTTCAGGGGTGGGATGGGCAAGTCCAACTCAATTGCCTTTTGTTTATCAGAACCCGAGGGTTTGGACTTCATGTGGCAGATTTTTGAACTTTGTGAAACGCTTTCTCGTAAAGGGACATTTTTTAAGCGAAGCAGGTGGCCTATCATCAATCCGAAACCAACCTTTCGCCATATGTCTCCTTCTTCAGTCTTGCCTGCAGTGACATGGACCAGAAGTTGATCAAAGACGACTTTTGACCAATCCACATTGTAGCGATGTAAGAATGCATGAATCATCTTCAAATTGTCTTGGGTAACATCATCTGTGCCAGATGTCTTATGATAAACAATTTTGTTGAAGAGTGTCTGCCACAAACTCATAGTCAAGTCGGAACCACTTCCTTTTCATCGACCACTTCACATCAATCCGACTTTGAGCATTCTTTATTTGGGCATAAAATGCAATCGGATCATAAGCATACAACAAGAAATTTGAGCTATAGTAGGCGTCTCTTTCTGGAAAACCAAACGCCTTTTGAATGTCCTCAGATGTTAAGGAGCTGGTCGTCTCGTTCACTTCAGAGGTGATTGTAGAATTATAAGTGGATACAGATGCATTTAAATAGAACTATGTGACATCAAAAGGATAAAAAAAAATGTGTAAACATGAGTCACAAAACTATATAGACCACTTTCCTATAGTAGATTGATGATCGATTCTCCGAATTTCTTGTCGATGGTATACTGAAGGAATCCATGAGCATCCCACATGTATCCACAAGCTATGAAGTGTTCCCTGGACTTGATGAAGGATTCATCTGAAGTTGGAAATGTCGGAAGCTTCTAGGCAGAGGAGGTTTGAGCTTCTTTGGGGGCCTTTGATTTAGATTTCTTCGCCATTGTTGGTTTGAAGGTTTCTTGGGAGAGTTTGAGAGGTTTTTGAAAGTGTTTGGGAGTGTTTGAGAAGTTTTAGGCTAATCATGATAGGGAAGAAGAGTTATGAGAAGTGTTTGTATGTTAACAAGTGGGTATAACCGAATTTGTTTGGGTCAGGTTGATGGGTGACCCGTAGTTTGAATTTGAAAGGGTATGGGTAAGTTCAAAAGGTTTTGGGTCACATCTGACAAATTACGTATGTAAGGCAATATATCTGTGGGATTCATCTGATAAGGAAGATATCATAATAAAAATTGTCATTCCTCATTTAATGCGGAGAGAGAAACTCCCTTGAGTATGGGACAAGGGCAATTAATGCCCGTCATTTCCGCTGACATGATCAGACATGATCATGGGTTAGTGGACCGAATTTCTCGGCCACACGATGCTCTTCATAACTCCCATCGGACGGTTAAGATAAATACGTCCTTGTTCTAGCCGTTTCACCTTATTTCATAAATTACTTAATGAAGAAAACTTTGATGTTCACATCTCCACAAATCAAATAAAGTTTTGTGAGGATGAATGTTGTTCTTTCGTGTGATCATGGTTCAAAAGAGATCATCATTTTTAGATACGAAACATAAAGATGATTGATTATTGAGTTCACGAATCATAGATAAGAACGAGTTCAACCATCTAATACATTGTGGAACACAACGAAAGATAACATTGTCTTCACTTCTTTGCTCTGGCCTTTTCCATCTCAAGAGTTCTCTTCTTGATGTAGTCCTTTCAGAAGAGCTCGAAGGCGAGAAGATCAGTTAACACATAGTCATATTCAGCATTAGACGATTCGTCCTCGTTGCTTTCCATATCAGTGCATGGAAGATCTCAAAGCCATAACACATACTCTCTGGTGTGCAGAGGATTTTTGATGAATTTCTCAAAGGGATTAGTTTCGGTTCTGTCTTGTGGAGGAGGTGCCTGGTTCTGGGTTGATGGTGGTGAGATCTCACTTGTTGCAATGAGAATTGACCATTTCTTTGAGCATTCTCCACTGGCATAGTACATGCTGCCTTTCTTTTTTCGATCAACCTTCTCATTATTTTCAGCTTCCATTGTGTACACAATCTCCTTACCTTTGTCCATTTGAGAGATTGGATGAGTGAGAACCTTGAAAAGAATAGCTCATTTATATAGAGGAAACGAGGTCACGGGCTTGATATCTATATGATAAGATCGATCACGATGACAACATGACGAGAGATTAGGTGGTGACTGTAAAAGCTGCCATGTCTTATTTCTGAAATATTCCTGAGTAGAAATATTCTCATTTGATGATGATTCGTGCATGTAATGATGCGAAACAAATAAAGTTTTGTTTAGAGACGAATCAACACGAAAGATACGAAATTTTATTCAGAGTAACCAGAGAGGACATGAGACAAGATTACATAGATTATTCTTAGTAGATTTAGGAAGTAAAGCTACTTCTTCTCTTTTCCTTTCTTGTCTTTGATTGTTTCCTCGCTGGTCTGCATCATTTTTCCCAACTCTTTTTGAAACCATTTGGAGGTTCTAGTTGCATGAGAACTAGAGGGGTAGACTGGTTCTTCCTTAGTTTCGATTGGTTCCTCCTCAGTTTCATTGCTCAACTCTAATTCACTTGGATATGTACTCAAATACATGAGATAATCGTGATCAGCTTAAGGTTTCTTCCAGTCCTCAGCAGATGGGAAGTTTCTTACTCTTTTCACTGGGGGGCGGTGCTTCTTGTTGATCCGCAATAGGATCTTCTTCAGATTCATAGATAAAGAACCCATCATCATGACCATGTTGTTCGCTATCTGACGAGACATCTAGAAGAGCTCTCAAGCTATTGCCTGGATAGAGATCCCCTTGCTCTTCTCGGATTTTTTGGGCAGTTTCCTTTTGCCTTTGAGTCTGTGCTTGTGTAACTAGCTTACGAGGGGTCATGATCAAGCTTCATCTATGTGATGAGATTTAAGAATGCGATGAGTGAATTTCTTGTTCACATCTCATATTCTTTTTATAGCTAAAACTGAATGATAGTCCTTCTTGAAATTAATGAGAGTTGAATGACCATTCAATGTCTTTACGTTAGTCAGCCAACCATTTATTTCATCCTTGACTAATAACGCGAAAATCAATAAAGACCGCTCAAATGCGTGACAATCAGTTATGAAGATTCCTTGTTGGTCCCATATGAGTCTTTTGCTTCCTTTGATAATTGTTACGAATCAAATAAAGTTATGCAACAATTAAAGAGATAACCTTCAAGAAATTTTATTAATGGATAGCCATTAACACTTATTACATCACACTCATAACACTAAAACTTGTGTCCTACTAGAATTAAACAGAGATTCAGTTTTCTCCGTCCTTCTTGATGCTCGGGTTGTCCAGGCATCCAGGCAGGCTCGTACCTCATTCTTCCAGGTATTAAACGACACACCTGACTCAGTTTCTCTAACAGGAGGAGTCCAATGGGTTAGTGGGATACTGTCGATGTAGTCGTTGAGGTTCTTCTCGAAATCTGGTTCTTCTATATCCTCCTTGAGTTCCCTTAGTTCTTGCTCAGTGTATTTGGAAAGAATCCTACTCATCTTCTTAGGAACAGGATGTAACACCCCAAAATTTTGGAACTTTTAAAACTTATATGATAACGGTAAATCCTCATTAAATCCTGAAATACAACATAAGAGTATGGGTTGCTATGCCACACCTGAGCTAGAGAACCCAGGTGCACAGCCTAACTAGCTAAAATCGTCAATGATGTCAATACATAAGTATGGCACGCAGGCCGAAAGGGAAACTAGCTACTCTACACTCCAAATCTCTAGCGCGCTCTAGTGTCTACTCATCTGTGCCTGAAAGCCAAATATATCTATTCAGCGAGAGATGCTGGTAACCCACTCCAACGCGTTGAAATACATTATAGATAGATATATATAGATATACAAAAATCATTTTTGAAGCAGGAAGATATATACTTAAGAGACACTAGTTTTTAAAACCGGGAATAGACTCAGCAAGTAGGGACAAACATATCAAAAAATGATAAATAGTTGAGTAGAGATAACATCATAAGGAATACGCAACTAAGGTCATGGATCACTTTTCAATTCAAACACATCATCGTCCAATCATCAATCACATCACATTATCATTGATGGCACAACGGGACCAATCGCATGCCCCGAACATGAGGGTCAATGCTTATAGCATTAACACGGCCCCGCATCACTCTACCTCTGTACCGTGGTACGAGGGGAGTTGATCGCAACCAACCCTTTGAGAACCGCTGACGAACTCAATGTCGGACCACGATCCGGCACACCGCTGACACATCCAGTCGGTGGACCGTGATCCCCTTTACAAGGGGGGACTTACGACCCTACACATCGTCGATGCGCACAGTCGGTGGACCATAGCGGATCAAGCCTAGCTTACCGTTGAGCTATACTCAGTCGGTGGGCTAAGATCCTCGGAGACATTGGCCCAACATACCGCTGTCCCTACACACCGCCTGATTACTCAGGCTGGTGGACTACAGCCTTCCTCGGCTTATTGACCCTCCACACCGCCTGGCGCGTTCAGTTCGCTGGGTCATAGCACCGAGGCCCATAGTTGGACCGCAGCCCAAGAAGTGTATCAATTTGGCCTTAGCCACTTCTGAGCCTTAGCTCACGAACAATCCATTGGCCTTCAGCCACTTCCGAACCTTTAGTCCGGGATCAATCCATTCGGTCTTCAACCGACTTCCGAACCTTAGTCCGGGAACAATCCATTCGATCTTCAACCGACTTCCGAACCTTAGTCCGGGAACCACCCAATTGGCCTATAACCAAAATGGGGGATCATGCAACACATAGCACATAGGAGCACGTAGTAGCACATTGGGAGGGGAATGACATATAAATAAACTTACGTGTGATCATTCACTTACTAAGAATAGTCCTAAGGGTACATACAACTTCCACCTAGGTCAACGGGTTACCAATTCAACTAGCATTCAATTCCTAACACTCATTTAACCTACGAATGGTGCCCGAAATATCACACTAGACTCAAGCACGACAAACGGGGTCCGTTGGGACACCATGGGGAGCGGGAAACATCAAACGGGGAAGCCAAAGACCCGGGGTGGGATACGGACCAGCGGGTAGCCGGTGGGTGGGGGTCACCCGCCCCCGGAGGGCGCTGTTCCGAGCAGCGGGTTGCCGCGGGCGGTCGGCTGCCCGCTGCCGGGCAGTGCCCCTTTGGGCAGCGGGTAGGTGGTGGGTTCCCCTACCCCCACCTACCCCCACTGACTCTTTTCTCATATATTCGTCCCGGGAACCTTTGTGGAACCCGAAACCATGCTTAGACACTTTTAAACGCAAATAACGACACCACGTAAGCAATTAACGGATCAAAAGCAAGAATCATGTAGGACTTATCCTATTACAACTTCTAAATATAAACAACACCCGAACATGCGAATTCCCACCCAAATATAAATCAAGAACATCACAATACAAATTCTCAATCCAACCTAGGGCTCTAATCCCACCCAAATCATCAAGAACATATTTTATCTTTAACATCAAGAAAATATCAAGATTCGTCAAGAATCATCACATCATAATCAAGAACTTCTTTTTAACATCAAGATCATCAAGATTATCAAGAAAGCATATAAATCATCTTATCAATCATCAAGAACATAACATAATTATCATAGAAGAATTCAATCAAGACACAAGAATATAGAGGGAGGCCAAGGAAGGAGATTATAGCGAAGAAAATAGGTTTTGTTGAGACAAGGGTTACCTTTTAGCCTTAATTAATTTCCTTGGCTATGAAGGGTCTTTCTTTAAGCTTTCTTCTTTCTTGATTCCTCCTAAGGGGATTCTTGGAACTTCTTGTGTGGTGAGAGATTATTGTGGTGTAGGATCTAGGTGCCTCCTATGACCCTAACTAACTAACTAACTATAACTAACTAACTAACTAACTATATATATATATATATATATATATATATATATAGATATATGTATATATTCCTAGGAGTCCTAATTGGGGTCTAAATACTATGGGTTTGCTAATTCTATTCCTTATAGGACTGAGGAGTTGGTTATGGGATGTGGGCCCATGGACTATGGTGGACCTTTATTAGTTGATTAATGGGTTTTTAATTCTCTTTTTAGGGTAAGTAATTAAATTATTCAGTTAGGGTTAGGGGTCGTAACACGGGGTGTTACACAGGAGCTTTGGATTTCTTTTGTGCATCACTTAGATCGTCAGATATTTTGTTTTTCTGAGCGTCCATTTTCAGAGGATGTGAATAACTTGTAGAGCTATCTGCTCTTAAATAAATTGAGCAATGCATTCACGGATTAGTGTGATGATTTCCATGCCCAGGGATTTTCTCAAGAGTTATCAATTCCTGTTTGAATTTTTAGAGAATTTCAATTATCGATGTGGCTCTTGGATCGATGCGTCATACTTGAGATTTTGACCAATAGATATGTAGAAATGGCAAAGATCAAGAATAATCGTCATGACATAATTGAAGATAGCATTAGAGTCCATGACTCAAGTGAAATAATAGAAGAGAATCATGATTTTAGCACATAAGGGAAGATGACATTTTTGACAAAGATTCGTGAAGTTAATCCATCTTCTTTTTGCAGCTTTCGGTTGATTTCAGAGGGGTGAACAGATTCGGTGGAGTACTTGTTGGTGAGAGGTCATAGCTTTCACTCCTTTCGAGTACACTCTTCATGTCTTTGTACTCATCTAGATCACTGAAAGTGAGGAATGATTCGTGGGACTCCAGTTCAGTACGCTCATGAATCTGAACATGAGATAGATCTACCAAGCTTTGTGTAACACCCCAGATTTTCAGGATATTTAAAACTTATAAAATAAAGGTGAAATCTCATTAAATCCCAAAACATAATACAAGAGTATGGGGTGCTATGCCACACCTGAGCTAGAGAACTCAGGTGCACAGGCTAACTAACTAATATCCTCAAATAGTATCAATACTAAATCATGGCACGCAGGCCGGAAGGGAAAAACTATCTAAGCTACGTCCAAGCTTCTAGCGCGCTCCAGTGATCTACTCATCTGTGCCTGAAAGCCAAATATATCTGTTCAGCAAGAGATGCTGGTAACCCACTCCAACGCGTTGAAATACAGTACATATAGATATATATATATATATATATATATATATATATATATATATATATATATATATATATATATATATATATATATATATATATATATATATATATAGATATATGAAAAGTCATTTTGAACATGAGGATATCTCCTACGAACTCTAGCTTTTAAAATAGGGATAGACTCAACAGATAGGGCTAAGCACAGACAGCAGTTATACCGCGCAGATACAGTTTACAAAAGGCAAGACAGATAAGATAATTACAATTAATAATCACAACCCAACATATACAATCCCCGGTATAAATCTCATAGTCTCATCCCCAAGATACTCATAACAACAACTCATCCATACTTCATCACATAGCACACTTTGTTGGCGCCACAGGACCAATCGCATGCCCATACATGAGGGTCAGCGCATATAGCTCTGACACGGCCCCGCAGCACCCTGCCCCGTCTCACAGCACGGAGGGGTCGATCGCAACCGACCGATGAGCCGCAACTCTATATAATATTTATATACCTAACCGGTCTCTACCAGCCTGGTTAACAGTTGGGATGGTTCTCAACCCATTCAACTGCCCGTATAGTGGATCTTAGTCCTATATAATATTTATATACCTGACCGGTCTCTACCAGCCTGGTTAACAGCCGGTATGGTTCTCAGCCCACCCGACTGCCCGTATAGCCCGATTGATCTCAACCAAGTCGGGGTAACATGCACACATAACACATAGCAAGCACATGCAACCCACATTAACACATTGGGAAGGAGGAGAAAACGTATAACAAAACCTATGCGTGATCCTTCACATACTAAGAATAGTCCTAAGGGGTTCATACTTCTTTCACCTAAGTCAACGGGATACCAATTCAACTAGCATGCAATATATAAGACCCATACGACCTACGAACGGTACCCGAAAATCAAACTAGACATAGGCACGATAGACGGAGTCCGTTGGGACACCACGGGGGTCGGGGGAACATCAAACGGGGAAGCCAAAATCCCCAATTGGGGTGCAAACCAGCGGGTAGCCGGTGGGTGAGGGTTCACCCGCCGCCGGCAGCCATTCCGGGCAGCGGGTGCCCAGCGGGCAGCTGCCCGCCCGCCGGCTGCCCGCTGCCGGCGTTGCCCAAGAAGGCCGCAGGTAGGTGGCGGGTCCCCTACCCCCACCTACCCCCCACTGACTCTTTTCATCAAAAACGCCCCGGGAACCTTTGTGGAACCCGAAACCATGCTTAGACACTTTCAAATGCAATTGATAACACACGTAGACAATTAACGGATCAAAATCAGGAAACAAACGGCACGTAACCTATCATGCTTTTCTAAACGTAATAAACACCCAATCATGCGAATTCCCAACCAATATACCAAGAATAATTCCATACGATACAACCTAGGGTTCTAATCAATTTTAAATCAACAAGGTCACGATTCATCTTCTAATATCAAGATTCGGTAAGAATATTATATAATCATCAGGGACATCCCACACTCATCAAGAACATCATATAATCATCAAGAACGTCATATAATCATCAAGAACACCATAATTATCAGGAACCTTTCATCATCAAGATCACCCATGGAATTATCCCATCAATCATCAATAATAACACAAATCAGCAATACACAATAATATGGGGAAATCCTAAGAGGGGAATCATAGCTATGAAAATAGGTTTTGTTGAGACATGGGTTACCTCTTAGCCTTAATTAATTCCTTGGCTATGAGGGTCTTTCTTTAAGCTTTCTTGCTTTCTTGATTTCTTCTAAGGGGATTCTTGGAGCTCTTTGGGGTGGTGGAACGTTTATTGTGGTGGGGGGGGGGGGTTCTAGGTGCCTTTTAAGCCCCCTATTTATATATTTAGGAGTCCTAGTTAGGAATTAATATTATAGGCTTGCTAATTCTATTTCTTTTGGAACTAAGGATTGGGTTTAGGGATAAGGGCCCATGGACTATGGTGGGCCTTTCCTAATTAATTATTTTGATTTAATTCTTTCTTTTGGGTAATTTGTTAAATGATTAATTGGTTTTAGGGATCGTAACACGGGGTGTTACACTCTCCCCCCCTTACGAGTGGCTTCGTCCTCGAAGCCCGGTGTGTTAATCCATTCTTTCACCCCTAGGCATCCCGTATCTTGGCCTCCCGGTTAGGAATGTGGCCCCACGTTTTGCCTTAGCTGGGGTAGACTGGATTTCTGGTGGTGTTGTGATAGAAAGGTTTTGGGTCTACCTCGGTCTCCTGCTCCTGAGCTGGACGCCCCGCGAGTGCCCAGGGTGGCCTCGATTGCTGCCACCCTCTGATCTAGTGCGTGTGTCGTATGAATCAAGGATAAAAACCCTTCTTCCATGATTTGGTTTTGCCGGTTGAGCTGTGCGAGTATTAGTTCATTGATTGAGCCCTCGCTTTGCTCCCTTGGGTTCCCTCCTGATTGTGGTTGCACCGACGGGTTGGGTTCGTCGTCCTCCTCCTGGTCCTCATTTCCCTCTAGGATTCCGCAGTCTTGCATTGCCCATTTGAGCTTCTTGTTGGAGATGTCTAGTTGGTCGACCAATTCTCTTCGTTCATCCTCGGGTTTTTGGCAAATTTCTTCGAGGGTGAGGTAATGTCCTCCCTCGGTGTAGTAGATATCATTGCGGCGTAGGTTCTGGGCATTAAAGACCATGCCATTTGCAGTCTTGACCTCGGTGTGGCTTAGGTCCACCCCCTTTTTCTCCATGATCCAACTTAGGATCATCCCGCAGGGTAGGCTAAGTCGGTTGCTTGATTTGCAAAACTCCATGTGTTTTTGCATGAGGGCCGGCAGGTTGAACTTGATTTTGTGTTTCAAGAAGTAGGCAAAGGTGCACTCTAAATTCCCCACGTCCTTGCTTTTATTGTTCGTAGTCAGGAGGCTATCGGTTACAATCATACCCAATATCTTTTGTTCCGCCGATAGCCACTTTCTATTCGGTTGTGTGGCCGAGGTGAATCCTTCCTCTCTCCCGAGTAGGTACCCGAGGTAGTCTTTGTACCCCGTGTTTTGGGTATCAATCCACCCCTTTCGGTCATAGCTTGACACACCTGTGGTGGTCAATTTCAAAAGCTTTGTCAAACGGCCTTCGGAGAGTATGATTTCCTTGCCGCGGACCTTGGTGGTGATTTCTAGCTTATCACCCCGTTTGGTGGCTACAAGATGTTGATAGAATTCTTTCACCAATTCGGGGTACGTATCCCCCTTGATGGCGAGATACGTATCCAAAAGTCCTTGGTGATTAAGCATATTAACCAATTCCGGAGAAAATTGGTCGGGTTCAAGGGCTTTACCTCCGATTACGGTATAATCGGCGTTGCTCCATTCCGGGGTACGGGTTCCAAGGGGCTTCTTTGGCATCTTGGTTTTCAGCGAGGCGGCGTTTTCCGGCGAGTCTCCGGCGAGTTCTCCGGCAAAGAGGTGGCGCGGGTTTCTGGCGACGCGGCGGCGGCGGACTTGGCTTCGGCGGTGGTTCGACGCGGTGGTGGTTTTGGGTGGAACCGGCAATGGCGAGGCGTGTGGCAGCGGGGTTCGTCTGGGTGGGTGGCGGATAGTGACGGCGTCACGGGTTGCCTCCGGGTAGCGACGGTTTGTGTGCGGTGGTGCGTTGCTTGGACGGCCGGCGGTGGTTCGGCTGGTGACGGCGACGGATGGGTGGTGGTTGATGGGTGTTGTTGGGTCGGCGGGGGTGAGAGGGAGAAGAGGGGAGAGAGAGAGGGTGTGGAAGAAGAAGAAGAAAAAGAGGAAGAAGAAGGGTTTTTTGATTTGGGGATTTTGTGGGTTTTAGGGATTTTGTAGGGCTTTAACAAGGGAGTGTTCCCTTGGTGTTTTATGAAATACCTTTAGCTTAGTGGTTAAGACCTTGATCTTGTAAATGGGAGGTCAAGGGTTCAATTCCTATTGGCAACACTAGGCCCTATGATGATGGGGCCATGGGGCCTTTGTCTTTTTCCTTCTTTTGTCTTCTAGTGGTGAGACTTGGCTAGTTTGTATAGTTCTAGTTCTACCCCCGTAAATAGGACCGAATTTTGAACCGATCTTTTATTTATAATATCTCCGAAGTAATTAAGCTAAATAAGTAATTCTACCACGAAGGTGGTTACAAGAAATTGCCAACCTAACCTAGACAGAATTCGTCTTCTTGGTTTTCTCCCACGGGGTTTGCGTGGTCCTCGTCTTCCGGGCTTAGGTTTCCTTCCTCGAGATTGCTCTCGTTCCCGAGGTCGGCTTGAGTGCGGCTCATGACGAATATTTTTCCAGGAGCGCCGTGGTTTCCTTGATGGGAGGTGCCCCCATGTTGTCCCATGGTGGTAGTGCGTGGTTTCTGGGGTTGGGCGCAATGGAAGGCCTTGTGTCCTTCTTCTCCGCAGTTGAAGCACCGCAAGGGATTGCCCATGCAATCTTTGCCTCTATGGTTCTTGTTGCACTTTGGACAAGGAAAGCTCCTGGTGTTAGCGTCGGTGTTCCCCAGGGGTGGCCTTTGGTTGGTCAGGTTACTCGGTCTTGTATTGGTGTCGTTTCTTGCTCTCTTTACTGGTGGTGCCCCTCCTCCGGGGTTCCTCTTTCGTATCTGTTCTTGGACCCCGCGTTGGAGTAGTTGGATTCGGTAGAGGTTAGCGGCACTAGAGTAGGCCTCGTTGAGAGTCCGAGGTCTGCTTACCACTAGTGCCTTTCGGGCTTCAAAGTTGAGGCCCGATACGAATCTTTCTATTTTGGTCACCTCGGTGGGGACTAGTTCTGGTGCGAAGCGTGCTAGTTCAAGGAATCGTTTGTGGTATTCCATGACGGTAGCTGCCCCTTGTTTCAGATGGAGAAACTCCTCGTACATGGATGCCCTCACGTGCGTTGGATAGAATCGCTCTCGTAGTTGCGTTTTGAACTGCAACCAGTTGAACCCCGGTTCTTGTTGGTAAGTGGGACCCTCGTGGATCCACCAGAGATCGGCCTCGTGTCCGAAGTAGAACGAGGCTATCTCCATGCGGCGTTCTTCTGGGCATTCCACTAACCTGAGAATTTTGTCAAGGGTTTGGATCCATTCCTCCAAGATCACGGGATCCTCTTCTCCTGAGAACGTGGGTGGTCGCTGGTTAGAGACTTGTCGGGCGAAGTCTGCGTTTGCGCTTGACGGATGTGGTGGGGGCCTGTCGTTGCGGAGAGCCACGTCGCTCAGTGCCTGGGCGACTTGCGTTAGTTGTTGTAGTGTTTGGGTCAGGGGGTCGTGTGTGGTGGGTTCTGGAGTCCTTGATTGTCTTCTGTTGGGTGCCATGCTGTCGTCTTTCTGAGTCAATGTTTATAAGAACATCAAATTAGAGCTTGGTGTCCTTCCTTGACGGGATAAGCGGAGGAAGGTTTTCTTTAGACAAGGAAGGAATGAAGTGAGGGGGTTTATGTGTAGGTTTCACAATCTCGCCGTGCATCCTAAAATTCCCGAGTCCTATGCTCCAAAATACCTAGAGTTCAAGCCTAATGTCCTAAAGTTCGATCTTAAGAGTCTTATCCTAGGGTCAAACTTAGGCTCTGATACCAACTGTAACACCCCAGATTTTCAGGATATTTAAAACTTATAAAATAAAGGCGAAATTTCATTAAATCCCAAAACATAATACAAGAGTATGGGGTGCTATGCCACACCTGAGCTAGAGAACTCAGGTGCACAGGCTAACTAACTAATATCCTCAAATAGTATCAATACTAAATCATGGCACGCAGGCCGGAAGGGAAAAACTATCTAAGCTACGTCCAAGCTTCTAGCGCGCTCCAGTGATCTACTCGTCTGTGCCTGAAAGCCAAATATATCTGTTCAGCGAGAGATGCTGGTAACCCACTCCAACGCGTTGAAATACAGTACATATAGATATATATATATATATATATATATATATATATATATATATATATATATATATATATATATGAAAAGTCATTTTGAACATGAGGATATCTCCTACGAACTCTAGCTTTTAAAACAGGGATAGACTCAACAGATAGGGCTAAGCACAGACAGCAGTTATACCGCGCATATACAGTTTACAACAGGCAAGACAGATAAGATAAACACAATTAATAATCATAACCCAACATATACAATCCCCGGTATAAATCTCATAGTCTCATCCCCAAGATACTCATAACAACAACTCATCCATACTTCATCACATAGCACACTTTGTTGGCGCCACAGGACCAATCGCATGCCTATACATGAGGGTCAGCGCATATAGCTCTAACACGGCCCCGCAGCACCCTGCCCCGTCTCACAGCACGGAGGGGTCGATCGCAACCGACCGATGAGCCGCAGCTCTATATAATATTTATATACCTGACCGGTCTCTACCAGCCTGGTTAACTGTTGGGATGGTTCTCAACCCATTCAACTGCCCGTATAGTGGACCTCTGTCCTATATAATATTTATATATCTGACCGGTCTCTACCAGCCTGGTTAACAGTTGGGATGGTTCTCAACCCATTCAACTGCCCGTATAGTGGATCTTAGTCCTATATAATATTTATATACCTGACCGGTCTCTACCAGCCTGGTTAACAGCCGGTATGGTTCTCAGCCCACCCGACTGCCCGTATAGCCCGATTGATCTCAACCAAGTCGGGGTAACATGCACACATAACACATAGCAAGCACATGCAACCCACATTAACACATTGGGAAGGGGAGAAAACGTATAACAAAACCTATGCGTGATCCTTCATATACTAAGAATAGTCCTAAGGGGTTCATACTTCTTTCACCTAAGTCAACGGGATACCAATTCAACTAGCATGCAATATATAAGACCCATACGACCTACGAACGGTACCCGAAAATCAAACTAGACATAGGCACGATAGACGGAGTCCGTTGGGATACCACGGGGGTCGGGGGAACATCAAACGGGGAAGCCAAAATCCCCAATTGGGGTGCAAACCAGCGGGTAGCCGGTGGGTGAGGGTTCACCTGCCGGCGGCAACCATTCCGGGCAGCGGGTGCCCGGCGGGCAGCTGCCCGCCCGCCGGCTGCCCGCTGCCGGCGTTGCCCAAGGAGGCCGCAGGTAGGTGGCGGGTCCCCTACCCCCCACTGACTCTTTTCATCAAAAACGCCCCGGGAACCTTTGTGGAACCCGAAACCATGCTTAGATACTTTTAAATGCAACTGATAACACACGTAGACAATTAACGGATCAAAATCAGGAAACAAACGGCACGTAACCTATCATGCTTTTCTAAACATAATAAACACCCAATCATGCGAATTCCCAACCAATATACCAAGAATAATTCCATACGATACAACCTAGGGTTCTAATCAATTTTAAATCAACAAGGTCACGATTCATCTTCTAATATCAAGATTCGGTAAGAATATTATATAATCATCAGGGACATCCTACACTCATCAAGAACATCATATAATCATCAAGAACGTCATATAATCATCAAGAATACCATAATTATCAGGAACCTTTCATCATCAAGATCACCCATGGAATTATCCCATCAATCATCAATAATAACACAAATCAGCAATACACAATAATATGGGGAAATCCTAAGAGGGGAATCATAGCTATGAAAATAGGTTTTGTTGAGACATGGGTTACCTCTTAGCCTTAATTAATTCCTTGGCTATGAAGGGTCTTTCTTTAAGCTTTCTTGCTTTCTTGATTTCTTCTAAGGGGATTCTTGGAGCTCTTTGGGGTGGTGGAACGTTTATTGTGGTGGGGGGGGGGGGGGGGGTTCTAGGTGCCTCTTAAGCCCCCTATTTATATATTTAGGAGTCCTAGTTAGGAATTAATATTATAGGCTTGCTAATTCTATTTCTTTTGGAACTAAGGATTGGGTTTAGGGATAAGGGCCCATGGACTATGGTGGGCCTTTCCTAATTAATTATTGTGATTTAATTCTTTCTTTTGGGTAATTTGTTAAATGATTAATTGGTTTTAGGGATCGTAACACGGGGTGTTACACTTTGTGACCTCTCTTCAATGGGATACCAGCGGAAAGTGGCTGGTGTACCACCGTCTGACTTGCTTCCAGCATTTTTGATTATCATAATTCTTTCATGTGCAAATTTTTGAGCATGCTTTAGATAATACTCCTGATTGGCTCGAGAGTCCTCTAAGATTTTGTCTATAGCCTTCTTGTTTTCTTCAATTTCAGAGGGATCGAAGAATATCTCTGCTTCGTTAGGATGATTCTCCTTGATCTTGACAACTTTCGAGTTGGTTATCTTTCGGGCGTCGTTCAGATACAGTTCTCTTCTAGTAGCACGCTTCTCTGATTCTTCACCCATCTTCTCTTTTCCTTTCCCTGTGCTCATACCTGCAAATAAGAGATTCTACAGAAAAACACAGTTGAATGAAGGGTTAGTGTGAGCCTATTGGTAGGAAAAGATTGTCCTTTTATAGCGAGAAAAGATGTCATCTTGCGTGCAAATCTATCCAACATATCTTTCTTTTGATTTCCTCAAGATTTTTTTTTTTTTTTGGAATCTTTACCGGAATCTTTCGGGTGAATTCTTCACAGCACGCATGCTTGTTAAGTCATTTCAAGCAAACCAATTTCATGTCGAAGTGTAGCAAACCTATTCTCACAAAGTGGTTTAGTGAGAATGTCTGCTAGTTGATCATCTGTGTTGACATATTCGAGTGATATGCCCTTCTTTTCGACGTGATCTTGAATAAAATGATATTTGATATCAATATGTTTCGTTCGAGAATGTAAGACAGGATTTTGGGTGATAGCGATGGCACTTGTGTTATCACATTTTATGCATACTTCTCGTGCAATTACACCGTAATCCTTCAATTGATGTGTCATCCATAATATTTGAGCACAACAGCTTCCGGCCGCAATCTATTCGGCTTCAGCTGTACTGGTTGCTATAGAATTTTGTTTCTTGCTGAACCACGACACGAGTCTTCCCCTAAGAACTCGCATGTTCCTGAGGTACTCTTTCGTTCAATTCTACAACCAGCGAAATCAACATCAGACTACCCAACTAGATCAAAAAATCCTCATTTCGGGTACTAAAGCCCAACACTTTGAGTTCCCTTGAGGTATCTTAGGATCTTTTTTGCAGCACTCAGATGGCTTTCCTTGGGTTTGGATTGAAATCTTGCACATACCCCAAAAGCGAAATAAATATCAGGTCTACTCGTTGTTAGGTAAAGTAGAGATCCAATTATCCCACGATATTTTTTTTGATCCACATCTTTTCCTTCATTGTCAATTTCCATTCGTAAAGATGTGCTCATGGGAATTTTCACATATGTCTTTCCATCAATGCCAAACTTTCGGATTAAATCTTTCGTATATTTGGCATGATTGATAAATATTCCATCAGGGCATTGTTTGACTTGTAATCCAAGAAAGTAATATGGTTCTCCCATCATGCTCATTTCAAATTTTCCTTGCATGAGATTGGAGAACTTTTCACACAAATCAGGATTTGTGCAACCAAATATGATATCATCAACGTATATTTGTACAAGTAAAATATGGTCATTATTTTTTATACGATAGAGTGTTTTGTCAATAGCTCCTTTCGTGAATCCACAATTGATAAGAAAGTATGACAATGTATCGTACCATGCTCATGGAGCTTGTTTTAGCCCGTATAGAGCTTTCTTAAAGTGATAGACTTTGTCATTTCCACAGTCTATGGTGAAACCTGGTGGTTGTTCCACATATACTTCTTCCTCAAGAAGACCATTTAAGAATGCACTTTTTACGTCCATTTGATATACCTTGAAATCTTTGTATGCTGCATATGCCAAGAACGTTCGTATAGCTTCAAGTCTAGCAACTAGAGTGAAGGTTTCATCAAAATCGATGACGTCTTCTTGACAATAGCCTTTTGCCACAAAACGAGCCTTGTTCCTAACAATTAAGCCATCCTCACTCATTTTGTTTCTGAGACCAATTTTGTTCCAATTATGTTCTGATGAGTGGGTCTAGGAACAAGTACCCAAACATTATTTCGTTCAAATTGGTGGAGCTCTTCTTGCATAGCTATGACCAAATCTGGATCATTCATAGCATCATCAATCGTTTTTTGCTCTATTTGAGATAAGAAGCAAGCCATCATACTTTCGTGTATTGAAGCACGAGTTCTTACTCCTTCTTGAATATTCCCAACTACTTGGTCAGGTGGGTGATCTCTTACCCACCGTAGATCCAGTTCGAAAAATGTAGTTTGATTTTGAGTGTTCATCTCAGGTATGTATGGCAATTCAACATATATCATAGGTTCGGTTTCTGTTTGTGATGAAGATGCATTTTCTTCATTTGTGATTTCTGGTTCAACCTGTACTTCAGGTTCATTCGGTTTATTTTCTTGATATTTGGTGTAATCATCCTCATGATCCGAATCTTCTTCTTCTCTTTGACTTGGTTCTACTTGCATGCTAAGATTTTAGATCGATATGTTCTCTTGTGCAGCCTTTTGAACATTTTCGTCAAATTTAACAGGGATAGATTCTTCGATGACCATGGTCCTTTTGTTTAGAATTCTGAATGCTTTACTAGTTGAAGAATGCTAGGAATATATTGTAAATTTTGATAAGCCGAATGTATTTTTGAAAAATCAAGTAGTCCCCATTTTTATTCTATTTGAGTCAGGTTGAGTCTACGGAGTATGGTGCACCCATATCATGCAACCCATGTACAAGTCTGGAAAATCACATGTTGATTTTAGATGTTAAGCGGGATTATAGTTAACACAATTATGATGCGGATAAATGACCAAGAACCACGCTAGAGGAGTTGGAAGAAACGCGTGTGAGCTATACCAAATGATCTAAAGTTCAAATCTCAAGTGAAGCATTTTTAAGCTTGAGAGACTAGCTTGGACCGTATACCGTATGGGAGACTAGCTTGGACAGTATGGGAGACTAGCTCAAGGTCAAATATATTTGACCAGAGACTAGCTCAAAATATACCAAACCGTATGAGAGACTAGCTTGGAAAAGGAGACTAGCTAAGAATATGGAGACTAAGTAAAATGCTCAAGTCTCACAAAAGCCATGCACCATATGGAAAAACACACTAAGTATGGTGAACCAAGCTAGAAATTCGAAACAGAGCATCTCACCATGAACAACTGTGAAGTTTTTACAGAGGTTCCAGTATATTATTTTACAAGGATCATGAAGGAGAAAATAACTGATATAGTTTCATTTGAACATCAAGTTTTTACGGTGGAACCGGAGACGCTCAAAGAAGGCTGATTCGCGGAGAAATTATTTTATACTCAAGCAAGAATCAGCAGATAAATTATTTGATCAACTTGACATGTCAGAGTATTTATGAAGGACCAGAAATGTCAAAGATTGCCGCGCCGAATTTATTCAAATTCTGGAGGCTACAAAATTCAAGAAACGGCAACGGGCAAATTATTCAAATCATCTGACAAAAGGAGAAATGACATCTACCTAATATTTTAGATCAATTTGACAATATTATTTGATCAACTACAATTCAAAATGGACGATCAAGATCGAAAGTTGATCAACGGGCAAATAGCTTTTACTAGCTATAAATTGTCCAAGCAGACTTGAAAACATGCAACAGTGAAAAGAGAAGAGAGCAGTTAAGCAAGAAAAACCCCAAGAGATTGAACAGTTCAACAACTTGAACAATGGCTAAAACATACAAGCAAAAGATACAAGCTATATTTTTTATTAGCCGAAAAAGGGGGAAACAGAGCTTCATAGAATAAAATTCAAGTCTGAGTGAGAGAGAAATTGTATTTCTTTGTAATATTCTCTACTGAGTGTAGAAAGAGGGCGGAGTAACTAGAGAGAGTGAAAAACCCTGGTGGAGTGTAGCTTTGTGCGTAGCACTCGTGGTGAAGGACAGAGTAACAAGAGGAGCTTGTGAAAACCCTTGGAGGACGGAGCTTTGTGCGTAGTTCTCGTGGTGTAGGAGTACAGCTTGGTGCGAAGTACTCGGGAAGGCGGAGTAACAAGAGGAGCTTGCGAAAAACCTTGGAGGAGTGTAGCTTTGTGCGAAGCACTCGGAGAAGTGTCAGTGGACACTTATTCACTATTGTATCTGGGTGATCGAAGAATAGTGAATTTCCTCCTTGAAGTGAAAGGAGAAGAGTGGACTAGGAGGATTACACCACCTCTGAACCACTATAAATCTCTCTCTCTCTGTTTACTTACTGCTCATACATTTCATGCATGATTATTCTAACTGCGAACTAACCCAATTACGATTTATCGCTTATCTTTATCTGTCTGGGTTTGATAGTTCCCTCGTATGCATGCAAGCCAAACTTTACGTACATCATCCTTGAACCATATAAAGTGTTTCTAACGTGTTGCATGTTTAGAATATCTCCTTGAGCACCGCACTTATAAGCATAACACTTTACCGCTATCTATTCCGCTGCACGTTCTAAGTTGTTTATCTTGTTGATGCTTGTTACTTAGAGTTGAAATTATCAAAGTGTTATTTGCCTTGTGTGTTTTCGAAGAATGTTTGAAAAGTTAGAGAAGTCTATTCACCCCCCCCCCCCCCCTCTAGACTTCTCGCCACCCTTTCGGGACCAACAAGTGGTATCAGAGCGGTTGTCTATTTGAGTCAATTTTGACTGCTAGATAGATCTCAAAATCTTCAAGATGAAGAGAGATATGGCTCTTGCTCAAAATTTGCTTTTCTCACTTGATAAATTTGATGATTGGAAAATACGTATCCAGGTGCACTTATCTGCTTTAAATGACGAAATGTGGGAAGTCATCGCAAATGGTCCTATCCAAATTATGGAAGTTAACACTGCCGCCGCACTAACTCCAAATGCTCCACGATATATTCCAAAGCCAAAAATGGAGTGGACAAAGGAAGATAGAGGGCGAAATAATTTGGACAACATTGCCAAAGATATTTTGTTCAAAGCGGTCGATGACACCATACTCCCAAAGATTTGAAAGTGCACCACAGCAAAAGAAATATGGGATACACTTATCGGAATCAGTGAAGGCGATGAACAAGAAAAAGACAACAAACTAACCATTGCCATGAAGAGGTTCGAAGATTTCAAAATGCTACCGAACGAAAGCATCACCGACATGGAAGCTCGATTGATCAAAATTCTTGGAGAGATCACGGATCTGGGAAAGACCATTACCCAGAAAGAAATATCTCTCAAAGTGTTATGCGGACTACCTACAAATTGGGATATGAAGGTGACCGCAATGCGCGATCATAGAGATCTAAGGACATTATCTACGGATAAACTCTTTAGTGATCTTAAGGCGTATGAGTTCGAAATGAAGACACGAGTCGAGGAAGAACGTGATGAAAGAACATTCGCATTGATGGCCGAACAACCCTGAACATCAAGGTCAGTAGGAAATAATGATTTTTTAACTGACGAACAATTTTCTTTATTTGTTAGGAAATTCAAGAAGTTCATGCGAAAGAACAAAGGATCACCACAAGGAAATTTCTTTCGAGAAAATAGAAGATCAAGAAGGGAACCGGTCGAAGATAACACAAATGTGTGTTACAATTGTAGAAAGCCTGGACATTTTATGGCTGAATGTCCACACCCCAAGGCGGACAAAAATTCGAATACTTCTCCACAGGTGGAATACAAATCCAAAGAGAAGAAATTCAAAAAGGGCAAACGAAAGGCACTAATAAGCGATCCGTTAGAAGCAAGTGAATCCGAAGAATCATCTAGTGACGAGAGTGATTCATCACAAGAAGATACGGCGCTACTATGCCTAGTGGGCAAGACATTCGAACATGAAGAATGTTATATGGCGCGTGAAATCGACGAAGAGGAAGTTTGGTATTTCGATAGCGGTTGCTCTTGACATATGACCGGCAATAAAGCTAGTCTAGTTGAGTTCAAAAGTATCGAAGGACCAAAAGTAGTGTTCGGTGGAAACGATCGATATGGAATGACAAAAGGAACCGGCGCAATTGTGAAAAATGGTCTACGAATTGATGACGTATCTTATGTCGAAGGATTAACATTTAACTTGTTGAGTACAAGTCAATTTTGCGACAAAGGATATCTTGTAGAATTTTACAAAGGCAAATGTCAAGTCAAGGACGAATCTACGAATGAAGTCGTACTCGCCGGATCAAGAAAGAAAAACATGTATGTTGTGGATTGGAGTACAACGAAGAAATCCGTATGCTTGATGGCAAATAATTCGAATGAAGCTTGTTGGGAATGGCACAGAAGGCTAAATCATTTGAATTTCAAAACCATCAACAAGCTTGCAAGAAATAATATAGTCGAAGGACTACCCAACATTGTGTTCAAGAAAAATCAAATTTGTGATGCATGCCAGAAAGGAAAACAAATCAAAGCATCATTCAAAGTCAAAGCTCAAGAGTCAACATCAAGACCCTTAAGTCTACTGCACATGGATTTATTTGGTCCAGTAGACCCAGTAAGTATAAGTGGTAAGAAATATACTTTGGTTGTTGTTGATGATTTTTCCAGGTACACATGGACAATATTCATCAAGAAAAAGGATGAAGTCTTATCAAAGTTGCCAGAGCTATTGAAGCTACTGCAAGTCGAAAAAGACATGAAGATTGCAACAATACGAACCGATCGAGGAACAGAGTTCGTGAACAGAGTGATTCAATCTTACTGCAATTCGCAAGGAATCTTACATCAATTATCTGTCGCACGAACGCCGCAACAAAATGGTGTAGCTGAAAGAAGAAATCGAACACTCAAGGAAGCCGCACGAGTCATGATAACGGCCGCCGGTCTACCAAAAAGATTTTGGGCAGAAGCGATTAACACGGCGTGCTATACTCAAAATCGCAGTCTAATCCACAAGTCTTATAACAAAACACCTTATGAATTATGGAAAGGGAGAAAACCCAATCTCACCTATTTTCATACATTTGGTTGTAAATGTTTTGTACTTGTTAATGGAAAGTCTCAATTAAAGACTTTTGACGAGCGAGCGGGCGAAGGAATATTCTTAGGATATTCATCCACCAGCAAGGCGTATAGAATTTTCAACAAATCAACCATGGTGGTAGAAGAATCGATTCACGTTGTGTTCGATGAAAATCACGACAATAACGGAAAAAATGGTGAAGGTAATCGTGATTTAATTAAATCTAATGATTTGTTCGAAGACAATGTGTTGCAGGAAGTAGAAGAATCAAGTGATATGGGTGATCACCAAATTGAGGCAATATCAAATGCGATACCCGAAATATCACGCACAACTGAAATTGCACAAGAAGAAATTCCAGTAGTTGAACCCGAAGATGCAAACGTCATTAATACACAACAAGTGGAATCACATCAAGAAGGAAACTCTGAGAATCCAACAAAATTCCAACCAAATCGAAAATGGCTAAGAAGTCACACACATGACTTAGTCATTGGAGATCCAAGTGACGAAGTGAAGACGCGATCATCTACTAGGAACCAACAACAAGATGCAATGTTCTCATGCTTTCTATCTCAACTGGAACCAAAAGAAATTGATGAAGCTTTAGCCGATCCAAGTTGGATAGATGCCATGCAAGAGGAATTAGATCAATTCAAGCGCAACGACGTATGGAAACTTATTCCAAGACCAACGCACCAAAATGTAATTGGCACTAAATGGGTCTTTAGGAACAAAGCAAACGAAGACGGCGTCATTGTTAGGAATAAAGCAAGATTAGTCGCGAAGGGGTATTCACAAGAAGAAGGAATTGATTTTGATGAGACATTCGCCCCCGTCGCACGACTCGAAGCAATCCGGATATTCCTAGCATATGCAGCGCACAAGAATTTCGTGGTATATCAAATGGACGTAAAGAGCGCATTTCTTAATGGCTTACTTGAAGAAGAAGTTTACGTCGAACAACCACCCGGTTTTGAGGTAAAAGACGTTGGTGATCAAGTCTACAAATTAAAGAAGGCATTGTATGGGTTAAAACAAGCTCCGCGAGCTTGGTACGACACCTTGTCGATGTTCTTAAATAGTTGTGGATTCACCAAAGAACAGGTTCAAGATGAGTATGATGGGAGAATTAAATTACTTTTTGGGACTGCAAGTCAAGCAACTTGAAGAAGGAATTTTCATAAATCAAGCCAAGTACACAAGAGATCTTATCAAGAAATTTGCATAAATGGAAAATCCTCAGTCAAAATTCCCATGAGTACATCTCAAAAATTGGGTAAAGATGATGAAGGAAAAGACGTCGATCAAACAATGTATCGAGGGATGATTGGATCGTTACTATACTTAACCGCAAGCAGACCGGACATATCCTACTCAGTTGGCGTATGTGCAAGATTCCAATCAAAGCCCAAAGAGAGTCATCTGATTGCAACCAAGAAGATAATTCGATATCTCAAAGGAACAATCAATGTGGGATTATGGTATCCCAAAGAAGGAGATTTTACACTAACTGGTTATTCAGATGCAGATTTTGCAGGTTGTAAAATAGACCGAAAAAGTACCTCAGGGACATGCCAGTTCTTAGGGGGAAGATTGGTCTCTTGGTTCAGCAAAAAGCAAAACTCCATAGCTACGAGCACTGCCAAAGCCGAATATATTGCAGCTGGGAGTTGTTGTGCACAAATCTTGTGGATGAAGCAACAATTATTGGACTATGGGATTAAGTGCGAAAATGTTAGCATTTTATGCGATAATACAAGTGCAATCGCCATAACCCAAAATCCGGTGCTTCATTCGCGAACCAAGCATATTGACGTTCGACACCATTTTATCCGAGACCACGTCGAAAAGAAAGATTTGAAAATCGATCATGTTCCCACGGAGAATCAAATTGCCGACATTCTCACAAAGCCGTTGTGTGAATCTCGTTTTGCAACTCTAAGGCATGAAATGGGAATGATCGAAATGAGCTAAGCAATTCCTTAACTCTTAATTTTTGTTAATTTTTGATACGTACTGGCGCCGTTGCCGGGGAGATTTTCTTGTTTATTTTGTGTTTATTTAATTATTTATTTGTTTATTTGTTTTTCTCGTTAATTTGTCCCATAAAAATTTAAAAAAAAATCTTTTCTTTCGTTACTTTTACATAATTGCAAATCAAAATATATTTTCTTTTTGTTTATGCCTATAACTCGATCTGCTAATCAAGAACTCTTGCCGTACGATCCAGAAATTGAAAGAACTGTACGCAGGTGGAGGAAACAAGCTTTGAGGAAATTAGAGTTTAGTGATCTGGCTACCGATTCTGCCAACTCTGATTTAGAAGAGGAACCCATTGCTCAAAATCGGACCTTAAAAGAGCTTGGAGCTCCAAATTTAGATCAACAACCATTATGCATCACTTTCCCTGCTCTGGATGCTAATGTCCAATTTGAATTAAAATCTGGATTAATTCATCTTTTGCCTTCTTTTCATGGACTTGCAGGTGAAGACCCTCACAAACACTTGAAGGAATTCCATGTGGTGTGTTCAAGTATGAAACCCACAGGGGTTACTGAAGAACAAATCAAGTTGAGAGCCTTTCCCTTTTCGTTGAAAGATTCAGCGAAGGATTGGCTATACTATCTACCTTCTGGGACCACATGGAATAACTTAAAGACATCATTCCTTGAAAAATATTTCCCAGCTTCAAGGGTGGCCAACATTAGGAAAGAAATCTGTGGTATAAGGCAAAACAATGGAGAGTCATTGTATGAATATTGGGAGCGTTTCAAGAAGCTTTGTGCAAGTTGCCCGTACCATCAAATCAATGATCAATTACTCATTCAGTATTTTTATGAAGGACTTTTTCCAATGGATAGAAGCATGATTGATGCCGCAAGCGGTGGTGCTTTAGTTGACAAGACACCGGACGCTGCGAGAACTCTAATCGCAAACATGGCTGCAAATTCTCAACAGTTTGGCAATAGACTTGTCCAACCGTCTAAGCAAGTGAATGAGGTAAATATTTCTGCTCTTGAGCAACAAATTTCTGGTTTAACTACTCTTGTCCGTCAATTAGCAGTAGGCAATATGCAAACTGTAAAAGCATGTGGAATTTGCTCGGTAGTTGGGCACCAAACTGATGCCTGCCCAACTCTTCAAGAAGAACCTATTGAACAAGTCAACATGGCTGGAGGTTTTCCTTGGCAACCTCAAGGTAAGTATGATCCATTTTCTAATAAATATAATCCTGGATGGAGGGATCACCCGAACCTTAGCTATGGGAACTCACAAGGGAACCAGTTTGTTCAGAATCGTTCCAACTTTCAACAGTATAGACAACAATTTCCTTCCAGCCACCAACCAGCCCAAAACTCTAGCTCAGGTATGAATCTAGAAGATATTGTTAAATCTCTTGCTACTAACACTTTGCAGTTTCAACAAGAAACACAACTATTCCAACAAGAGACAAGAGCTCGTCTTCAAGAAACAAAGGCTAGTATTCAAAACTTAGAAAGACAAATGGGCCAACTAGCAACTACGGTAAGTCGGTTGGAAGCACAGAGTTCTGGCAAACTACCATCTCAAACGGTGGTTAATCCAAAAGAGAGTGTAAGTGCAATTACTGTGGGAAGTATGTCGCTGGAAAAGAATGTTGATTTAGACAAGGAAATAAGTGCAGGTAACATTGCCAATAAAGAGAAGTCCCAAGGTAACCTTTCTTCTTATTCTGATTATGAACCAGTACCCCCTTTTCCTCAAGCTCTTTTGGAACCAATAAGAGGAAATTCAAATAATGATTTATATGAGACATTTCGTGAATGTGAGGCTAATAAACCATTTTTAGATTCTATGAAAAAGGTACCTCGCTATGCAAATTTTCTAAAAGAGGTATGCACATTGAAAAATAAACAAAATAAAGGAATTGATGAAGTGAAAGTGCACGAGAATGTCTCTATGGCTAGTCAAGGAAATCTTCCTGAAAAGTGCAAAGATCCAGGTATGTTTACTATTCCGTGCATGATAAGTGGTGTGAAACTTGAAAATGCTATGTTAGATTTAGGAGCTTCTATTAATGTCATGCCATATTCTGTTTATAATTCTTTAAATCTTGGACCCCTGAATAAAACTAATGTAGTCATTCAATTGGCTGATGAATCTACTACATATCCTAGGGGTGTGATTGAGGATTTGCTTGTTGAAGTTAATAACTTGATTTTTCCTGCTGATTTTTATGTGCTTGATATGGAAGATGATAGTAAAATTTCTCATATTTTGTTAGGAAGACCATTCTTAAAAACTGCAAAAACAAAAATTGATATTCATAGTGGTATGCTTACAATGGAGTCCAATGGTAAACTTGTGACTTTTAATATTTATGATACCATGAAATCTCCTAGTGATGATAATTTTGCAATCGTTGTTGATTCTTTGAATCTAGTTAAATTTGAGGCAATTGCTTATAATGAAAATAAAGAAGAAAAAAATAATAAATCATCTTTGAGTACTAGTCTGCATGACGGGACTATTTCTTTGAATACTCATAATCATCGAAGGTACTCAAAAAGACGATGGAAATTTAAAGATATATCATAAGTCGAGCCAACGACGATAAACAAAGGCGCTGCTTGGGAGGCAACCTAAGGTGTGTTTGTTCCATTTTTATTTTATTTTTTTTTATTCCATATTCTCATTCAATAACCTTTCTTCTGTGCATTTTTATTCAACATTGGGGACAATGTTGATAATAAGTGTGGGGGAGAGAATTTAGTTTTATTATTTGTTTGCTTATGTCAAAATTTTCAACAAAATTCACAAATATTTTACTAGTATTTTATGCAAAATAAGTATTATTTTTAAAAAAATTATTTTATTTTTCCTTTCTTGGAATTCATAACATGATTGAATAAATAGTTTGGCAAATTGTGACTAGTTTGTTAGCATTTCTTGTTTGATATGTAGTGGCTATATTAAGTAAGCAATAAACCTGTGAGTGTTTTGAGCCATTGACTGACACTTCGGTCTTATTTTATTCTATTGTGTGATTTCTTCCATAATTTTGTTTCTCTAGAACTTGCCTTGATTCTCTTTTAAAGCTAATTAGACCATGCATGACTCAAGTGTGATTAAGGCCATTATTTGATTTTGAGCCTCACTAGCCAAATAACCGGTTTGTCCTATGAATTATTTCTCCTTTGTTAACCCACTTTGAGCTTTACGACCATTCTTTTCTTTATCTTGAACCACATTACAAGCCTTTTATATCTAAAAATAATGTCTTCACCCAGCTGAATAACTAGTGGAGCAAATTTTTGATTATTCTTGATGTGAGATTGTGAAGAATAAGTGTGGGGGAGACCATTTGTTTTGTTAATATGATTGAAAGTGAGGTGGGTTGTATCTTCGTTGCCAATGTGGTTTTGGCCTTTTATGGAAAAGAAAAAAATGAAGGCAGTTCATCATTTCAAAAAAAAAAGTATGGAACATTGAAAAAATGAAATGAAAAAAATAGAGAATATATGTTTGAAAAAGAAAAATATTGCTGAAAATTTATGAGAAAATGAGAAAGAATCAGCAATTGATTTTGAGTTGAAGTTACGTCCAAATAAGTTAAGCAAGGGAATACTGAGGAAGAATTCTATATTTCTGAGAATGATAATTGGGTTGAAATGTCAATGAGAAATGCTTTGAATGAAAAAAATTGAGGGTGTTAGATTAATTGTGTTTATTTTGCTCCTCTAGTTTGAAGGTTTTATTTAAACTACTTTCCTAAAATATTCCCTGCCTTAACCCCTAGCCCCACTACAACCTATGGAAAGTCCTTATGATTTGTGTCATGCATGACTCTTGTAGTGGTGATTGAGAAGATATGCAAGCCTATGGTAGAACAATTTTATAGGAATGAACATGAGTGAAATCTATACCCATCAAACACTCGAGTGATGAGTGATATTCCTGTGAGGGCTTACTTATTTAGTTCTCTCCATTTTCAGACGGGGGTGCTAACTTATTAATTGCAGGGTGCTTCAGATTGTTGTTCATGATATGTTATGAGTTTTGGGAATTTCATTTCAATTTACTTTGCAAATAATGTTTTTGCTTGGGGACAAGCAAATGTTTTAGTGTGGGGGAATTTGATAGGCATATTTTACACTCATATTTTATGTACATTTTTATAATTTTTTTATATTAGTTATTTATAACTATATAATAATTATTATTTTTTAGAGTTTAATAATCACTAAGTTAAATAAATAATTTTATCTTGTTAATTATGTGTTTTGAACCAATTAGCCTTTAACGAACTCTTCACAATAATTTATTTTTATATTTAAGTAATAATGTTTGTGTTTGGCCCAATTTTGAATTAGAAGACTTGCAAATAAAACATTGTACTCCGTATTATGTTTGTTCAATTTGCTTCATACAGAGCATGACGCAAAGCAGGGAGGCTTCGTCAAATTGCGGCGCTATTCTGACGGAGTGCTGGACTGAAGATTGCGGATGAGTTCGTGGCTTAGCGAAAAAAAGGAAAATGAATGATGGAGATTCATTTGTGTTTATTTTTAGAATGCTATAAATAGTAAAAGTTTTCATTTGTAAAACGTTCATTCTTCCCCTCTCGAATATTCTTTAAGGTTGTTATCAATGCCCATTCGCGGCTAATTTCTTGTTTGGTTTAGTGAATTGAAGCTCCGGAGTTCATTACGCTGTAAGGTTATTTATTTATTTTTATTATATATTTTTATGCATTTGAGTATTAAATATTCTTCTAAGTTATTTGAAATAATTGTGTCATTTAATTGCTAGGGAGGTCTACTAGTTATTTATTTGATATAATTATTTGCTATATTAGATAATGTTGTGCTACAAATTACTCTAATATTCAGTAGCAACTGGGTTAATTATTGACGGCTTAGTGATAATTGGACTCGGGTAGAATATTTTCCTAAATTAAATGCAACCGCTTGTGCTTGTGTTATTTAGTTTGTCGGTTTTCCTAGTTCCTATTGCTGCTATTAAATTAAATCTATAGCGCTTGTCTTAGGTTATTTAGTAGTTAGGGGTAATTAAACCGCGTGTGCTTTAGTTACCTACAACTAAGGGAAAACGGAAATGAAATAATTTCACGACAAATATTCAACTGCATATTAATTACTTTATAAATCAATGATCAGTGTTAAACTCCGGTGGTGGATCTTTACTGACCAAGGTTTCTTATTATAAGTGTTTTCGATATATTATTTTCACTGTTTATTCATTCGATTAAATTTCTCGTTTATTTAATTTCGCTTTTATTTAATATTTATTCTCGATATATTCCAAACCCCCCATTATTTCCTTGAGCACAAAAGTTAAACTAGTTACTCCTCGTGGGATCGATCCTTACTCCCGCTACTACGTTTGTAAGGTTTTAATTTGGGAGCCTACGACAGCTCACCAAATAGGAACTAGGAAAACCGACAGCGCCGTTACAAGAAATTAGCCGCGAATGGGCATTGATAACAACCTTAAAGAATATTCGAGAGGGGAAGAATGAACGTTTTACAAATGGAAACTTTTACTATTTATAGCATTCTAAAAATAAACACAAATGAATCTCCATCATTCATTTTTCTTTTTTTCGCTAAGCCACGAACTCATCCGCAATCTTCAGTCCAGCACTCCGTCAGAATAGCGCCGCAATTTGACGAAGCCTCCCTGCTTTGCGTCATGCTCTGTATGAAGCAAATTGAACAAACATAATACGGAGTACAATGTTTTATTTGCAAGTCTTCTAATTCAAAATTGGGCCAAACACAAACATTATTACTTAAATATAAAAATAAATTATTGTGAAGAGTTCGTTAAAGGCTAATTGGTTCAAAACACATAATTAACAAGATAAAATTATTTATTTAACTTAGTGATTATTAAACTCTAAAAAATAATAATTATTATATAGTTATAAATAACTAATATAAAAAAATTATAAAAATGTACATAAAATATGAGTGTAAAATATGCCTATCACGTACTGTGTGTATTACATGTAATCTATGTGATCTATGTGTTTTAATTTGAATTTGTGTATGTACGTATAATATATGTTTATTTGTGTACATATTTTCGTAAAATTTATGTGTTATAATTTTGTCTTACAAAATCTGCGTACCTAAATTTGCGATTTATTTATGTGATACGTATGTCTATTTAATTTGTCACGTTTTAGCATAATTGATTTGTGTAATTTGTTTGCTAAATGTGTTTAAATAGATTAATTTGAGATGGGTATGCAATTTAGGGGGAATGTTCTTTTAATTGGGTTAATTTTGATGAAATTGCATATATTTAGGGGGAATATAGCTATTTGGGTTTATATGATAAGGAAGATGTATTCTGATGAGTGCTTGCATTTTTTTTGGAGATTCAAAAGTCAAATAAGTTAGGCCCAATTTTAGAAAGTCAAAAGATTTAATTGTTTTGGGAACTTGAAATTCTTTTCAGATATTAGGTATCTGTCTGATCAATTTATTTTTATCAGGTTTCTTTTCAGAAAATCAGCTTTATTGAAATATGAAATTGAAATAATAATATTTATCTGGAGTGTATTTATTGGCCTAACAGATTATTTTCGATATTTTTTTTATCTGATTTGCTCCAGGTTGGCGGTTATTTGAAGCACAATTTTTGGCGCCATGTACTCACAAATGGAGTATAAAAATCTGAGCTGGCAAATTTAAATCATGTGGAAGGTCGAATTTATCCTCAAAGAGATCAATACTCTCTCTCTCTCTCTACCCACTAGAGGGCAAAAGAGTAATCTCTCACCCTTCTTCCTCAATTCTAACGGGTAGAATTGAAAATCTAGAAGAACTCAAAGTCTTCTTCCTCCTCCTCTCTCTCGCCGGCCGGAAATATAGCACAAGAAAAAGCCAAGAATCTCCCAACACTCAAACACCCACTCTAATTTCTCTACACAAAAATCTTCTACACACTAAAATCCATCACCCAAACCAAAAATCCTACCCAAATAACCTCACAATCCAAAAACCCATCCCTTCTATCCTTCTTTCGGACCTCACTGCCGAAACACTCAATCTTGCACCCAAAAATTTCTAAATTCTTTTTCTACTCAAATGGAGATTAATCAAGTGGAAATGGAGTCATTCACAACCGGAGGAACAAGGAAATCTAGCCGTGTACTAAGCGGGATGATTCTAGATGTCACCGACTTCAACAAACAAGTGGAGGACAAATCTATTGGGATAAAAATTATCAAGTCTCTCGAATCTTGTGGGTTGTTACATTTTTGCACTTTTAGATATGTTGGTTTCTATAAAGATGAGGTGACCGAATTATACATGAATGCTAGAATAGAAAATGGCTCAATTATTTCTATGATCAAAGGTGTTGATGTAGAAATTAATCTCGATGATTTTTGGAGGATGTTTAATCTTGTTGAATCGAATTTGAGGGTAGAAAATCATGTGCATGATGTCAATGCCATTTGGGCCGAGGTACGCGATGCAAACGCACCGCTATCTCCGAAGGTTAATGGTAACAAAAGAGATTTGAAGAAGGATTATGGATTGTTGTTGGATATTGTTCATAAATGTGTAGAATCCTGGTATCATTGCCGTGACAAGTTGTCAAAAGAAAAATTGTTGATTATGGATATTATCTTGAACAATATTTGTGTGGATTGGGGTGCCTTTATGTTTGGAAGGTTGTGTGAGTCTATTAGGAAGGTCAAGCCTTTGGTGGATGGATGGTTTCAACAGGAGATCGGTTACGGGTTTGCCGTTGGTGAGATTTTGAGAACCAAGAATGTCACCCTTACCAAAGCCAAGCATATTACAAACCATAGCTACCTCTTTCGGCCACCCAACTCCAATGAACCTAAAAATCCCTCCTTACCCACAAGCCTACCAAAACCCACCCGAAAAAGAAAATTGCCCAACCCCTTCCAAAACCTTAAACAATATATCCGAGAACCAAGTCATGAAGGTTCAAACACCCATGCCGTTCAATCAAATGAAGAGCAAAATAGCCACCCAATCTCAAGACCCTTAACCACTCAAAACCCGAACCTAATTATCCTTGAGAGCCACGGCTTTGTTGAGGAAAATAGAGTTGAAGTGGATGATGTTGTGAATGATCAAATTGAAGTTGGAAGTGATGATGAGATATCCACAATTGGGGCGGATAGTGCACTTTTGGAGGAGTTTAAAAGAGCACTAGAATGGAGAGCATGGAGATTAGGGGATCACAACTTGCTAGCCGAATCAATAGGGTCGAATACCATGGAAAGGGAAGAAATGGTGTTGAATTGGTTAGGCACACGTGATCTTGCTAAAGCTACCCGACTTTTGGTGATTAAGTCTCACTTTTTGACTAAGCTTGCTAGGAAGAAGAGGACCGAAAAGGGAGTGATGGTTGAAGCCACAACCGAAGAGCCTTTAGGAGAGTTTGATTCAAATGATATTCGACGTGCCACCGCTATGTCGTTAGAAGATACCTGAAGAGGACCCGGAGAGGGATCTTTGGCGAGAAATGATGGTGTAGAGATCGTGGCATTTGATCCATATCCTGCGAATTTTGGAGATGAAAATTTGAATGAAAATTTGAGCTTTGAGTCTTACTTTTCACATCCCGTAACGGAGGTTACGGAGTCTATTCGTGAAGAATGAAATGCACCAAGTCAAGGGGTTTCCTTGAATTTATATGAAGCACGGAATTTGCCTACATTGCCAATTACTTGTGAAGTCTACGATCAAGATCATCCAAGGATCCGAAATACATTGATGATTTGCTACAACACCGAAGAAGCCGAAGCAAATCTTACTGACACAATGATCACCACACCACAAGATGATTTTGTACACCCCTTGCCGATTCCACATCAACCCGTTCAAAGAGAACAATTGTTCAATGCACAAGCCTTGAGAGAAGAAATTGTTGGGGATGTTAGGGGTATTGTACAAGGATCTACGGGTGAATTGAACACAAAGATGGAGGCAATGGACACAAAACTTGATGATTATCACAAGGAGATGGTGGATCGTGCTCAACAATTGTTTAATAGGCAAGGCCTATTAAAAACCGAAATTGACACGGCCAAAGATGAATTGAAGAAAGATGTGATGAAGTTGTTCAATGAAATGGGAAAGCATGGGTCCGATACTACGTCGAGGCTCAAACTTTTGGAACAACAAGTGCAAGGTTTACTAACTCAATCGCGTATTCACATGGATCTTCTAGAGGGAGTGCGTGACAAGCAAGATTCTTCCACCAAGAGCTTTCAACGATTCATAGATGCTACCGAAAAGGGGGAAGGATTGGCACGTCATTTTGTGCCACAAGCTTATGCGTACACACAACCAAGAGCTCCAAGAGGACCAATAGTTGAACTAATTCGACCAACACCACCAAGAGCTCCAAGCCGTGTAAGTATGATTGATTACCTTAGAGGAACTTGTCCGAGCCCAAGTTCTACATCTCTAGGAGTGTTGCCACCGATGCCGATTGCTCCAACACCTCCAATGCCGAAGCCAATTGCAACAAGGATTCAAAAATTGCAAGAACTTCAAACGGAATTCGGACACCGTAGTGAACAAATGTGTGACGGCCGAACGTTTGATGAATGTATTTTCTGGCATGAAGCAGGAGTATTGAAAGGGAACAACATTAGGGAAGCGTACGGCAACTATTTCACCGAGCAAGTGACCACACCCTATCAACACAAAGAGCTAGAAAAGGACTTCAAGAAGTTGAGAGAGTTCATCAATGCGAAGTTGAAAGGGAGGTAACAAAGTTGTTTGTCAAATTCAATTTTTGGTGTATAATTTATTTTAGCTAGCACATTTGTTTTGACATCCTATATATGCTAAGCTAAAATGGGTTGAAATTGCATGATGAAAATATTTCGTACCATACGAAGTAAGTCCTAGATAATTTATTTATTTTGTGCTTTTATGTCACAAGATTTTAAATTGGACTTAGTAATTGCATGTGATGCGTATAATTGAGAAAATAAAATTGAAAGGGGGAAGAAAAATTAAAAGATAAAAATCAATACGCAACCCCGCGTTATAGTCTCAATATATGTTTAGGACCGTCCAAAATTAAAATCTCTAGGTCTTAAATTTGTTAAACCCGTCAATTGGCTAGTCGAAATAAAATCGAATAAAAGAAATCATTTTTCAAAATTGACAAAGCCAAAATGACTTGGGTATAAGTTTCGGCATCATCAAAAAGGGGGAAATTGTTAGGAATATATTGTAAATTTTGATGAGCCGAATGTATTTTTGAAAAATCAAGTAGTCCCCATTTTTATTCTATTTGAGTCAGGTTGAGTCTACGGAGTATGGTGCACCCATATCATGCAACCCATGTACAAGTCTGGAAAATCACATGTTGATTTTAGATGTTAAGCGGGATTATAGCTTAACACACTTATGATGCGGATAAGTCACCAAGAACTATGCTAGAGGAGTTGGAAGAAACGCGTGTGAGTTATGCCAAATGATCCTAAGTTTGAATCTCAAGTGAAGTATTTTTAAGCTTGGGAGACTAGCTTGGACCGTATATCGTATGGGAGACTAGCTTGGACCGTATATCGTATGGGAGACTAGCTTGGACAGTATGGGAGACTAGCTCAAGGTCAAGTATATTGGACCGTATATCGTATGGGAGACTAAGGTCAAGTATATTGGACCGTATATCGTATGGGAGACTAGCTCAAAGTATACCGGACCGTATATCGTATGGGAGACTAGCTCAAAGTATACCAAACCGTATGAGAGACTAGCCTGAGTGTAATGGAGACTAGCTTGGAATGGGAGACTAGCTAAGAATATGGAGACTAAGAAAAATGCTCAAGTCTCACAAAAGCCATGCACCATATGGAAAAACACACCAAGTATGGTGAACCAAGCTAGAAATTCGAAACAGAGCATCTCACCATGAACAACTGTGAAGTTTTTACAGAGGTTCCAATATATTATTTTACAAGGATCATGAAGGAGAAAATAACTGATATAGTTTCATCTGAACATCAAGTTTTTTCGGTGGAACCGGAGACGCTCAAAGAAGGCTGATTCGCGGAGAAATTATTTTATACTCAAGCAAGAATCAGCAGATAAATTATTTGATCAACTTGACATGTCAGAGTATTTATGAAGGACCAGAAATGTCAAAGATTGCCGCGCCAAATTTATTCAAATTCTGGAGGCTACAAAATTCAAGAAACGGCAACGGGCAAATTATTCAAATCATCTGACAAAAGGAGAAATGACATCTACCTAATATTTCAGATCAAGTTGACAATATTATTTGATCAACTACAATTCAAAATGGACGATCAAGATCGAAAGTTGATCAACGGGCAAATAGCTTTTACTAGCTATAAATTGTCCAAGCAGACTTGAAGACATGCAGCAGTGAAAAGAGAAGAGAGCAGTTAAGCAAGAAAAACCCCAAGAGATTGAACAGTTCAACAACTTGAACAACGGCTAAAACATACAAGCAAAAGATACAAGCTATATTTTTTATTAGCCGAAAAAGGGGGAAACAGAGCTTCATAGAATAAAATTCAAGTCTGAGTGAGAGAGAAATTTTATTTCTTTGTAATATTCTCTACTGAGTGTAGAAAGAGGGCGGAGTAACTAGAGAGAGTGAAAAACCCTGGTGGAGTGTAGCTTTGTGCGTAGCACTCGTGGTGAAGGGCAGAGTAACAAGAGGAGCTTGTGAAAACCCTTGGAGGACGGAACTTTGTGCGTAGTTCTCGTGGTGTAGGAGTACAGCTTGGTGCGAAGTACTCGGGAAGGCGGAGTAACAAGAGGAGCTTGCGAAAAACCTTGGAGGAGTGTAGCTTTGTGCGAAGCACTCGGAGAAGTGTCGGTGGACACTTATTCACTATTGTATCTGGGTGATCGAAGAATAGTGAATTTCCTCCTTGAAGTGAAAGGAGAAGAGTGGACTAGGAGGATTACACCACCTCTGAACCACTATAAATCTCTCTCTCTCTGTTTACTTACTGCTCATACATTTCATGCATGATTATTCTAACTGCGAACTAACCCAATTACGATTTATCGCTTATCTTTATCTGTCTGGGTTTGATAGTTCCCTCGTATGCATGCAAGCCAAACTTTACGTACATCATCCTTGAACCATATCAAGTGTTTCTAACGTGTTTCATGTTTAGAATATCTCCTTGAGCACCGCACTTATAAGCATAACACTTTACCGCTATCTATTCCGCTGCACGCTCTAAGTTGTTTATCTTGTTGATGTTTGTTACTTAGAGTTGAAATTATCAAAGTGTTATTTGCCTTGTGTGTTTTCGAAGAAAGTTTGAAAAGTTAGAGAAGTCTATTCACCCCCCCTCTAGACTTCTCGCCTCCCTTTCGGGACCAACAAAGAATATCCCATGAATATTCCTTCATCCGCTCTTTCATCAAATGCTCTCAAGTGATTTTTCCCATTGTTGTGAATGAAGCACCTGTATCCAAAGATGTGAAAATAACTGAAAACAGGTTTCTTACCTTTCCATAATTCGTATGGGGTTTTGTTGTGAGCTTTGTTGATGAGGGAACGATTTTTAGTGTAGCACGAGGTATTGATGGCTTCGGCCCAGAAGCGCTTGGGAAGACCTGAATATGCTATCATGGTTCGGGCGGCTTCCTTCAAGGTTCTATTTCTTCTTTCGGCTACTCCATTCTGCTGAGGAGTTTGTGCGGTCGAAAGTTGATGGAAAATTCCATTTTGTCCAGAAAAGTCTTTAATAACTTTGTTTACGATTTCTGTCCCATAGTCTGATATGATCCTTATTATGCTGAGACCCTTTTCGTTTTGCAATTGTTTTAGTAAGTCTGGTAAGACTTTCTCAATCTCATTCTTCTTTCTTAAGAAGTGCATCCAGGTATATCTTGAGTGGTCGTCTACAACAACGAGAGAATACTTTCGTCCACTCAGACTTGCAGGATCAACTGGACCGAATAGATCCATGTGTAGCAAACTTAATGGACGAGAGTTGGTGTCAGATGATTTTGACTTGAAAGATGCCTTGATTTGCTTTCCTTTCTGACATGCATCGCAAATTCTATCCTTAACATAGCTAACTTTTGGTAAGCCTTCCACTAGATCTTTCTTTGACAGCTTGTTGATGGTTTTGAGATTTAGATGACTCATCTTGTTTTGCCATTCTAGGCTTAAATCTTCATTACTAGTAGCAACAAGACAAATATTAGCTTTAGAAAGTTCCCAGGCGATTACGTACATATTTTTCTTTCATTTTGCCGTGAGAACAATATCACTATCTTCAGTGCTGATGACTTTGCATTTATCTTTGGAGAATTCTACTTTGTAGCCTCTATCACAGAATTGGCTTTTACTTAGTAGGTTGAACTTGAGTCCTTCAACATGAGAGACTCCTTTAACGGTTATTCCGTTTCTGATGATATCTCCAACTCCTTTCGTCTTTCCACTTGATTCTCCCCCAAAAATAACTTTTGGATCGTCAATTTCTTTATAGTTGCTCAAGTTTGATTTATCTCCGGTAATATGTCTTGAGCATCCACTGTCGACATACCATATGAACGGTTTTTCCTGAAATCAAAATTATGTTACTTTAGGTACCCCTTCGATTTCAGGTCCTTGAGGGTTAGTGGTTAGTTTTGGGATCCATACGAACCTAGAGTTGACTCGACTCACCCTCGGTCCTCTGTATCCATTAAAACTTGATAATCATAATAAATTTTGGCAAAAGATTTAGCTTTGTATCGACTTTGAAAATAGTCACCGGGTGGATTGCGATACTGCTTAGAATAATTGGTTTATTTATGCCGATGAATTTTCTCAAATTGCGCCCGTGACAAAGGTTCGGGATAAACAAGCCAATCCTCTTCAGATGGTCCACTCCATCCGTTGCCTGTCATTGGTCTTCTAAGTGACCTCTTGGCATGTCTATTATATTCTCTTTTCGGGTTTCCTCGTAGAGGATCCTTTCGTGGGTGCTTAGATCGATTTTGCCTCTGATTAACATTTGATTTTACCCTCGGTTGGCTATTCCTTGTAGGCTGACCCTTTTGATGGTATAGATTAGATCTATCATCTTTCGGTCCATTCCTTTAGACATTAGTATCATGCCTAGGTTTGCCTTCCAAGTTATTCCCATTTCGCGGTTCCACAATACGTTGTACAGCCTTTCCTTTCGGTAGGCTTGTCAATTGTGGTTGATCACGATTGTTAATCTCCTTCATTGGCTCAGACATTTGAGTAGGGCCTTGAACAAACGCAAATTTAAAGCTTTCACGAGAGTAGACGTTCGTGGGTTTGTTCAATAGGACATGTGAAGGGGAGCTGAGGTCATAACCAATTCCGGTCCTTTTCCGAGGCAGTTTTGATCCATTCACCATTCGGTCCATTAAGTTGGACGAATTATTGAACGAATCAAGAACCTCACGCAATTGTTGCTCCCGCAACTCTCTTTCTGTACACTGCTCTTTAAGAAGAAGAACTTGTTTTTCGAGCTGATCTTTTACGATGACTAGCTTTATGTTATCAATTCTAACTCACCTTAGCTCATCGTAGCTGATCAATAGTCGAGAGTTCTCTTCCTTTAACTTAGCGTATGTGTTTTTGATTACTTTGAAATCCATCATCATCTCAAAGATGGTTTCATTTGGATTTCTTTCACCATCAGAACTATATTCTATTTGATATGAGGAGGAGGTTTGAGAGTTTACCTTGTCATCATCAGCTACTAGACAAAGGTCATTTGTTTCTTCTTCCTGGCTAAATACGAATAGAAGACCTTTTTCTTCTTCTGAACTCTCACTTTCTATTCTCGAGCTTGAGGTGCTTGATTCGGGTTGTGCTTCCTCAGCTGGCTCATTGACCACCATTGCCTTTCTTCTTCTCTTGTGTATGGAAGTTGATGACTTTAGTTTATCACTTCACTTGGTGGATTCGCCTGTTTCTTTTGGTAAGTTTTTATTTGCAGTCTGATCCTGATGCTTGCTAACTATTGGATGAGGACAGTTCACCTTGAAGTGTCCTGGCTTTCGACAGTTATAGCATAGCATCTGCGATTCCATTGTGTCTTGTTTTGTCGATTGAGGAGATCTTTCGTATTTCCTTTGGTTGGATGATCTTTGATAGTCTTGAAAGTTATTCTTCCTCATGAACCTTTTCATTTTTCGCACAAACAAAGCATATTGTTCGTCAGATAAAAATTCACAAGAGTTAGAGTTCAACCTGTTTGATGTTGATGCTTGTTGATTGGCCATCAAGGCTATATTCCTTGTTTCAGGTTCTTCTGATTCCCTTGGCTCATGCTCGAATTCATATGCTTTGAGATCGCTGAAGATCTTACTCGTGCTAGTTGTCTTCATGTCTCTGTCATCTCTCATGGCTGTAACTTTCATGTCCCAAGATTTTGGAAGCCCACGAAGAATCTTTAAGTTATTCTCCTTTTCAGTTAGCTCCTTTCCAAGATCCGAAAGATCGCCCATGAGTTTTGTGAATCTGAGCTCCATATCGGTGATGGCTTCATTACGCATTATCTTGAAATCCTCAAACTTTTTCATAGCCACGGTGAGCTTGTTATCTTTCTCATATTCGTCACCTTCGCCTAAACTCATGAGAGTATCCCAGATTTGCTTTGTTGTGGTGCACTTTCATACTCTTGGGAACAGCGATTCGTCCAAAGACTTATAGAGAATATCTCATGCAACATTGTCGAGATTTGCCCGAGTCTTCTCATCTGAAGTGAGTTGAGATTTCGGCTTAGGTATCATGGTTTCTGCATTTGCTCCCTGTGCAGCAGCCTGAGTGTTTACCACCATAACAACAATGGGACCTTCGCTTATCACGTCCCATATTTCGTCATGAATAGCCGAAAGATGTGCCTGCATTCTCACTTTCCAGTCATCAAACTTTGAAATATTAAAGGCAAGAGGCCTTGAACGGTTAGAATGATCTCTTTCCATTTTTCTTTAAGAAAGACTTGTGCAAAGACGAAAAATGACAGTTGTATTTATGCAAATTTTTGCAAAAAGGGATCTACTAGGCAGTAACGCAAAACGTTTACCATATAAGGTAATCGCTCTGATACCACTTGTTGGTCCCGGTAGGGTCAGAGAGAGTCTAGAGGTGGGGGGGAGGGGTGAATAGACTCTAATCGATTCTTTTTCGATTATTCTCCTTTCGGAGATGTGTGCAGCGGAAATATTGGTTTAAGTTAAGTTTTCTTTGCACTTATTTCGTGTTTATAAAGATAATGCATTTGGTCGATATGATATGATATGCTGAGCACGAAAGTAAACGCGGTAATAAAAGAGAGAGAGAAAGATATTTTTATAGTGGTTCGGCCAATTATGCCTACTCCACTCTTCTTTCACAACTCGTGAAAGGGTTTGCACTATCACTCCTAGTACAAACTACTTCAAGCTGGCTTCCTTGATCACTAAGCCGGACAGACACTTGAAAGGTTTTTCAACTCCTAGAGTTTACTCAGCCTATATCAATTACTTCCTGAGTTGAGATGTTGGAAAAGAGATTTGATGTTTCTCCAATAGATTGAAGCTTGTCTTGATGTCTGGGTAGATCTTCACTTGAGAAAAGAGCAAGACAACTTCAGGTTGTGAAGTGTGAGGAAGGATATGCCTTTGAAAAACTTCACAACAGACACTGGTTATGAAAAGCTTAAGAAGATAAAACTGCTTTGAAATGCTTTTCTTAGATTGAGAGAGTGGGTTAACCAGCACCTTCTTCAATGGAGAAGAGAGGTATTTATAGGTGGAAAAATCCATCCGTTGGAGGGAGATGAAAATTTCAAACCTAATAACCAGTGTGTATTACTCAGTGGGCATTGGGCATTAAATGCACTTGTACTGTGTAGCCGTTGGAGCAAAAAGCATTATGGATTTTGTCCTTGTTCTCTGACAAAATAGTACAAGTCTTTTAATGTTCCTTGTCTTTAGTGAAAATCATTCCTAGGACACCTTTTATCCGAATGATTTGCCCAACTGATTGATAGACAACATTCTCATTGTTTCCTTTAATGAGGGTTGTCTTTCAACAAGTCTGTCCTTAACTTGTTTGTTTAGGAACGAAAGATTGTCCCCATCTTTCGTCCTTTCTTCTTAAACGAAAGTTCCTTTTGTCAAAACAATCCATCCGAGACTTGCTTTAATCCTTCTTTCGTTTGCAAGCATCTTTCGGTCATCTTCAAATCTTCATGTGGACCTATTCTACTAGTCTCGTGCATGGTTTAACATTTCATGCCTATGTCATACGAGACTTTCTATTAAACAAAAAATAGTGTCCACATCCTAAGGCAGTTTGGTGTCATCAAAATCTATATACACTTGTTCCTAACAGTTTCAACCATACCCGTACAATTATTTTATTGACAATTATAATCAATCTTGACTATATTATCTTGCATTTGTAAACTTAAAATTACCAATTTAAATACGCAAATTCAACATTCAATTATCCATGCATGAACAATTCTAATATAGTCTTGCCTTGATATACTTTAAAATACTTATTTAAGAAAAACATTGGGCATTATCCCAATCGCACAATGCGCGTAAAAAACTAGTATATATAATAAAGCCGAATCTAGCCACAAAGTTTTCCCTCCAGAGTGTGAATGCATTTTTCTAGAAACAAGATTAGCAAGTATGATTAATTGTGTGTGTAACACCCCAAAATTTTGAAAACTTTTAAAGCTTATATAATAAAGATAAATTCTCATAAAATCCCAAACAGAGTAATACTAATCACAAGTGTACGGGGTGCTATGCCACATCTGAGCTGGAGAACTCAGATGCACAGGCTAAACTAACTAATATCCTCAATACAACTTTATGGCACGCAGGCCGAAATGAAAGACTTCTATCTAATCCACGATCTTCTAGCGCGCTCTGGGATCTACTCGTCTGTGCCTGAAAACCAAATATATCTGTTCAGCGAGAGATGCTGGTGACCCACTCCAACGCGTTGAAATACATTATAGATAGATATATATAGATATACGAAAATCATTTTGAAGCAGGAAGATATATACTTAAGAGACACTAGTTTTAAAACCAGGAATAGACTCGGCAGATAGGGATAAGCACATTCAACAGTTAAAACCAAGCATATAAAGATACTAGCATATATCCTATGGTCATATATCCACTTCATCTCATTCACGTCATCATTCAATTCTTATCTCATCACACAAGCATACTTTGGTGGCGCCACAGGACCAATCGCATGCCCATACATGAGGCTCATCGCATATAGCTCTGACACGGCCTCGCAGCACCCTGCCTCATATCGCAATACGAAGGGGTCGATCGCAACCGACCGATGAACCGCAGCTCATCATAATGTTTGATCGCAACCAAACAGTGGACCGCAGCCCAAGAGTGATCATCTGACTGCAGCTAGGAATATGAACCGCAGCTCATATAAAACGTTTGATCGCAACCAAACGGTGGACCGCAGCCCAAAAGTGATCATCTGACCGCAGCCAGGAATATGAACCGCAGCTCATGTAAAACGTTTGATCGCAACCAAACAGTGGACCGCAGCCCGAGAGTGTAATTCTTACCGCAGCCAGCTTCTGAACCGCAGCTCAGGAACAACCCATTTGATCGCAACCAAATTGGGGTATCATGCACACATAACTCATAGCAAGCACATGCAACCCACATTAACACATTGGGAAAGGGGAGAAAACGTATAATGAAACCTATGCGTGGTCATTCACATATTAGGAATAATCCTAAGGGGTTCATACTTCTTTCACCTAGGCCAACGGGATACCAATTCAACTAGCATGCGATATATAAGACTCATTTATCTTACGAACGGTACCCAAAACATCAAACTAGACTTAGGCACGATAAACGGAGTCTGTTGGGACACCAAGAGGTTCGGGGAAACATCAAACGGAGAAGCCGAAGTCCCAAGGTGGGTAAATTCCAGCGGGTAGCCGGTGGGTGGAGGACCACCCGCCGGCTGCCCGCCGGCGACAGACCTCTGGGCAGCGGGTGCCCGGTGGGCAGTCGTCTGCCCGCCGGCTGCCCGCTGCCGGCGACGTCCTTCTCGGGCAGAGAGTTGGTGGCGGGTCCCCCTACCCCCACCGACCACCCACTGACTCTTTATCAAAATAAACGTACCGGGATCCGTTGTGGAACCCGAAACCATGCTTAGACACTTTTAAACGCAATTGATGACACCACGTAGACAATTAACGGATCAAAAGCAAGAATCATATAGCTCATATCCTATCATGACTTCTAAACATAATCAACACCCGAACATGCGAAATCCCACCCAATTATATCAAGAATAAAACAATACGAAATGCCCAATTTTAACCTTGGGCTCTAATCATATTCAAATCATCAAAATCATGGTTCATCTTTTAACATCAAGAAACATCAAGATTCATCAAGAACATCACATAATCATCAAGAACCTCTCATCATCATCAAGATCATCAAGATCACACATAAAATCATCTCACCAATTATCAAGATCATATCATCAATATCACAAACGATTCATCAAGACACAAGTGTAGAGAGGAGGCCAAAGAAGATAATTATAGCAAAGAAAATAGGTTTTGTTGAGACATGGGTTACCTCTTAGCCTTAACTAATTTCCTTGGCTATGAACGGTCTTTCTTTAAGATTCCTTCTTTCTTGATTTTTCCTAGGGGATTTCTTGGAACTTCTTGTGTGGTGAGAGATTATTGTGGTGTGGGTTCTAAGTGCCTCCTAGACCCCCTATTTATATATTTAAGAGTCCTAATTATGGTCCAAGTTGTAACACCCCGTGTTACGACCCCTAAAACCAATTAATCATTTAACCAATTATCCAAAGAAAGAATTAAATTACAATAATTAATTAGGGAAAAGGCCCACCATGGTCCGTGGGCCCTCACCCCTAAAACCCAACCCCTAGCCCTAAAAGGAATAGAATTAACAAGCCTATAATATTAGTTCCTAATTAGAACTCCTAGATATATAAATAGGGGACTTAAGAGGCACCAAGAACCCCCCCCCCCCCCCCCCCCCCACCACAATAATCCCTCACCACACAAGAAGTTCCAAGAATTCCCCTAGGAGAAATCAAGAAAGAAGAAAGCTTCAAGAAAGACCCTTCATAGCCAAAGAAATTAATTAAGGCTAAAAGGCAACCCATGTCTCAACAAAACCTATTTTCAAAGCTATGATTCCCCTCTTAGGATTTCCCCCATATTCTTGTGTGTTGATGATTCGTTATAATGATCTTGATAATTGGTGTTATGATTCCATGGGTAATCTTGATGATAAGAGGTTCTTGATGATTATATGGTGTTCTTGGTGTTCTTGATGATTATATGACGTTCTTGATGTTTATATGATATTCCTACTGAATCTTGATATTATAAGATGAATCGTGTTCTTGTTGATTTAAAAATAATTAGAACCCTAGGTTATATCGTGGAATTCGTATGGTATTATTCTTGGTAGATTGGGTGGGAATTTGTATGTTTGGGTGTTGATTATGTTTAGAAAAGCATGATAGGTTATGTGTCGTATGTTTCTTGATTTTGATCCGTTAATTGTCTACGTGTGTTATCAATTGCGTTTGAAAGTGTCTAAGCATGGTTCCGGGTTCCATGGTGGTTCCCGGGGTGTTTAATTGTGAAGAAGAGTCAGTGGGGGTAGGTGGGGGTAGGGGACCCGCCACCTACCCGCGGCTAAAAGTGGCATCGCCGGCAGCGGGCAGCCTGCCTGCCGGGCACCCGCTGCCCGGAATAATTGCCGACGGCGGGTAGCCGGCGGGTGAACCCTCACCCACCGGCTACCCGCTGGTTTGCACCCCAATTTGGGATTTTGGCTTCCCCGTTTGATGTTCCCCCGACCCCCAAGGTGTCCCAACGGACTCCGTCTATTGTGCCTATGTCTAGTTTGATGTTTCGGGTACCGTTCGTAGGTTGTATGAGTCTTATATGTTGCATGCTAGTTGAATTGGTATCCCGTTGACCTAGGTGAAAGAAGTATTAACCCCTTAGGATTACTCTTAGTATGTGAAGGATCACGCATAGGTTTTGTTATATGTTTTCTCCCCCTTCCCAATGTGTTAATGTGGGTTGCATGTGCTTGCTATGTGTTATGTGTGCATGATACCCCAATTTGGTTGCGATCAAATTGGCTATACGGGCAGTTGGATGGGTTGAGAACCTTACTGACTGTTAACCAGGCCGGTTGCGATCGGTCAGGTATATAAATATTATATAGGGTTGCGGTCCACAGTTCTACATGAGCTGCGGTTCATTTTCCTGGCTGCGGTCAGATGACATACTCTTGGGCTGCGGTCCACTGTTTGGTTGCGATCAAACTATGATGAGCTGCGGTTCATCGGTCGGTTGCGATCGACCCCTCCGTATTGTGAGACGGGGAAGGGTGCTGCGGGGCCGTGTCAGAGCTATATGCGCTGACCCTCATGTATGGGCATGCGATTGCTCCTGTGGCGCCAACAAAGTGTGCTTATGTGATGAGATATGGATGAGTTGTGATTATGAGTATCTTGGGGATGTGACTACGGGATTTACATTGGGGATTGTTTATTTTGGGTTATGGTTATTGATTATGCTCAGCCTTATCTACCTTGTCTGTTGCGAACTATATATGCTTGCTATAACTGCCGTTTGTGCTTAGCTCTATGTGTCGAGTCTATCCCTGTTTTAAAAGCTAGAGTTCGTAGGATATATCTTCATGTTCAAAATGGCTTTCGTATATCTATATATATCTCTATATGTATTGTATTTCAACGCGTTGGAGTGGGTTACCAGCATCTCTCGCTGAACAGATATATTTGGCTCTCAGGCGCGGACGAGTAGATCACTGGAGCGCGCTAGAGGTTGGGGCGTAGATCAGATAGTTCTTCCCTTTCGGCCTGCGTGGCATGATTTGTATTGATACTGATTGAGATTGTTAGAACTTAGCCTGTGCACCTGAGTTCTCTAGCTCAGGTGTGGCATAACACGCCGTGCCCTTATAAACGTATTTTGGGATTTATAATCATTTACCTTTATTATATTGTCTTTAAAAGTTTTAAAAATTCCGGGGTGTTACAGTTGGTATCAGAGACTAAGTTTGACCATAAGATAAGACTATTAAGAACAGACCTTAGGACTTGAACTCTAGGTACTTAGGGATGAAGGACTCCGGGATCTTAGGACGCGCGACAAGATTGTGAGACCTACACATAAACCCCCACACTTTATCCCTCCCTTATCTAAACCTTTCCCCCGCTTATCACATCGAAAGAACACCAAACTCTAATCTAACGATCTTATAAAACGTTGACCCAGAAAGACAACAACATGGCACCAAACAGGAGACAATCAAGGACTTCAAAACCCGTCATACATGACCCCCTGACTCAAACCCTACAACAGCTAACACAAGTCGCCCAGGCTCTAAGCGACGTAGCTCTCCGCAACAACAGACCCCCGCCCCCACCATCAAACGACGTCGCCCGACAAGTTTCCAACCATCGACCGCCCCCACGTTCTCAGGAGAAGAGGACCCCGTGATCCTAGAGGAATGGATCCGGACCCTCGACAAAATTCTAGGGCTCGTGGAATGCGCAGAAGAACGTCGCGTGGAGATAGCCTCGTTCTACTTCGGACACGAGGCCGATCTCTGGTGGATCCATGAGGGGCCCGCTTATCAACAAGAACCAGGGTTCGACTGGGAAAGCCTCAAGACGCGACTACGAGAACGATTCTATCCAACACACATAAAGGCGTCCATGTACGAAGAGTTTCTCCATTTGAAACAAGGGACAGCTACCGTCATGGAATACCACAAACGGTTCCTTGAGCTAGCACGCTTCGCACCCGAACTAGTCCCCACCGAGGTAACCAAAATAGAGAGGTTCATGTCGGGCCTCAACTTTGGAGCCCGAAAAGCACTAGTGGTAAGCAGACCCCGGACTCTCAACGAGGCTTACTCCAGTGCCGCTAATCTCTACCGAATCCAACTACTCCAACGCGGGGTTCAGGAACAAATACGAAAGAGGAACACCGAAGGAGGGGCGCCACCGGTAAAAAGAGCAAGAAACGACACCAACACAAGACCGAGTAACCTGGCCAACCAAAGGCCACCCCCGGGAAATAACGATCCTAGTGCCCGAAGCTTTCCGTGCCCGAGGTGCAACAAGAACCATAGAGGCAAGGATTGCATGGGCAATCCCTTACGATGCTTCAACTGCGGAGAGGAAGGACACAAGGCCTTCCAGTGCACCCAACCCCAAAGACCACGCACCACCACCACGGGTCAACACGGGGGCACCGCTCATCACGGAAACTATGGCGCTCCCGGAAAAATATACGTCATGAGCCGCACACAGGCCGAACTCGGGAACGAGGGCAACCACGAGGAAGGGAACCTAGCCCCAGAAGACGAGGACCATACCAATCCCGCGGAAGAAAATCAAGAGGACGAGTTCTGTCTAGTGTAGTTCGGCAATTTCCTTGTAATCACCTCCGTAGTAGAATTACTTACTTTGCTTAATTAATTCGGAAATATTATAAATAAAAGATTAGTTCGAAATTCGGTCCTACTTACAGGGGTAGAACTAAAACTGTACAAACTAGCCAAGCCCTCACCACTAGAAGACAAAAGAAGGAAAAAGACAAGGGCACCATCATCAAAGAGCCTAGTGTTACCAATAAAAATTGAACCCTTGACCTCCCACTTACAAGGCCAAGGTCTTAACCACTAAGCTAAAGGTGTTTCTTGAAACCTCAAGGGAACACTCCTTTGTTAAACCCCTACAAATCCCTAAAACCCACAAAATCCCCAAATCAAAAACCCTTCTTCTTCTTCTTCTCCCTCACTTCCTCCCCTTCCCTCTCCCACTCACCTCACCGCCCCACCAAGGAAAAATCCGGCAACCACACAAGACCGCCACCCGTCGACCGCCGCCACTGGCCGAGCGCCGTCCGCCAGCCCCCTACCGCCGCGCCACCGCCTAGCCGGCCTCCCGCCTCGCCCGGAGGCCGCCCAGCTGCAACCCGCTGCCGCCACTGCCCAACGCTACCACCACGCCTTCGCCACTCGCCTCACCAACGCCGGAACCCACCTAGCCACCACCTCCCTCGCAAAACGCCGCACCGCCGAAGACTCGCCGGAAAAACGTGCCGGAGCTCCGCCGTCGTCTCACCGAAAAGTTCACCGGATAATTTCACCACCGAGAAAAGCTTCACAATGCCGAAAAAGCCCCTCAGAACCCGCACCCCGGAATGGAGCAACACCGATTACACCGTGATCAGAGGTAAAGCCCTTGAACCCGACCAATTCTCTCCGGAATTGGTTGATATGCTTAAACACCAAGGGCTTTTGGATACATATCTCACCATCAAGGGGGATATGTACCCCGAATTGGTGAAAGAATTCTATCAACATCTTGTAGCCACCAAACGGGGTGATAAGCTAGAAATAACCACCAAGGTCCGCGGCAAGGAAATTATACTCTCCGAAGGCCGTTTGGCCAAGCTTTTGAAATTGACCACCACGGGTGTGTCAAACTATGACCGAAAGGGGTGGATTGATACCCAAAACACGGGGTACAAAGACTACCTCGGGTACCTACTCGGGAAAGAGGAAGGATTCACCTCGACCACACGACCGAATAGAAAGTGGCTATCGGCGGAACAAAAGATATTGGTTATGATTGTAACCGATAGCCTCTTGCCCACGAACAATAAAAGCAAAGACGTGGGGAGTTTAGAGTGCATCTTTGCCTACTTCTTGAAACACAAAATCAAGTTCAACCTGCCGGCCCTCATGCTAAAACACATGGAGTTTTGCAAAACAAGCAACCGACTTAGCCTACCCTACGGGATGATCCTAAGTTGGATCATGGAGAAAAAGGGGGTGGACCTAAGCCACACCGAGGTCAAAACCGCAAATGGCATGGTCTTTAATGCCCAGAACCTACGCCGCAATGATATCTACTACACCGAGGGAGGACATTACCTCACCCTCGAAGAAATTTGCCTCAAACCCGAGGAAGAGCGAAGAGAGTTGGTCGACCAATTAGACATCTCCAACAAGAAGCTCAAACGGGCAATGCAAGATTGTGGAGTCCTGGAGGAGGATGACGAACCCAACCCGTCGGTGCACCCACGATCAGGAGGGAACCCAAGGGAGCAAAACGAGGGCTCAATCAATTAACGCATACTCGCACAGCTCAACCGGCAAAACCAAATCATGGAGGAAGGGTTCTCATCATTAATCTATACGACACGCGCACTAGATCAGAGGGTGGCAGCAATCGAGGCCACCTTGGGCACTCGCGGGGCGTCCAGTTCAGGAGCAGGAAACCGAGGTAGACCCAAACTTTCCTATCACAACACCACCAGAAGTCCAGTCTACCCCAGCTAAGACAAAATGTGGGGCCACACTCCTAAACCAGGAGGCCAAGACGCGGGATGTCTAGAGGTGAAAGAATGGACTACCACACCGGGCTTCGGGGAAGAAGCCCCTCGTAAGGGGGGGAGAGTGTAACACCCCGTGTTACGACCCCTAAAACCAATTAATCATTTAACCAATTATCCAAAGAAAGAATTAAATTACAATAATTAATTAGGTAAAAGGCCCACCATGGTCCGTGGGCCCTCACCCCTAAAACCCAACCCCTAGCCCTAAAAGGAATAGAATTAGCAAGCCTATAATATTAGTTCCTAATTAGGACTCCTAGATATATAAATAGGGGACTTAAGAGGCCCCAAGAACCCCCCCCCCCCCCCCCCCCCCCCACCACAATAATCCCTCACCACACAAGAAGTTCCAAGAATTCCCCTAGGAGAAATCAAGAAAGAAGAAAGCTTCAAGAAAGACCCTTCATAGCCAAGGAAATTAATTAAGGCTAAAAGGTAACCCATATCTCAACAAAACCTATTTTCATAGCTATGATTCCCCTCTTAGGATTTCCCCCATATTCTTGTGTGTTGATGATTCGTTATAATAATCTTGATAATTGGTGTTATGATTCCATGGGTAATCTTGATGATAAGAGGTTCTTGATGATTATATGGTGTTGTTGGTGTTCTTGATGATTATATGACGTTCTTGATGTTTATATGATATTCCTATCGAATCTTGATATTATAAGATGAATTGTGTTCTTGTTGATTTAAAAATAATTAGAACCCTAGGTTATATCGTGGAATTCGTATGGTATTATTCTTGGTAGATTGGGTGGGAATTTGTATGTTTGGGTGTTCATTATGTTTAGAAAAGCATGATAGGTTATGTGCCATATGTTTCTTGATTTTGATCCGTTAATTGTCTACGTGTGTTATCAATTGCGTTTGAAAGTGTCTAAGCATGGTTCCGGGTTCCACAGTGGTTCCCGGAGCGTTTAATTGTGAAGAAGAGTGAGTGGGGGTAGGTGGGGGTAGGAGACCCGCCACCTACCCGCGGCTAAAAGTGGCATCGCCGGCAGCGGGCAGCCGGCGGGCGGGCAGCTGCCCACCGGGCACCCGCTGCCCGGAATAATTGCCGCCGGCGGGTGAACCCTCACCCACCGGCTACCCGCTGGTTTGCACCCCAATTCGGGATTTTGGCTTCCCCGTTTGATGTTCCCCCGACCCCCGTGGTGTCCCAACGGACTCCGTCTATCGTGCCTATGTCTAGTTTGATGTTTTGGGTACCGTTCGTAGGTTGTATGAGTCTTATATGTTGCATGCTAGTTGAATTGGTATCCCGTTGACCTAGGTGAAAGAAGTATGAACCCCTTAGGATTACTCTTAGTATGTGAAGGATCACGCATAGGTTTTGTTATACGTTTTATCCCCCTTCCCAATGTGTTAATGTGGGTTGCATGTGCTTGCTATGTGTTATGTGTGCATGATACCCCAATTTGGTTGCGATCAAATTGGCTATACGGGCAGTTGGATGGGTTGAGAATCATACTGACTGTTAACCAGGCAGGTTACGAATGGTCAGGTATATAAATATTGTATAAGGCTGCGGTCCACCGTTTGGTTGCGATCAAATGGATTATACGGGCAGTCGGATGGGTTGAGAACCATACTGACTGTTAACCAGGCCGGTTGCGATCGGTCAGGTATATAAATATTATATATGGCTGCGGTCAACCGTTCTACATGAGCTGCGGTTCAATTTCCTAGCTGCGGTCAGATGACATACTCTTGGGCTGCGGTCCACTGTTTGGTTGCGATCAAACTATGATGAGCTGCGGTTCATCGGTCGGTTGCGATCGACCCCTCCGTATTGTGAAACGGGGAAGGGTGCTGCGGGGCCGTGTCAGAGCTATATGCGCTGACCCTCATGTATGGGCATGCGATTGGTCCTGTGGCGCCAAAAAGTGTGCTTATGTGATGAGATATGGATGAGTTGTGATTATGAGTATCTTGGCGATGTGACTACGGGATTTACGTTGGGGATTGTTTATGTTGGGTTTTGGTTATTGATTATGCTCAGCCTTATCTACCTTGCCTGTTGCGAACTATATATGCTTGTTATAACTGCCGTTTGTGCTTAGCTCTATGTTCGAGTCTATCCTTGTTTTATAAGCTAGAGTTCGTAGGATATATCTTCTGTTCAAAATGGTTTTTGTATATCTATATATATCTCTATATGTATTGTATTGTATTTCAATGCGTTGGAGTGGGTTACCAGCATCTCTCGCTGAACAGATATATTTCGCTCTCAGGCACGGACGAGTAGATCTCTGGAGCGCGCTAGAGGTTGGGGCGTAGATTAGATAGTTCTTCCCTTTCGGCCTGCGTGCCATGATTTGTATTGATACTGATTGAGGTTGTTAGAACTTAGCCTGTGCACCTGAGTTCTCTAGCTCAGGTGTGGCATAACACCCCGTGCCCTTATAAACGTATTTTGGGATTTATAATCATTTACCTTTATTATATTGTCTTTAAAAGTTTTAAAAATTCTGGGGTGTTACACAAGTGGTATGGGTTTGCTAATTCTATTTCCTATAGGACTAGGGGATTGGTTTTAGGGATAAGGGCCCATGGACCATGGTGGACCTTTCTTAATTAATTACTGGAATTTAATTCTTTCTTTTGGGTAAATGATTAAATGATTAATTGGTTTTAGGGGTCGTAACACGGGGTGTTACACTCTCCCCCCCTTACAAGAAGCTTCGTCCCCGAAGCCGGTGTGTTAATCCATTCTTTCACCCCTGGACACCCTGTATTTTAGCCTCCTGGTTAGGAACGTGGCCCCACATGTTGTCCTTGCTGGGGTAGACTGGATTTCTGGTGACGTGGTGATTGGAAAGTTCGGGTCTACCTTGGTTTCTTGCTCCTGAACTGGATGCCCCGCGAGTGCCCAGGATGGTCTCGATTGCTGCCACCCTCTGATCTAAAGCGCGTGTCGCGTGGATTAAGGACGAGAACCCTTCATCCATGATTTGGTTTTGCCGGGTGAGTTGTGCGAGGATGTGCTCATTGACAGATTCTTCATTTTGTCCCCTTGGGTTTCCTCCCGTTCGTGCAGGTGCCGGTGGGTTAGGCTCGCTATCCTCTTCCTGTTCCTCACTTCCCTCTAGTCCACCACAATCTTGCATTGCTCGTTTAAGCTTTTTGTTGGAGATGTCCAATCGGTCAACCAATTCTCTTCGCTCCTCATCGGGTTTCAGGCAAATCTCTTCGAGGGTGATGTACTGTCCCCCTTCGGTGTAGTAGATATCATTGCGATGGAGGTTCTGGGCATTAAAAACCATGCCATTTGCGGTCTTGATCTCAGTGTGGCTCAGATCCACTCCCTTTTTCTCCATGATCCAACTTAGGATCATCCCGTAGGGTAGGCTAAGCCGGTTGCTAGTTTTGCAAAATTCCATGTGTTTCAACATGAGGGCCGGTAGGTTGAACTTGATTTTGTGTTTCAAGAGATAGGCGAAAGTGCACTCTAAACTCCCCACGTCGTTGCTTTTATTATTTGTGGGCAAAAGGCTGTCAGTCACAATCATAACCAATATCTTTTGCTTCGCAGTTAGCCACTTCCTATTTGGTCGTGTGGCCGAGGTGAACCTTTCCTCTTTTCCGAGTAGGTACCCGAGGTAGTCCTTGTACCCCGTATTTTGGGTATCAATCCACCCTTTCCGGTCATAGTTTGACACACCCGTGGTGGTCAATTTCAAGAGTTTGGCCAAGCGGCCTTCGGAAAGTATGATTTCTTTGCCTCGGACCTTAGTGGTGATTTCTAGTTTATCACCTCGTTTGATGGCTACCAAATATTGATAGAATTCCTTCACCAATTCGGGGTACGTATCCCCTTTAATGGTGAGGTACGTATCCAAAAGCCATTGGTGATCAAGCATATCGACTAATTCCGGAGAGAATTGATCGGGTTCGAGGGCTTTACCTCCGATCACGGTGTAGTCGGCGTTGCTCCATTCCGGGGTGCGGATTCCGAGGGGCTTTTTCGGCATTTTGGGTTTTCGTCTAGGTGGTGTTTTCCGATGAGTCTCCGGCGAGGCCTCGGTGAAATTTTTCGGCGATGGGGCGGCGCTCTTGCTGGGTTTGGTCGGCGAGGGGGGGGGCGACCTGCGGCGGTGTGCGGCAGTGGTTGGCTGTGCTGTCGGCGTCGTGTGGCAGTGGGTTACAGCCGGGTGCAGTGTGGGCGAGCGGCGGGTGGCTGCCGGCTGTGGTGGTGGCGTGTGGATGGGGTGCCGACGGTTGGTTGCGGTGGCGGGGCGGAGCGTCGGTCGTGGGGCGGCGGATGGTGGTGCGACGGTGGGTTGTGGAGGTGAGGGTGGTGATGGCGGCTTTGGAGGAAAGGGGAGAGAGAGAGATTGGGTGATTGGGAGAAGAAGAAGAAGGGTTTTTGATTTGGGGGTTTTTGAGAATTTTTAGGGATTTCAAGGGTTTTAAGAAGGGAGTGTTCCCTTGAGGTTTTAAGAAGTACTCATGGTTTAGTGGTCAGGTACTTGGGTTTTTAAATGGGAGGTTTAGAGTTCAATTCCCCTTGATGTCATTAGTTTTCTTCCTTGTGTGATCTTTGTCTTTTTCCTTCTTTTGTCTTCTAGTGGTAGAAGATTTGGTTTTGCCCCCTTTTGTTGTTGACGTGCATAATCTAGTCTTTTTCCCTTATGCTAAAATTAATTTTGATTTAGCTCTTCATTTATAATAATTCCGAAATAGCTAATTGAAGCAAGTAATTCTACTACGAGGGTGGTTACAAGGGATTTGCCAGTTATCCTAAACAGAATTCATCTCCTTGATTTTCTTCTAGTGGGTTTGCGTGGTCCTCGTCCCCTGGGGCCATGTCTCCTTCCTCGAGGTTGCTTTCGTTCTCGAGTTCGGCCTGGGTGCGTCTTATGACGAACACCTTTCCGGGGGCACCGTAGTTTCCTTGATGATTCGTGCCCCCGTGTTGGCCCATGGTTGTGGGGCGTGATTTCTGTGGTTGAGTGCATTGGAAGGCCTTGTGCCCTTCTTCCCCGCAGTTGAAGCATCGCCAGGGGTTGCCCATGCAATCTTTTCCTCTATGGTTTTTGTTGCATTTTGGGCAAGGGAAGCTCCTTGCGTTAGTTTCGTTGTTTCCTAGGGGTGGCCTCTGGCCAACTGGATTGCTTGGCCTCGTGTTGGCGTCGTTTCTCGTTCTTTTTATAGGTGGTGCTCCACCTCCTGTGTTCCTTTTTCGAATTTGTTCCTGAACCCCACGTTGCAGCAATTGGATCCGATAGAGATTTGCGGCACTGGAGTAAGCCTCGTTGAGGATCCGGGATCTGCTTACTACTAGTGCTTTTCGGGCTTCGAAGTTGAGACCCGATACAAACCTTTCTATTTTGGTTGCCTCAGTGGGGACTAGTTCTGGTGCGAAGCGTGCTAGTTCGAGAAATCGTTTATGTATTCCATGACGGTGGTCGTTCCTTGTTTCAAGTGGAGGAACTCTTCGTGTATGGATGCTTTTACGTGTGTTGGATAGAATCGTTCTCGTAGTCATGTTTTGAGGTTTTCCCAGTCAAACCCTGGTTCCTGTCTGTAAGTGGGCCCCTCGTGGATCCACCAAAGGTCTGCCTTGTGTCCGAAATAGAATGAGGCTATCTCTACACGACGTTCCTCTGGGCATTCTACCAATCCTAGAATCTTGTCGAAAGTCCGGATCCATTCCTCAAGGATTACAGGATCTTCTTCCCCTGAGAACGTGGGTGGTCGATGATTTGAAAATTTTCGGGCAACTTCCGAATTCGTGTTTGACGGAGGTGGTGGGGGTCTGTTATTGCGAAGAGCTACTTCGCTTAGTGTCTGGACGACTTGTGTTAGTTGCTGTAGGGTTTGAGTCAGGGGGTCGTGTGTGGTAGGTTCCGGAGTCCTTGATTGTCTTCTGTTTGGTGCCATGCTGCTGTTTTGTTGGGCCAATGTTTATAGTAATGTCGAGTTAGAGTTTTGTACCATCACCTTGGTGCGATAAGCGGAGGGGAAGTTCTTTTAATTTAAACAAGAGTGAGGGGGAATATGTGATGGTGGGTATACTCACAATCTCACCACGCATCTTAAGTCTCCTAAGTCCTATGTACTTAAATACCTAGAGTTCAAGCCTAATGTCTTAAAGTCCGGTCTTCAAGGTCTTATCCTAGGGTCAAACTTAGGCTCTGATACCAACTGTAACACCCCGAAATTTTAAAAAAAATTTAAAGCTTATATAATAAAGATAAGTTCTCATAAAATCCCAAACAGAGTAATACTAATCACAAGTGTACGGGGTGCTATGCCACATCTAACTAATATCCTCAATACAACATTATGGCACACAGGCCGAAATGAAACACTTCTATCTAATCCACGATCTTCTAGCACGCTCTGGGATCTACTCGTCTGTGCCTGAAAGCCAAATATATCTGTTCAGCGAAAGATGCTGGTAACCCACTCCAACGCGTTGAAATAAATTATAGATAGATATATATATAGATATACGAAAATCATTTTGAAGCAGAAAGATATATACTTAAGAGACACTAGTTTTAAAACCAGGAATAGACTCGGCAGATAGGGATAAGCACATTCAACAGTTATAACCAAGCATATAAAGATACTAGCATATATCCTATGGTCATAAATCCACTTCATCTCGTTCACGTCATCATTCAATTCTTATCTCATCACACAAGCACACTTTGGTGGCGCCACAGGACCAATCGCATGCCCATACATGAGGGTCAGCGCATATAGCTCTGACACGGCCCCGCAGCACCCTGCCTCGTATCGCAATACGAAGGGGTCGATCGCGACCGGCCGATGAACCGCAGCTCATCATAATGTTTAATCGCAACCAAACAGTGGACCGCAGCCCAAGAGTGATCATCTAACCGCAGCCAGGAATATGAAGCGCAGCTCGTGTAAAACGTTTGATCGCAACCAAACGGTGGACCGCAGGCCAAAAGTGATCATCTGACCGCAGCCAGGAATATGAACCGCAGCTCATGTAAAAGTGTAAAATAATGGATCGCAACCAAACGGTGGACCGCAGCCGGAGAGTGTAATTCTGACCGCAGCCAGCTTCTGAACCGCAACTCAGGAACAACCCATTTGATCGCAACCAAATTAGGGTATCATGAACACATAACTCATAGCAAGCACATGCAACCCACATTAACATATTGGGAAAGAGGAGAAAACGTATAATGAAACCTATGCGTGGTCATTCACATACTAGGAATAATCCTATGGGGTTCATAATTCTTTCACCTAGGCCAACGGGATACGAATTCAACTAGCATGCAATATATAAGACTCATTTATCTTACGAACGGTACCTGAAACATCAAACTAGACTTAGGCACGATAAACGGAGTCCGTTGGGACACCACAAGGGTCGGGAAAACATCAAACGGGGAAGCCGAAGTCCCAAGGTGGGTAAATTCCAGCGGGTAGCCGGTGGGTGGAAGACCACCCGCCGGCTGCCCGCCGGCGACAGACCTCTGGGCAGCGGGTGCCCGGCGGGCAGTCGTCTGCCCGCCGGCTGCCTACTGCCGGCGACGTCCTTCTCGGGCAGCGGGTAGGTGGCGGGTCTCCCTACCCGCACCTATCCCCCACTGACTCTTTATCAAAATAAACGTCCCGGGATCCGTTGTGGAACCCGAAACCATGCTTAGACACTTTTAAACGCAATTGATGACACCACGTAGACAATTAACGGATCAAAAGCAAGAATCATATAGCTCATATCCTATCATGACTTCTAAATATAATCAACACCCGAACATGCGAAATCCCACCCAATTATATCAAGAATAACACAATACGAAATCCCCAATTTTAACCTAGGGCTCTAATCATATTCAAATCATCAAAATCATGGTTCATCTTTTAACATCAAGAAACATCAAGATTCATCAAGAACATCACATAATCATCAAGAACCTCTCATCATCATCAAGATCATCAAGATCACACATAAAATCATCTAACCAATTATCAAGATCATATCATCAATATCACAAACGATTCATCAAGACACAAGTGTAGAGAGGAGGCCAAAAAAGATAATTATAGCAAAGAAAATAGGTTTTGTTGAGACATGGGTTACCTCTTAGCCTTAATTAGTTTCCTTGGTTATGAAGGGTCTTTCTTTAAGATTCCTTCTTTCTTGATTTCTCCTAGGGGATTTGTTGGAACTTCTTGTGTGGTGAGAGATTATTGTGGTGTGGGTTCTAAGTGCCTCCTAGGCCCCCTATTTATATATTTAAGAGTCCTAATTAGGGTCCAAGTGGTATGAGTTTGCTAATTCTATTTCCTATAGGACTAGGGGATTGGTTTTAGGGATAAGGGTCCATGGACCATGGTGGACCTTTCTTAATTAATTACTGTAATTTAATTCTTTCTTTTGGGTAAATGATTAAATGATTAATTGGTTTTAGGGGTCGTAACACAGGGTGTTACAGTGTGAGTTGATGTATTTATACATATTTTTTTGAAATTATTATGTGTATTTATATTTTATAAATTATATTTTATTATTATAGTTTTATCTTTATCTCTATCTCTATCTATATCTCTATATATATTAAAGCATAATGAAGTATGGAAAAAAGTTTATTGTGTTCAAATTTATTGGTAAAGTTTTATATTTAATATAATTTGTGTATATATTCATTTAAACCTCAATTATAATTAATTTGACTCCACATATATAAAGAGGAGAAATTAGATATAAAATAAATATAGTTCTTACATAAATAATTTTGTTCAAATGAATAAGTTTTTGGTGGAGATTTTCGACAAATATCACCTATTATTTTATTTACAAGTTTTATTTAAATACGTTAGTTATATACTTAAAGTAGTTATTTCAAATTCAAATTTCTTTTAAAATACAAATTCATATAATAATACAAGTAACAATAAACTTTAAAATCAACATAATAATAGTATAATTAAACTTTTAATAATATTAAATATTACATTGTATAGTTATATATTACATTTTTAATCAAACTAATTTTGAGCTCAAGAACTCAAGTACGTTTTTCTATTTCCACAATCATTACTTTCTTTGCTAATTCAGAAGATGTCAAAAATTTAATTGATAAATTTGTTAAATTAATAATAGTTCATGCATCACACGGGACAATTACTAGTTTGGATATATTCTTGCATATGTTGATTGTATATAATTAGGGTCCAATGGTAATGTGAAATTTTGCAAATTTTAAAATTAATTGAGTCATCATATGTAATAAGATATATATACACACACATACACAAACACAATATCAAATGAAATATACCTCTCCTGTACAACTACCTATTATGCATTTGTGGATAAACAATTGTGCATTTTAAAACAAGCATTTTATTGTGGTGACATGCCTCCAAGTAAAACATATGCAATTGGAAAAAATATCAAATTTCTTCATTGCAATTTAATTTTAAAACATTTCAATGTACCTTTCCAACTTACATGATTAAAGAAAGAACAAAAAGGTATATACAATGTAAGCAATGTGATTAGATTTTCCACGCAAAACATCTTGGAAAAAAATATCAAATTTCTTCCATTGCAATTTAATTTTAAAACATTTCAATGTACCTTTCCAACTTACATCTACTATCTATCCACTATATCTACTATCTACTATATATACTAATAAGAGCCCAAGAGAGTTAGGCCTATAATGGGTAGAAAAAATGGCGGTCAAATTTTTTAATCAAATGAATGGCTCAGATTGATCAGATTTTAATGTTTCCTTAAGATTTCCTAATTTATCCCTAATGAATATGATTTTCCGTTAACTTTTCCGTTAAATATTATCTTTTCCGTTAATTTCTGTTAGTTCACCGTTAACTTATTGATTTCATTAAGAAAGGTCTTAGGTTCGAATCTCATCCCAATTAAAGTTGGCATAATTAGTACTCTATTTTACTCTTATTAAATTAAATAATAATTTAATAGCTACAACAAAAAATAATACATATGCATTTCTTTAATTTAGAATTATGTGTCTACAATCTCTTTATTCAAAAAAAAATTTATTCATTATCAATAAATTAAATAAGAGAAATAATTTCATTAGTTATATTGTATTTATTTTTTTCCAATATAAAAATTCTTTACATTCAAATTCATCAATTGATTATATTTGCTACATTGTCCCTACAATGTCTTAATTAAAAAAAATTATTCATTATCAATAAATTAATTAAGAGAAATAATTTTATTAGTTATATTGTCTTTATATTTCTCCAATGTAAAAATTATTTACATTCAAATTCATCAATTGATTATATTCACTACATTGTCTATTATCTTTTTTTGTGCACTATTTTTTTAATTAAATATCAAAGTTATAATACAAAATAATGCTATATGTTTATTTACCAAGTATTTTATTAATACCATGAAAAAATTAAAAAAAAATATATAATTAATAAAGTCAATCATATGAACTACTTGAGAGATTTGTTGACAAAGAGAGTATTCAAATCACACAACAAATTTAAGTGAGAACTACCTCGCAATGTCCTTGTTAGGCAATCAGCAGTTAGTTCTTCAATATTAGTATATATATAATATTTTATGCCCTAATTTTTATTTGCTCTCCATTATGTCCCGTATTTGGTTTCAACCATACCTATACAATTATTTTATTGACAATTATAATCAATCTTGACTATATTATCTTGCATTTGTAAACTTAGAATTGCCTATTTAAATACGCAAATTTAACATTCAATTATCTATGCATGAACAATTTCAATATAATCTTGCCTTGATATACTTTAAAATACTTATTAAAAAAAAACATTGGGCATTATCCCAATCGCGCAATGCGCGTAAAAAACTAGTGATTAAAGAAATGACAAAAAAGTATATACCATGTAAAGCAAGGTGATTAGATTTTACTAAAATTATTTTGTTTGTTTGATAATTTTTTTTTTTTTTTTTTTTGAAAATTGTTTGTTTGATAATTTAATTGTATATATATTTATTTAATGTACAATGACCTAATTACATAAAAATACTAATTTGCCATATACATGTGATGATATATAACTGGATTACTATATAAGTGGGAATGATGAAATAAATTAAAGTACCCATCGGATCGATTCAATGGCCCTGAAAGTTGAAGTTTATCAGAAAGAGAGAGTGAGGCCATGTTCACCAACTCCCCAAACCTTGAGAAACTACAAGCTTTCTCTCATTGATATAATATCCTCGACTTATTATAACCCCTTTGTTTTCTTCTACAACTCCGGCGCCGATCGCCACGATTATGATGAGCTCAAGAACTCGCTCATGAAGACACTGTCCCTCTTGTATCCGCTCGCCGGAAGAATTAAAGATGCATCGACCATCGAATGCAACGACGAGGGTGCGGATTTTGTCCTAGCTAAAGTTACCAATTGTGATTTGGGTGAGTTTCTCCGGCACCCCAAACACGAAGATATACGCCAGCTGCTCCCACTTGATCCCTACCCAAACCCTATTCACTCCGCCCTGCCAATGTTAGCTGTTCAGGTCAACACATTCCGGTGCGGCGGAACTGCGGTGGGGTTCTGCATTTGGCACGGCCTGGCGGACGGCGGCGCGATGACCGGATTATTTAACACATGGGCGGCAATCAACCGCGGAGAAGGACCCATTAATCCCGGCGGTCTCATCGCGGACGCCTCCGCAACTTTCAGGCCGGGGAACCTCGTCAGCTCCCCGCTAAAGCCCTTTCCCCTCGAGAAACAGGGTAAGTACTCCTCGAAAAGATTTGTTCTTTGCAAGCGGGATATTGAGCGGATCAGAAACGATTATTATCAGCCATCGGAGCACAGCCGCCGTCCGTCTCGGGTGGAGGCGTTGTCGGCTTTCGTATGGGCGGCGGTGATACGGGCAACTCTACAGGCGAACCCAAACCTCAAGATGCATTTGCTGACAAAAATGATTAACGTGCGAAATAAGTTGAACCCGCCATTCCCTTCGCAGTGCCTAGGCAACATCTACCAAATGGTGGCCGCTCGGTGGGAATTGGAAGCCGACAGGGGCGGAAGCGTTACTGCCGGGTTTCTTGTAGGAAGAGTCGTGGAAGCCATCCACAAGGTTACCGACGACTACATGAGGGAAATGCATGCGGAGGGTGGATATCTCCGAGCCGCGTTAGATGTATCAAAGGCGGCGGCGCTTCATAATGCGGATGAGATTAATGTTTTATTTATAAGTAGTTTGTGTAATATTCCGTTTTCTCAAGTTGATTTTGGGTGGGGCAAGCCAATATGGATTGGCTTGGGTCATACACTGGAGAACTTGGCTGTTTTTATGGATGCAGAAGATGGGGGAGTAGAAGTGTGGATTGGGTTGGCAAAAGAGGTTATGTCCAATTTAGACAAGGACATGAAATTTCATGCTTATGTGTCTTTCTCTCAAATCATTTCCGAACCGTCTTGTCCTCTGCAGTCTGCACTCTAACTGGAGGATGGAGAAAGCTAAGCTAGGCAAGTCATGCACATGCCACATGCATCATATTGGGTTGGTTCTGTGGTTCATCATATCACTTTATTAATTAGAGTATTATTTCTTATCATCAAATAATGGAGTTAATACCTCTAATGGTCCTCCGAGTATTAGGGTATTACCAGGTGTGGTCCTCCGAATTTAAAACGACAACAAGACGTTCTCCGAGTTTTAAAAAATAATCACCAGTGGTCCTCCGTTAGGATTGATTTCAAATGAGCGTTAAGTGTGAGGGTTAATCGGTCATTTCTAGTATGAGTTAATACCCCCAATGGTCTTATTTAATTTGCTATTTTTACTTGTTAATTTTCCATGCACCAATAATAAAGGTATATTTTAATTAGTGAAAAATAATATTTGCAATTGATTAAATGGGTTCGATTGATTATGTTTTATGATGTTATCATTGTTTGAATTCGAGCAAATAATTGTCCAATTACCCTTGCCATGCATGCACGGATAATTTTTTTTTTATATATTTAGATAATAAAATTAAAAAGAAATCATTACCAATTTTAATATTTGAAAGTGTATATTTATTTGCAATTATTTTTTAAAAATCGATATGTAATATGATTTATATAATTATACTATTACTAAAATAAATATGAAAAAAAAAAGGAGAAACAATTTAATTGTAATTATTATAAAAATGAATTCAACCACCATGTTTAGCTTAATTACTATAATAATTATTAGGCAATTATATTTTCATACCTTAATTATATTCATTTTCACCATACCGCCTTTACTTTTTTCCTCCTCCATATCTAAATGAATTAATTGTAATTATTATAAAAATATATAACGACCCATAATTATAACTATACTAATATCAATGTAATTATTAGCTTAATTAACATAATAATTATTAGTAAATTATACTAATATCGATGCAATTAATTCTTTAATTATCATAATAATTATAAGTAATTATACTAATATTGTGCTGTTATACATTTATACCTTCAGTAATATATATATATATATATATATATATATATATATATATATATATATATATATATATATATTAGGACTCTATGTATTTGAGTCATATTATGACTCTTTATCCTAGTCTCCCTATGATTCTCTCTTGTATATATTCCTACAATTTGTACATTTGTAATTATTGTTCGTCTAATACAATTCTCATATGGTATCAACTAAGCTAGGGTTTAGTTCCCATGGCTAACGGATTTGTCAACTCCACTGAACGGGTCGTCTCAGATCCCACTATTACTGCTTCGGTCTCTATGGCCATTAATTCTCTTTCCACTTCGCATCACTTTATCCGTATTAAACTCACCCACAAAAATTTCCTATTTTGGAGGACGCAAGTTGTGTCGTTCTTGCAAGGTCACGGGCTGATGGGCTTTGTTGTTGGGAGCAGTGTGTGTCCGGCGACTTTCCTCCTTACCGGCGATAATGCGACGCCGCAGCTAACCCCGCCTACGAGTCATGGTTCCATAATGACATCCCATGCTGATCTTTTCGCTCGCGGGGGAGGTCATGCACCTCGCAGTTGGACGTCGGTCATCGCGGGAGGTTTGACAATCGATTGAGCAGTCGCTAGCTTCCTCGTCGCGGCTCAGACTCTTCATCTTCTCGGTCAGCTTCAATCTTTATGGCAAGGTGACTCCTCCATCGCCGACTACATTGGTCTGGCTTAGATTATCACCGAGGATCTCCCGTTAGCTGGCCGACCGATTTCCTTGGACGAGATGTGATAAGTGCTTATTTGTCTATATTTTTCCCCCTTTCACTAAGCCATTTTGCTTATAGATCATTCCAAATTTCATGAGATTATGATTAAATTGTGTTACTTTGCAAGGAGTTTTGTTTGGAAACAAAGATGAGTATTTTCAGGCATTTTGGTGGACATTGGAGTCAAATGGAGCATTTTGGATGCATTAGGAGTCCATGGGAACCAAGGAGAAGCTATGGAGATGGGAAAAACACTTCCAAGGAAGCCTAAGGGTGGTGCTTTGAATGGTCTTGGTCATTTGAGCTAACCAAAGCAAAAGAGAAGCAAAAGATCAATGCATTGCAATTCCCGACCTGCACGTCGACGTCATAGTATTTGGATCATATCTCGAGCTAAAAATATCCAATTGAAGTGATTCTTATATCATTGGAAAGATAACTTGAAGGACTAAAACTTTAATTCAAGAACCAAATGATATTTCAAACGTTTCAAGGGTAAAAAATGACCTAGAAGACAGATTCAGTGCACAGGAAGTGCACACTGCCTTGTGGCCACCGGTCTGGCCACGCCCGTGGCCACTGGGCAGTGTAAACTGCATTTCTGGCCACGGGTGAAGCCACGCCCGTGGCCACACCCATGGCCAGCCCTCTACAACTTTGTAAACTGCGTTTTTCACTCATTTTAGCTCGGTTTTGACCCATGGTTGAGCCCTAGCTTCTCTCTTTCACTTCCTTTCGTATTGTAGTGTTAGATTAGGTGTAGATTTGGATTTCTTAACATATTTCAAGCTTGTAATCAAGGATTCAACACTTGGATTTCAAGATTTACCATCCATTTCTTAGTGAAGTTTTCTTCTTCCTTTTATCTCTTTATTTTGCAAGATTAATGCTTATTACATGTGTTTTTGTGTTCTTTATGCTATTTAATCATGAGTAGTTAGTTTATGGACTTGATTTAGGGTTGCATTTTCTATCTTGATGCTTGATTTGTGATTATTGCAAAAAAAGGGGGAAGAACTTCAACCTAGGGTTCATGTGTTTGTGAAGGTTTTGTATTTATATCTTGTTAATGTTTGATGTACACATTCATTAGCTTGTTTTTGGATGATTCCTTGCCTCAACGAGAGTTGGATGATGAATCCAAGCCACCCCTTGCGTAGACCCGATTTCTTCCTACGAAAATAGGGGAAATTGGAGGCTTTAGATGCTTTGTGTGCTTGATGGACTTGGAATTGATTCACCACGAAAGTTGGGCAATTCCTTGTTCTAATCCTTGTTTATTAATCACGAGAATGGTTCATATACTAGGATACCTACGTGCATTCTCGCTTAATTCCTTGGTTAATTGTTTTCCCCAATCCTTAGGTTGTGCTATGTATCTGGAAGATAATGCTCCCTAGCTTGAGTCCTATTTCTTTATTTTGTGTTTACATCTTGTTTATATGTGTTCGTGTTATTTTGTTTAGTTACCGTAGTCTTAACTTCGTTATCTTTGTGTATATGTGGTAGTCTTATCATTTCCTTAAACTTGTAGTTTGCTTAGCTTCTTGTTGATTGCCTAGTGCTAGTGCCTAGTTTCTTGTGATTGCGTATTGCGTGCCATATCCCTCAATCCCCTGAGGACGACATAACACACCCGAGCTCACATCTTATTTTTGCTACATCAAGATGAACCTGTACATTTTTCGCGACCTTCAACCAAAATTCCGCAACCTCACGACGTCACTCTTAGTTCGCGGGCAGGTTGTCACTCTCCAAGTGTAACACACCCAATTTTCAAACACCTGAACCTAATATTAACCTTAAATTTAAAGGTAGAAATGCGGAATAAAAGAAAGGGTTAAAATAAATACTAATTACCCAAAATAACTATAACTGGGGATGCTACTCCGTAGCCACTCTCAACAGAGTAACTACACAAAAAACTAACCATCAAAACATCACCATCATACATTCATAAGGGTCCCACAAAACCCAAACATCATGAGTCTAAGCTCAAATAGAACATAAGGCTCTTAGGCCTAAGTGTCAACGCACTACAAAACATAAAAGGGTAATCTGAACTGCACAAGTCTAGCATCAAAGTAAAGTTTAAGAGGATTGACAAAATATCTAGGAACTAGAATCAAAACCCTATACTATAACTAGCTCCATCTAAGCACGCTCAGCAATCATCGGTCTATCATGAAAGAGGTTAAGTAAAAAGTGTATAAAGATAACTCGTTAGCACGAATGCTAAGTATAAACCACTCTATCTTGTAAAATACATATAGATATAGATTTGGAAAATAGGTAGTTGATGTGAGCCTAATTGTGCACATTTCCAGTATTAGTTTGATTATATTTCTTAGGATTGAGTTCATAGTTTTGGTGATTTAATTGCATTTTCCCTTGTTTTATCATTTAGTTATGGTTCACACTTGTTTTGGATGTTTTACGGTGTTTGTGAGTGTTTTGGGACCATTTTAGGTCAAGTACAAGAGCAGGGAAAGTACTAGGACAATTTTGGAGTCAAAATGGACCAAAGGAGCATACACAGGAGATTCAACGCGTCGAGCTTTAAAATTTTCAAAAACTTTCTGGTTGGTGCGGCAAAGGAGCCCGATGCGTCGAATGTCAATGGGCGCTGAATTGCGAATTAAGAAAGCGGCACTGAATTGCAAATTAAGAAAGGGACGCCATTCTCCAAATTCCAAAGCTGCTTTCTCTAAATTGTTAAAAGTGTCACTTTCCAATTTTCCAAATTCCAAAGTTGCATTCTCTAAATTGGAATATGAATCAAGAATATGAAGGAATGGAACAACAGTTCCCTTTCTCAAATTTTTCCAATTCAAGACAAGGATATTTTCAAGAAAGCTCATCTCAAGAATTCATATCACAACCCCAATGGTGTTCATTTTGTGATGGGAATCACTTTATGAAAAATTGTTATATGTTGAACCCCACCAACCATGTTCCTCGACAACCTACTCAAGGATTTTGTGCCAACATGAGCCAAGCCACTTATCAAAGATGCACACCACCTACTCCACAACCCTTGTGGTGTATCATATGTGGTGGACCTCATGAGGCGCAAAATTACTTCATCTTGGATCACAATTACCGATATCGGGGGTGAGTTCAATAGCCTCCATATCAAGAGTTTCAACAAGAATGCCAACCACTTGACCCAACAATTGAGATGAAGTCCATAGAGGCCAACGAGTTAATGCAAGTGCATTCTCAATTTATGGAGCGACAAGCTCAAATTGATCATGAGATGGCTCAATGGCAAGATTTGACAATTCAAGAGCCACTTCAAGATTCATTTAATTAAGAGATTCTAGAAGAGTTGATTATTCTAAATGAAGGTCATGAGGTGGAGAGAAATAAGAAGGATGGTGAGGACCTTGAAAATGATAATGATGAGGTTATGGATGAATGCATTGAGATGGAGACACCACGTTGGGAGGAAAGTGTAGAGTTGCAAGGTAATGGTTGTACGAGGGTAATTATTTGGTCCGGTGTTCGTTCGTGGAACCCAAAACCATGTCCAAACACATTCCAACACGTAACAACAACATCATGGATTCAGTTAACATAGATTAAACCAAGAATCATTCCAATTACGTTCTAACATGTACGATTCCTAAACATGCCAAGACTCGACATCAATCACATAACAGTTCAGGAGCATCCGAAACCTCAAGAACATCAAGAAATCTATATGCAAAGCCCTAAAGACAAGTCCTAGACTAGAATCAACACCCGAGCATGCATAAACCCACCCAAGACTACCAAGAACATCACAACACGAGATTCACGATATAAACCCTAGGGACAAGCTCTAGACATAATTAAATACAAGATCAAACCAATAACCACACATGGCTATCAAGAATATCACGAATAGCAATAATTCACCATATAAACCTAGAGACAAGCTCTAACAAGATATACATACCAAATCACACAATCAATCATTCAATCGAAGCCAATCAATAAAAGATAGCAAGGAAGATAGGTTTTGTAAGACATGGGTTACCTCTTAGACCTTAATCAAATTCCCTTGGCTACTAAGGTTCTTCTCTAAGATCTCCTTCCAATTGATTCTCCCTAGGCTCGGTAGAGGGAATTCTTTTGCTAGATTACTTGAGAGAATATTTTGGGTGGCAGAGCTATTCGTGGTAGGGTTTCTAAATGCTTTCTAATCCCCTATATATAGATTCAAGGATCCTAACTAGAATCTGAATAGTAATGGCCCACTTTCCCTATTCCTAACAGGATTAAAGGTTGTGCTAGGGATAAGGGTCCATGGTCCATTGTGAACCATATCAATTAATTAAAGGAATTCTAGTCCAATTAAATTCTTTTTAATTATACATTAACGGAATTAATTTCATAATTAATCCAGATTTGGAGGCCATCCCCGAAGCTTAGATACAGGTCACTCCATTTGTTCCCAATTATGATGTAGTCTTATCGTTAAATTAGGGAAATGTAGGATATGCTTGTTTTCTACTAAGTGTAAGGTGGGGATTGATCAAGTCAGAAGGCAAGTAAGGATTGAGATTTAGGTGTACCTTGGTTTCTTGCTCCCGAGCTTGAAGCTCCGCGCGCCAAGCATGGCCTCGATTGCTGACACTCTTCTGTCCAAGGAGCTCGTTGTGAGAATCAAGGACGAGAATCCTTCTTCCATGATCCAGTTTTGCCTCAAGAGCTGCGCGAGGATACCCTCGTTGGTGGAGTTCTCGTCTCGGTCCCCCGTGTTCCCCCTTATTTCAAGATTGTTCAATTCTAAATGCATTTCAATAACTTTAGTATGACTTGTTAGGAACTTGACTCTCGTATAACAAACTTAAGACTTAGCACAAACAAAGAAACATTTGATCATTGTCTTCAGACGTGTAAAGCACACTAAGCTATCCTATAAATTTTCAATTTTCTTTACTAAGCAACAAAGTTAATCAAACTTGAACTTTTGAGATACCAAATGATGTCATATTTCTGAGGATGCTTTTATGAGAAATTCACCAGAATAACTTGAGATTTTTAGTATATAAAATTTTTTCATATGCAGTAGTTTAGTCAATAATCGTTTTTAGAAGTTACAAAAGTTTTTAAAATTTTCATAACTGAGTCTTAGGTTCCTCATTCATTACTCGGGTTTTTAAGAAGAGAGGAGGTGATGGATATATATATATATATATATATATATATATATATATATATATATATATATATATATATATTATATATATATATATATATATATATATATATATATATATATATGAAATATACTTTTCATATATTGTCAGGATATATACGATTCTTGATTAAGTTACTGCATAGCTTACGAAAGAATTTTACGTATTAAAAATCTCAAGTTACTTCCTTGGTGAATTTGTCATAAAAATAACTTGAGAAATTTGATATCTTCTTGTATTTCAAAAGTTATGGTTTGATTACCATTATGTTTAGTAAGGGAAATCACAAACTTTTAGGATGGTGTGTTTTACATGCTTGAAGACAATGATCAAGTGTTCTCTTGTTTGTACTGAGTCACCGGTTCCTTATACTATTCTCAGGTTGCTAACAAGTCATACGGAGATTATTGAATTGCTTTTGGAATTGAAGAACCTTGAAATAGGATGCTAGGAAGTTGAAAATAATGTTGCAAAAGTGATTTCAATATAAGAAAGTAAATAAAATGTGAATTTCCTACTTTACACCTAAAATTTTAAATAATTTTAAATTTTTCCATCAGTTTTAACTGTGGGGGACCAAATGCGCCACTTCGCTCATAATTGAGGGACTAAAAATGGATATTGTCATAACTCAAAGACTGAGTCGTCACTACCATTATAACTCAGGGACCAAACTTGTCATTTTCTCATTTTTATTTTAAAAATTATTTAATAATTTTTAAATTAAGAAAATAAATTTAAAAAAAAAAAAAAAAACCCGTCGGCCACCCCACAGATGAAAGAGGAGGGGGTGGCCGGCGTAATCGGCGTTCCCTCTCTCTCTCTCCCCCCGCCCCACCCCCCTTGAGAGGGGGGTGAAAGAGAACGTTGGCAACCCCACCCCTCCGGCATAGATGAAGGAGGAGTGGGTGGCGTAGCCGTCGTTTATTCATTTTATCTTATTTTATTTTTTATCTTTAAGGTTTTTAATTTAAAAAATTTTAAAATAATTTTTAAAATAAAATTTAAATAAATTAACCAGTCACTGGTGTCGGATGATTTAGCCGGAAAATTTAACGACATGATCAAATATGATACAAATTGAATAATCATGTACCGAATTTAAAAATTTTAATAGTTAATGACTAAAATTGATATATGTATTATAATTGAGGGACTACAAATGATAATTTCTCCAAATGACACAAAAAGTTACGAATATATAATTGAATGACGACATATGCTATTTCTCTATAATCTACTATCTACTATATATATATATACACACACACATATATATATATATATATATATATATATATATATATATATATCTACTATGCTAATAAGAGCCCAAGAGAGTTAGGCCTATAATGGGTAGAAAAAATGGCGGTCAAATTTTTTAATCAAATGAATAGCTCAGATTTATCAGATTTTAATTTTTCCTTTTAATTTCCTAATTTATCCTTAATGAATATGATTATCCGTTAACTTTTCCGTTAAATATTATCTTTTCCATTAAATTTCTGTTAGTTCACCGTTAACTTTACTCATTGATTTCAATAAGAAAGGTCTTAGGTTCGAACCACATCCCAATCCAAGTTGGCATAATTAGTACTATATTTTAATTACTCTTATTAAATTAAATAATAATTTAGTAGCTACAACAGAAAATAATACATATGCATTTCTTTAATTTAGAATTAGGTGTCTACAATGTCTTTATTCAAAAAAAATTATTCATTATCAATAAATTAAATAAGAGAAATAATTTCATTAGTTATATTGTATTTATTTTTCTCCAATATAAAAATTCTTTACATTCAAATTCATCAATTGATTATATTCGCTACATTATCCCTACAATGTCTTTATTAAAAAAAATTATTCATTATCAATAAATTAATTAAGAGAAATAATTTTATTAGTTATATTGTCTTTATATTTCTCCAATGTAAAAATTCTTTACATTCAAATTCATCAATTTATTATATTCACTACATTGTCTGTTATCCTTTTTGTGCACTATTTTTAAATTAAATATCAAAGTTATAATACAAAATAATGCTATATATTTATTTACCAAGTATTTTATTAATACCAAATTAAAAAATATATAATTAATAAAGTCAATCATATTAATTACTTGAGGGTTTTGTTGACAAAGAGAGTATTCAAATCACACAACAAATTAAAGTGAGAAGTATCTCACAATGTCCATGTTTAACAATCAACAGTTAGCGGTTAGCGTTAACGGATTATATTAGCGAATTTGACAAGCGAATTGAATTATATCAACGGTTGCTAAAAGATATTTGAAAAAAACTGTTCAGATTAACATGTAAAATGACCTAAGGTATAATAATAATAATAATAATAATAATAATAATAATAATAATAATAATAATAATAATAATAATAATAATAATAATAATAATAATAATAATAATAATAATAATAATAATAATAATAATTGTTTTAAATATATATATATATATATATATATATATATATATATATATATATATATATATATATATATATATATATATATATAAAATTAAGCCAATCATATTAACTACTTGGAGATTTATTGACAAAAAGAGTATTCAAATCACACAACAAATTGAAGTGGGAAACTATCTCGCAATGTCCTTGTTTAGCAATCAGCATTTAGCTCTTCAATATTAGTATATATTTAATATTTTATGCCCTAATTTTTATTTTCCCTCCCTTATGTCCCGTATTTGGTTTCAACCATACCTATACAATTATTTTATTGAAAATTATAATCAATCTTGACTATATTATCTTGCATTAGTAAACTTAGAATTGCCTATTTAAATACGCAAATTTAACATTCAATTATCTATGCATGAACAATTCCAATATAATCTTGCCTTGATATATTTTAAAGTACTTATTAAAAAAAAAAAAAAAAGCATTGGGCATTATCCCAATCGCGCAATGCACGTAAAAAGCTAGATACCATAAAAAGTCAATCATATTAACGGCTTGAGGGATTTGTTGACAAAGATAATATTCAAATCACACAAAAAATTGAAGTGAGAACTACCTCGCAATGTCCTTGTTTGATAATCAGCAGTTAATGGTTAGCGTTAGCGGATTATATTTGCAGATTTGATCAACAAATTATATCAACGGTTGGTAAAAAGATATTTGAAAAAATTAGCTATTTAGATTAACATGTAAAATGACCTAAGGGTATACATATATTTCATAATAATAATAATTGTTTTAAAAAAATAAAAATACTAATAATAATAATAATGATTTGATAAAAGAAATAAAATTTAAAAAATAAAAAAAACATATGAGGAGCCGAACGTTCGGCTTCCCTTAGGTTTGTCACTTTTTTCACATCGGTGGGAAAAGTGGCATGAGATCCTTGGGGCTCCTATATAAGGATCCTTAAGGCTCCAATTTAAAAATTAAGCTTGTCCATCCGTTGATGGGCAAGTAGTGAGCCAGCGAAACTGGCTCTTATTAGTTAAGGAGTCGAAATGGCTCTACAGTAAACATTTTTAAAAAATATATATATAGAGGTGTTTTGGGGAAATAATTCTCAAAAATACTAAGTGATCAAAATATAGTAAATTGCAATGTTTGTATTTTCAGTGGTTTAGAACAAATTGTTGCTTCAAACGGTTGAATAACCAAACACTTTCTTTAAGATCTTTGGATTACATCATATTTACCAATCGTCCAATATCTTTGGATTACATTATAATTAAAAATTTTAGATTTTTACTACATCTAAATTTAAATTCCTTAAATTAGAATTTTCTTTATCCATAATAATTTATTCAATAATAATGGTTGAACACTGAGCAAAACACCTAAAAGGCTGGTACCGTTGATTCATTCATTGATCTTGTATATATGTGCATTTATTAAATATATTGGAATCATTTGCAACAAATATACTTGGTTACTATTTAAAAGAAAGTTTAGTAACAATTATAATGAATCTCCTATATTACATTGTATTAATATACTATGAGTTACATATTTAAATAAACAAATTCGATATTAAATTACTTATGTATGAACTTCTCAGATTGTTAAGATTTTAATTTTTCTTTGAGATTTTCTAATTTATCCTTAATTATATGATTACCCGTTAACATTTTCGTTAAATACCGTTAGTCTACTTCTAATATTAAAGTCTAATATAGAATTATAACTACACCATTAATCTAATTCTAATATTAAAGTCTTAATAGAACTCTAACCACAAATCCTACCGTTGGAATCTCCGCAAACAATATTAGTATATATTTAATATTTTATGCCCTAATTTTGATTTGCTCTCCCTTATGTCCCGTATTTGGTTTCAACCATACCTATACAATTATTTTATTGACAATTATAATCAATCTTGACAATATTATCTTGCATTTGTAAATTTAGAATAACCTATTTAAATACGCAAATTCAACATTCAATTATCTCTGCATAAACAATTCCAATATAATCTTGCATTGATATACTTTAAAGTATTTATTAAAAAAAAAAACATTGGGCATTATCCTAATCGCGCAATGCGCGTAAAAAACTAATTTAAAGATAAAAGGGAAAATGACACTTTTCCCCCCTGAATTATAGGTTTATAGGATTTTCCCCCTGTGTTACGTTATTTATGCATCCACATTTGTCTCCTCAATTATTTTAAAAGTTGTGGTTTTCTCCCCTTTAATGTTAAATGAACATTTTTACCCTTAAAATAATTATTTCATTTGTTTTTCTTCTTCAACAAATTATTAGTTATATGTAGGGATGACTACCGTTCGATTTGAACCAAAGCGGACACTATAGCAACCGAACTGAAATAGTAGGGATGGTTCTTGTTACGCTTCAGAACCGTAAAAAAAATAAATAAATAAATAAAATAATTGTTAAATTTAGACTATTTTAAAAATTGAAAGTAGAATTTACAAAAATAAATAACTAAATTTTGAACTAACAGTTCAAACCGAAATTGGAATCGGAATAAATGCAAATTGGAACCGAACAAATTTGTAAATACCGTTTGTATATTAAAGGGAAAAGGGTCAAATAGGCCCTCGAACTTTAGCTTAAAAGTCAATTAGGCCACTAAACTTTTTAAAGGTGCAATTACACCCATCAACAATTCATTTAGGTGCAATGAAGCCTAAAAACAAGTTAATGACCTGCTATCACAGGTCATTAGGGTTCAGGCCACCTTCCGGCAATTTTTCTGGCAAAAAAAAAAAGTGACCAGCAACCAACCCAGATTTTCCGAAAATTTCGCAGGTCACTTTTTTTGCCGGAAATTTCGCCGGTCACTTTTTTTTTTTTTTTTTTTTTTTGCCGGAAAATTCGCCGGAAGGTGGCCTGAACCATAATGACCAGTGATAGCAAGTCATTAATTTGTTTTTGGGCTTCATTGTACTTAAATGAATTGTTGATGGGTGTAATTGCACCTTTAAAAAGTTTAGGGGCCTAATTGACTTTTAAGCTAAAGTTCGAGGGCCTATTTGACCCTTTTCCCTAAATTAAATGATAAATTTGTGTGGTTTCGATTCACATTTTTTCTGATTCCTGTTTTAAAAATTATTTATTTATTTATTTATATTTGTAAATTTTATTTTCTATTTTAAAACACTCTAAATTCAACAATTATTTTATTTTTTTTTCGGTTCTGAATCGTAACAAGAACCATCTCTATTGTTTCAGTTTGGTTGCTATAGTGTCCGGTTTGGTTCAAATCAAACCGTAGTCATCCTTACATATAAGCAATAATTTGTGGGAGAATAAAAATATATTAAATAATTATTTTATGGGTAAATTGTCCATTTAACACCAAAGAGGAGAAAACCGCCACTTTTAAAATAAATTTATTTTATTTTGTTTTCTAAATATAGTGGTTGTTTCTCTCTAATTTTGCCTTTTGGAAATTAGCTAATAATAGTTCATCGCCTAACATGAATCACGACTAAAGGCGGTAGTGTGGGAGTTTGAGTCCTATTGAAAACATGAATTTGTAAAAGGACTAAGTATATTTTAGCAGATATCCCTAAATGACAGAAACGAATGTGAGATCTCCACTGTAATTAACTCATTGGAAAAATAAAAAAAAATAAAAAAAAAACAAAAAAGGGTTAAGGGACCCTCCACGTAAGATGTCACGTCAATTAATATTTTAAAATTATTTTTTAAAATATAAATTAATTATATTATTTATAAAAATAAAAATAAAAACAACGCCATGGCATGCTGGGCATGGACTAGAAGCCAACAAGCTTCCCCGTCCCCCGTCGCTAGTCGTGAAGCATGCAACAGTGCTTCACAGGCAATGTACCTTTCCAACTTACATGATTAAAGAAAGGGCAAAAAGGTATATACCATATAAAGCAATGTGATTAGATTTTACTTGAAGAAATTGAATATATATATATATATATATATATATATATATATATATATATATATATATATATATATATATATATGGAAGGGATCAGGTGCATTTGTTGCTTCCCGTGCGGTTGTGCGGTTGATTTATGTGCGTGAGGTTTATACTTAATGTGCGTGAGTGTTGTGCTTAATGTGCCTGAGATTTGTACTTAATGTGCGTCATGTTAATATGCGTGAGTTTTGTACTTAATGTGCCTGAGTAGTGTGTTTAATGTGCGTGAGATTTGTGCTTAATGTGCATGAGTATTTCAGAATTACGAGCTCAGAAGGAAGCAGAACAGAAACTCACGCACATTAACGCCCAAGCTTCTTGTTACTTCTTCCTTCAATTTGGCCATGGATTCTGGATTATCAGATACCTTCAGTGCAGTTGAATGTTTATATAAATGACGCACTCACAGTAAAATTTGCACAGCAGCTAAATGTGGATCTCTGTTGTATTATTCTCATAATTCTTAACCACAATAGCTCGCCTCCGCATTATCATCATAGGGGAGGGGCATCATCATCATCGGGGAGGGAGCTATGGCTACTGGGGATGAGGAAGAAGCTGAAATCCATATTTTCTGCTGCATTTTACACATTCACGCACATTAAGTACAAATCTCAGGCACATTAGACACAACACTCACGCACATTGAGTACAAATCTCACGCACATTAATAACCGCACAACCGCACGGGAAGCATTCAACCGCACGAGAACCTTTCACTATATATATATATATATATATATGCTCTCCCATACAACGATTGTGCATTTGAAAATAAGCATTGTATTGTGGCACCATGCCTCCACGTAAAATATGTGCAATTGGAAAAAAAATATCAAATTTCTTCCATTGCAATTTTTTTTGAAAACATTTCAATGTACCTTTCCAACTTACATGATTAAAGAAAAGGCAAAAAGGTATATACCATATTAAGCAATGATTTGCGAACAACGATTGTGCATTTAAAAAAAAAAAAAAGCATTGTATTGTGGCGCCATGCCTCCACGCAAAACATGTGCAATTGGAAAAATATATATATATATATATATATATATATATATAATTTCTTCCATTGCAATTTAATTTTAAAACATTTCAATGTACCTTTCCAACTTACATGATTAAAGAAAGGGCAAAAAGGTATATACCATATAATTAATATAGAGCAATGTGATTAGATTTTACTTGAAGAAATTGAAATATATTTTGTTTGTTTGATAATTTAATTGTATATATTTAATGTACAATGACTCAATTTCATAAAAATAATAAATTCAATAATCTATTTGACACTTTCATATTTAAATTGACATCTTAATAAGAATTAGTATATTAACAAATAATCCGTATTTATGTTCAATCGAGTACAAGTAATTTTTTTTTTTAAACAAGTGCTAACGACTTCTTTTCATTTAAATAAACTACAAGAAATAAAGATTTCTTGAAAAAAAAACAAACAAACATATGTTTGAGTTACCTGTCAAATTATATACAATATTATCATTACAAAATCCTGAGTCTAAACATCAAAAACATGTTTTTGCTAACCCATTTTTCCAAGAAATTTTGAGCGGTGTTAATTGACACGACTCTTTATAAGATAGCTCAGTTCATGTTTATGGGTCAATAGAAATTGTATTAAATGTAATATTTAACTTTTCAATAAGAATGTATTATTTGTTAATTTATAAAAATTATTAAAAAAAACATGTGATTGTGTTTGTCATTGACCTTTAATTGTCTTCTTTAAAAACTGAATGAAAATCTTGAATCTAATGGTGTCATGGTTATGCAAGGAACCAAGTGTATGTTACACGTGTGACGTGGTATGAATACGATCAATTGTATAAGTATATAGAGTATAAATAAATAAATAAATAAATAAATATATATATATATATATATATATATATATATATATATATATATATATATATATATAAGTGGTCCACACATTAATTTGTTGGTGCTCCTACTGAGGCTCATATGTCCGCTGCTCATCACCTTCTATGTTACATCAAAAGCGCCCCTGGCCAGGGGCAATATTATCCAAAGAATGACAGTATGCAACTTACATTCTTTTCTGACTCAGATTGGGCGACGTGTGCTGAAACAAGGAAGTCAATCATTGAATTTTGTGTGTTTCTTGGATCAGCACTCATTTCCTGGAGATCAAAGAAACAGGTTACGGTCTCCAAGTCTTCCTCCGAGGCGGAGTATCGTGCTCTTTCTATGACCGTATGTGAAGTACAATGGATTAGGCCTCTTTGCGCCGTGATTTACAAGTTGAGTTGAGCAAGCCATCAGCAGTTTTTTTGTAACAAGTTGGCCATTGCTATTGCCGAGAATCATGCTTTTCACGAAAGAACCAAGCATATAGAAATCGACTGCCACGTTGTTCGGGAAAGAGTAACTCAAGGTCTAGTGTGATACCCGGTAGTTTCCAATGGTTATGCTTCGGGGACGAAGCATCTTTTAAGGAGGGTAGAGTGTGATACCCCATATTTTCTGGGCACTGTACGAGAATCGTACATGCGTACATGACTAAATTATTTAGAGTCTCCTAATCCATATTATTATAGGAATATTATTCTTTGAGCCTAATAGTTTCCTAATCCTGATATAATAGGTAAACGCATATATATAAAACTTTTCTGATTATATACATATGTAGATAGATATATGTTACAGATATAAAGATGTATACATATTTACGTATGTACCTAAATTATAATATATATATGTTACATATGTATATATGTTAAGTATTAATAGGCTAATATGTATATTAATATTATATTAAGCTTTTAAGTATTTTAGTTCCCTACAACTAGAGTTATTATTTATAATACAAGTTATTAGTTAAGTATTTAAGTAGTAGTCTAATTGTTCCCATCCTCATCAGTAGCTGATTCATTAAACCCTTCCCCTTCATCATCATCAGCCGACAAATCAATTCGGAATTTTATAAATTCTTTAAGTGCGCCGTATAAGGAAAAAAAAAACGTAGTCTTCTTTGTCATTGATTCAATTATCGATTGTTCTTTTCATCATAGAGATTCAAGGGTTCTATTGGTTTTGAGAATCCAGGTAAGATTTATGTTCACTAAAATCCTTTTACCCCAAATCAAAAAATTGATTTTTCTAATTGTTTATGTGATTTGTGATTTTGAAAAATTGATGATATTTAGTATTGTAAGTTATTTGATTATATTATGCGAATAGATATATGAGTTTAGATGTTTTGAAATCCCTGCACATGTGATATGGTGATTTTGTGGTGATTAAAAGGGAAGTATTTTACACAATTTGATCATTGCCTGAGAAAATTCTGACTAGCGTAGCTGGGAAGAAAAATTCGTGAAAAATGCTTCCTAAACTTATATTTGCTTGAAATTTTTTATATGGAGAAAAGTTTTGGTTAAAAATATGTTTTGGTTTTTCCAGAAAAATTTCGTAAAGTTGAGGCAGTGTACTGCCAGTTTAATTTCTGTTTGGAGCAGTGTTGGGAAATATTTCGGGAAAAATACTTCTAGGCCTTGGATTGGCTTGAAACTTTTTGTGTGTAATTTAGACTCTTTTTACTACTTATCTGGAGAATTTCATATGAAAATATGTTACCGATTTTTCTCAGTAAATTCTGCAATTCAGGTCCTAGGTTCTGAAAATTTTTGTCAGTTTCTTATTTGAGATATTGAGAAGTTGCTTGCTCGTGAAATATCATTACTGTTATCATTCTTATAAATATGGACAGTTGTGTTCATAATAATTAGGTGTGGAATACGCTAATATGTTTGGATATATTGGTACAAAGATTATAGATTCAGGTGTAAACTTGAATGTAATATTTGGGGGTAAAGATTTGGATTTAGGAAGTGAATTTTTGAGGTTATAGATATATATGTTTTGTCAATGGAAAGTAGTGCCATCTGGTGTTTTTGTGGAGTGAGCAGTTGGAATATACTGACTCACTAGGGAGCCTAAAAACTCTCTGTTTTGTGGAGTGAGCAATTGAGATATACTGACTCACTAGGGGGTTTTATATTAACTTCCCTGTTGTTTTGAGTGAGCAGTGATGTAAAAGCTGACTCACTAGGGAGTCGAGAAAACTCCCAGTTCATGGAAAATATATTTTTGAGAATTTGAAAATCCTCGATTTGGTACCCATTTCTTCTTGGCAATTTATATAGATCAAGTGTGAATGATTTTGAGAAATTTAAATGTATTGTTGGAAGATATTCTCTTGGAAAAAGATAAATTGAGAGGTTCGAATTCTCTCTTTAGTAATATATTCTGAGATCATTTTGAGAGATTGAAATTCCCTCTTTGGTAATTATTTTGAGAGTTTGGAAACTGATCTATTTGGTTATTATTGGAAATTATTTTGGTGATTATATTATGATTATGATTTAAAGAAATTTTGAGTAAAGAGGATGTTATGAAATGTTTTGAGGATATGGTTATATGGAAATGTTGAGATAAAGGTCATGTGGAAATCTCGAGGAAAGAATAATGGTTGAATGATTTTGGGATTATGGATAGGCAATGCCTTAACTGATTCTCTAGAAGTTTTTGTAGATATTTGGTTTTATGGACTTATGTGTGATTTCCTCAATATATATTTGTAAATTATTATATTAATGATTATTGGCATTGTTGAGAATATATGAATCTTTTAAGGGGTTTATGTGCAAATTACCTGCTCCTATGTGTTATGTGCTATGTGCAAAATGTTTTACGGGGTGAAGTAGATCTTACAAGCTTAATGCTGAATTTGTGTGTTTCTTTGTTTTATATTCTTTAATTGTTTTTGCAGGAACTCTTGCATGAGCATTGGGCATGAGGATGAGCGAACCACCTAGAGATATCATTTATTAGTTAGATAGTTGAATTGTTAGTTGTTCATGTACTAGTTCATACCTTGAGTTGTTTTAGTTAGCTGTTTTTAGCGTTAGCTTTTGGGGTATAAGAGAAATTCCTGAACGTGGCAGTAGCACTCTCCGTTTGTTTTGGTTTTATTTTGCTTCCGCAATTATATATGTTTTCAATAAAAAAAAAAAAAGAAAATTGTACGTATTTTCGACAGTTTATGTAGTTTAAGAAATGGGGGTGTTACATCTAGTCAAGCTCCTTTCTATCCCATCCTCGGGCCAAATTGCAGACGGGTTTACAAAGCCTTTGCCTACTGCTCAATACCAACTCTTCTCTCTAGGCTGGGCATATACAAGATTTGTATGCTCCAGCTTACACGGGGGTGTTAGAGGACGACGGTCCAAACTAGCATGCAGCTACCAGTTAGGGGCGTTTTGGTCTTTCCCTCTATTAGTCGGTCGTAACCGCCATGCTATCCCCTTCCCGCTTTTATCCATTGTATATAATCCTTCTCTACTTTGTTATCTATAACACTCAAGACATTATTTTTCCAATCAACAAGTTCTGTTTCTTCTTTTCTCTGCTTTGAATGTGAACTCCATCACAGTAAATACGAAGCTACCAAAGACAAGAGACCTCTACTGAAAGCCTGAAATTAACTCCAAAAAATACTCTACTAAATTTGGTCACACTGTTAATTGTTTTCTATTATTTGGTAAGTACAAATAGAATTACTGAGAATTGAAAGGGTAAGAAGTGATATAACAACTAAAATGCTCTTATGTAATAATGATAATGATAATGATAATGACAATGACAATGACAATGACAATGACAATGACAATAACAATGATAATGATGATGATGATGATGATGATGATGATGATAATAGAGCAATTTTGTCACTTTTCTCAATTTTCCTTTTTTCTATCTATTGTTGAATTGGAATTCAATAGGGGCCGAGGGTGAAAGGGATATGAATTTCAATTTCACAAACGGAGGGAAGCAATTCTCTTCAATCAAACAATATAGTTTCAAATGTTCAAGAATTTTATTGGAGTTGAATTGAAAGTACGCTCAACCAAACACATTCTAAAATTGTAATAAGGATAATAAATGATAAAAAAAAAAAACACTTAAATTATTAATATAACAACAATTAAGTCACTAACTTATAAAACTTTTCAATTAGATCATCAAACTTGCTAAAAACATTTCAAATGTACCTTTCTAACTTGCACGCATGTAAAACGTGTAGACATATCCACATACTCTATCTTGAAAAATAAAATGTTAGGATCTTACTATTACTAAATTTTCAAGTTTGCAATAATTATAAAAGAACCACGTTCTTAAAAGTTTTCAATAATTATAAAATTGATCATTTTTTTTTGGGAAAATTGTAAAAAATGCCCATCTATAATATGCCAATTATCAATGTCACCCCTGAATTATGAGTGGTGTAAATGTTGCCCCTCAATTATCAAAATGGTGCACATATAGCCCCTCTCGTAACGGACATGTGGTTCCCCGTTAGCCCCTCTCCTAAGTTTATATAATAATTCCTTACTCAACTTCCTACCACGCCTCCCAAAATGACGTCGTTTTGGGAGGCGCGGGGCGCACAGTGCATTGTGCGCGGTGGTGCAGGGTATAACGATTTGGATTCAAGTGTTTAATCCCCTAGTGTCTATCTTAAGTGCAATATTAAATCTAGGTTTAAACTAGTGTGAGAATGCAAAGATAGCATAGAGTTACTCCCGTAATGTCTAATACTAGTGAATATTCACTCCCGTGATATAAACACCCAATAATAATAAGAACAAGCATTCATAATTAATTCCTAACTACTACCATCTTCCGATGTGCAATAATCAAGAATTAAACTCCCCTCCAAAGGTGCAAAAGTCAAGTGCAATTGTGCATACTCTCAATTATGCCTAACTCCCATTATGACATAAACAAAGCAAAGAAACAAGTAATCCGGGCCCTGAACTACTAGTAACAACAGTAATAAACACAATTGCAACACAAGTTTAAAACCTAAATAATAATATATTAAAGAATCTGAGAGCACAGGCACATAGGTCCATAAACACTTTTAACCAAGAATCTCTAATGGAATTTAGCCAAGCATGGCTAAATTATACATAGCAAAATAAAATAAAGGAATTACAAATTATCAAAAGAGTACAAGAATGAACTAGGCGATTTTCCCAAATCTCCCTAGCTTTCTTCTTGCTTCCGAAGACAACTAGTGGCTCTTGATTTCTCTCCTTCTTGTCTCCAAAGATATCTGGTAGTCCATTAAGGTTGGAGAAGGTGGGATTTTATAGAAAAAACCAATCCCGGAGAAAATAGGAAAAATCCACGCAAAATGGCCCACGAACAGCCCAGGAGACCCGCGATCTCGACGCGTCAAGCCTTCATGCTCAATCTCTCGGACCTTACTGGAAAAGTTCGATGCGTCGAGTGGTTCGTTCGATGCGTCGAACGAGACGTCAATTTTTCGAAACCGTGCTGCAACTTCTCGACGTGTCGAGCCCTCTATTCGTTTTCTCGGACACGGCTCTGGAATTTTTAGACGCGTCGAGCCCTTGCTTGACACGTCGAACTTGCTGTGTACGTGTCCTTCGGTTCACTTTTACTCCAAATTTGTTCTAGAACTTCCATTGTCTCTACTCATGACCTACCATGGTTCCAAAACACTATCAAACACCGTAAAACATTCAAAACAAGTATGAACCATAACTAAACGATAAAACAAGGGATTATGCAATTAAATTACCAAAATCATGAACTTAAGCCTAACAAATATAATCAAACTAATACTAGAAATATGCACAATTAGACTCACATCACAATGAAATACAGTAAAGATACAGCACTCTTTTATATCTAAGTAGACAAAAAATTTCAGCAAAAATACTTAAGCGGCAATAACATACCATTCTACATCTTTAAACAGTAGCTAGCGGCCTACTACAGGATCTGGTGAAGAATACCCCAAACACTATAGAAATGCACTGGAATCATAAAGAAATCCTAAAGCGTAGCTCATGAAAATATAGTTTCAGTACACTTCAAAATTCAAATAAATTGTTAATTGCTAATAAAAGTAATAACTTTCTCAATCGAGAATTTTACCAATAAATCTAGAAATTTACAAATAGTGAGGACAAGATAACGATCAATTATATTAAATTTTAAAAAAAATAAAAGTATATAAATAAATTAAATTATTTATTTAAAAAAATACCTCTAAGACATTTGCAATAACTACAGATACAAACTCTCCCACCTTTCAAAAAAAAAAAAAAAAAAAAAAAAAAAAACTCTCCCAATACCACAAATAAGTTTGAATCCAATGTGAAAGGCTGTCACATCATGATGGAAGATGTACAAAATATTACCATATATATAATACCAACTGTTTGAGGTAATTTAAGATTTTTAGCTAAATATATATAAGTGTTTATGTCTATATATATCCAGATAAATTGTTAATGCCCCTTTTTGTATTAGTGTTTATTTTTTCTTTTCCCATTGGCGTTCATTGTCTTCTAGATTTGATATGGTTGTATACCTAGACGGCTAGACCTTGTTTGGCCAATGGGGAGATGTTCAATTCAAGTTAGGCCAAACAAGAATTCACTTCTGATCTGATGTATATGTATATATGTTTGGTACATGCATGACTAGTTGATGAGGTAGGATTTAGAGGCGGAAGCATTATTTGGATATATTCTTGCATACATACATACATACATACATACATATATATATATATATATATATATATATATATATATATATATATATATATATATATAGAAGAGCGCTCATATGCGGCGGGGTCTTACGGTGCGGCGGTGCGGTCAAATTCCAGAATATACCAACAGCGTTAACAATATGCACCAACAGTGTAATAAAAACACACCCCAATGAAATGTAATAAAACATCACAAAATACACCACAGACTCAAAAAAACACACCATATAACTCACCACCCCCAATGGTGTATTTCCGAACAGTGTATGGTGTTTTTACTCACACCTAATGGTGTGTGTTTGGTGATGCAGGGCTCTGTTTACTCTGTTTTGTGTGGTGTATTTCCTAACGTTGATGGTGCATATTTGGTGAACTATTGGTGTTGCCGCACCGTAAGAAATAACCGCACCGTAAGACACTGCCGCACCTGAACTCGCATATATATATATATATATATATATATATATATATATATATATATATATATATATATTGATTGTATATAATTAGAGTCCGTTGATAATGTGAAATTTTGCAAATTTTAAAATTAATTGAGTCATTATATGTAATAAGATATATATACACACACAATATCAAATGAGATATACCTTTCCCATACAAACTATCTATTATGCATTTGCCGATAAATGATTGTGCATTTGAAAACAAGCATTTTATTGTGGCGCCATGCCTCCACCGTAAAATATGTACAATTGAAAAAAAATATTAAGTTTCTTTCATTGCAATTTAATTTTAAAACTGTTCAATGTACATTTCCAACTTACATAATTAAAGAAAGAGTAAAAAGGTATATACCATATAAAGCAATGTGATTAGATTTTCCACGCAAAATATGTGCAATTGGAAAAAAATATCAAATTTCTTCAATTGCAATTTAATTTTAAAACATTTCAATGTACCTTTCCAACTTACATGATTAAAGAAATGGCAAAAAAGTATATATACCATGTAAAGCAATGTGATTAGATTTTACTTGAAGAAATTGAATATATATATATATATATATATATATATATATATATATATATATATATATATATATATATATAGAATAAAGTTCAAATGCGGCGGGGTCTTCCCATGCGGCGGTGCGGCGAAATTCCAGAATACACCAACAGTGTTAACAATATGCACCAACAGTGTAATAAAAGCACACCACAATGAAATGTAATAAAACATCACAAAATACACAACAGACTCAAAAAAATACACCATATAACTCAACACCCCCAATGGTGTATTTCCGAACAGTGTATGGTGTTTTTACTCACACCTAATGGTGTGTGTTTGTTAATGCAGGGCTCTGTTTACTCTGTTTTGTGTGGTGTATTTTCCTAACGTTGATGGTGCATATTTGTTGAACTATTGGTGTTGCCGCACCGTAAGAAATCGCCGCACCGTAAGACACTGCCGCACCTGAACCCGCCTCTATATATATATATATATATATATATATATATACACACACACATACAATATCAAACGAGATATACTTCTCCTGTACAAACTACCTATTATGCATATGCGGATAAACGATTGTGCATTTGAAAACAAGCATTTTATTGTGGCGCCATGCCTCCACGCAAAACATGTGCAATTGGGAAAAATATCAAATTTCTTCCATTGCAATTTAATTTTAAAACATTTCAATGTACTTTTCCAACTTACATGATTAAAGAAATGGCAATAAAGTATATATCATGTAAAGTAATGTGATTAGATTTTAGTTGAAGAAATTGAAAAATATTTTGTTTGTTTGATAATTTAATTGTATATATATTTATTTAATGTACAATGACCCAATTACATGAAAATACTAATTTGCCATATACATGTGATGATATATAACTGGACTACTATATAAGTGGGCATGATGAAATAAATTAAAGTACCCATCGGATCGATTCAATGGCCCTTAAAGTTGAAGTTTATCAGAAAGAGAGAGTGAGGCCATGTTCACCAACTCCCCAAACCTTGAGAAACTACAAGCTTTCTCTCCTTGATATGATAGCCTCCACTTATTATAACCCCTATGTTTTCTTCTACAACTCCGGTGCCAGTCGCCACGATTATGACTCGCTCAAGAACTCGCTCATGAAGACACTGTCCCTCTTATATCCGCTCGCCGGAAGAATTAAAGATGCATCGACCATCGAATGCAACGACGAGGGTGCGGATTTTGTCCTAGCTAAAGTTACCAATTGTGATTTGGGTGAGCTTCTCCGGCACCCCAAACTCGAAGATATACGCCAGCTGCTCCCACTTGATCCCTACCCAAACCCTATTCACTCCGCCATGCCAATGTTAGCTGTTCAGGTCAACACATTCCGGTGCGGCGGAACTGCGGTGGCGTTCTGCATTTGGCACGGCCTGGCGGACGGCGCCGCGATGGTCGGATTATTTAACACATGGACGGCAATCAACCGCGGGGAAGGACCCAGTAATCCCGGCGGACTCGTCGTGGACGCCTCCACAATTTTCAGGCCGGGGAACCTCTTCAGCTCCGGGCAAAAGCCCCCTCCCCATAAGAACCGGGGAAATTACTCCGCGAAAAGATTTGTTTTTGGCAAGCGGGATATCGAGCGGCTCAGGAACGATTATTATCAGCCATCGGAGCACCGCCGCCGTCCGTCTCGGGTGGAGGCGCTGTCGGCGTTCATATGGGCGGCGGTGATTCGGGCAATTCTACCGGTGAACCCAAACCTCAAGATGCATATGCTGATAAATCTAGTGAACTTGCGAAAGAAGTTGAACCCGCCACTCCATTCGGAGTGCCTAGGCAACATCTTCCATACAGTGGCCGCTCGGTGGGACTCGGAAGCCGACGGGGGTGGAAGCGTTAATGCCGGGTTTCTTGTAGGAAGAGTCGCGGAAGCCATCAACAAGGTTACCAACGACTACGTGAGGGCAATGCACGAGGAGGATGGGTTTCTCAAAGCCATATTAAACGTATCAAAGCCATTTCGTAATGCGGATGAGTTTAAGAGTTTAAGTGTAAGTAGTTTGTGTAATAGTCAGTTTTCTCAAGTTGATTTTGGGTGGGGCAAGCCGATATGGATTGGCCTGGGTCATACACTGGAGGACTTGGCTGTTTTCATGGATGTAGAAAATGGGGGAATAGAAGTGTGGATTGGATTGGCAAAAGAGGTTATGTGCAATTTAGACAAAGACATGAAATTTCATGCTTATGTGTCTTTCTCTCAAATCGTTTCCGAACCGTCTTGTTCTCTGCAGTCTGCACTTTAGTTGAAGGATGGAGAAAGCTAAGCTAGGCAAGTCATGCAAATGCCACATATTGGGTTGGTTCTGTGGTTCATCATATTTAGAGTATTATTTCTTCTCATCAAATAATGTATTTATTTAATTTGCTAGTTTACTTGTTATTTTCCTGCACCAATAATAAAGGTATATTACCAAGGACCTTGTGGTCCATCGGTATTAAGTTGCTCCTTTATGTGGGACGTGTTGGGTTCGAGCCTTGGTAAATGAGTAGCATATATATGTGGGTATCCCTCTCCCTTGTAATAAAAAAGATAATAAAAGTATATTTTAATTAGTGAAAATAATATTTGACGTGTTACCTTGAAAGATGTTTTTTCTTTTTAAATTTTTTTTTTTTTTAAATTGATGTAATGATTTCATTTCTAATTTACAACAGTATAAACAATTAACTTACACTAAATCTCATTTCAATGAGTGGTTAGAATTGAGAAGTTAATTTTTTTTTTTTTTAACAAATTAGTATTTACACTTGTGCATTGCATGAACTGAATTTTGTTATAATATTTTAAAAATATTTGGATCGATATCATGTATAAATTATAAAGTCGAATATTATATATTACAATTGATTAAATGTGTGTATTACTATAGTAATTACATGAAAAAATGAGAATGATAATAAAATGAGAACAAAAGAAATTGTCATTCTCATTCTTCCATCTAATTACTATAGTAATTTTATGCTAATATATATACATGTATATATGTATATATATATACATATATACATGTATATATATACATATATGCATGAGGCGGGTTCAGGTGCGGCAGTGTCTTACGGTGCGGTTATTTCTTACAGTGCGGCAACACCAATAGTTCACCAAATATGCACCACCAACGTTAGGAAATACACCACACAAAACAGAGTAAACAGAGCCCTGCATCACCAAACACACACCATACACTGTTCGGAAATACACCATTGGGGGTGGTGAGTTATATGGTGTGTTTTTTTGAGTCTGTGGTGTATTTTGTGGTGTTTTATTACATTTCATTGGGGTGTGTTTTTATTACACTGTTGGTGCATATTGTTAACACTGTTGGTGTATTCTGGAATTTGACCGCACCGCCGCACGGTAAGACCCCGCCGCATATGAACGCTCTTCTATATATATATATATATATATATATATATATATATATATATATATATATATATATATATATATATATATATAGAAGAGCGTTCATATGCGGCGGGGTCTTACCGTGCGGCGGTGCGGTCAAATTCCAGAATACACCAACAGTGTAATAAAAACACACCCCAATGAAATGTAATAAAACACCACAAAATACACCACAGACTCAAAAAAAACACACCATATAACTCACCACCCCCAATGGTGTATTTCCGAACAGTGTATGGTGTTTTTACTCACTCCTAATGGTGTGTGTTTGTTGATGCAGGGCTCTGTTTACTCTGTTTTGTGTGGTGTATTTTCCTAACGTTGATGGTGCATATTTGTTGAACTATTGGTGTTGCCGCACCGTAAGAAATAACCGCACCATAAGACACTGCCGCACCTGAACCCGCATATATATATATATATATATATATATATATATATATATGTATATATATATATATATATATATATATATATATATATATATATATATAGGGACGCACTCAGGTGCGAATAAGTGCCCATGAAGGAAATGCGAACGAATCAGCGCGCGACACGTGACTAGATCTAATAACTTTAAAAAAAAATGCGGTGGCATTTTCGTAAATAATTGAACATCGAAGTGCAAGTAAAATCTCTTATAAGTGCACCTATTTTCACCTATAAGTGCATGTAATTTTGCCTTGTTAGCATTCACTTTCCGCAACCATTCATGCACCTGGGTGTGCTTATAACTATATGTGCAACTATTTATAACTATAGGTGCAACTACTTATAACTATAGGTGCAACTACTTTCACCTATAAGTGCATGTAATTTTGCCTTGTTAACATTCATTGATCTGAGTTCAGCGGGTAGTAATACTCCTGAAAATCACTCGCAAACATTCATACACCTAAATGCAACTACTTATACTTATGTGTGCAACTACTTAGAACTATAGGTGCAACTACTTAGAACTATAAGTGCAACTAAGTATTGATGCTCAGTGTAAATTTTTACTTGCACCTATATATAATACATTTTACATGCACTTGTAATACATTTTACTTGCACTTCGATGTTCAATTATTTACGAAAATGCCACCGCATTTTTTAAAAAAATCAGTGTTTCTCATCCATTAGATCTGGACATGTGGACGAACAGAATCCATTCCTATTTCGCGCCTGGGCAAGCCGTTCGCACCCGAGTGCAAGTCTATATATATATAATGCATATATATAGTAGTACGTAATATATATATATATATATATATATATATATATATATATATATATATATATATAGTACGTAATATGTATTATGTATTATGTATTATATATTATATATTATATATATTAAATATTATATATAAAAAGAATTAATTATAAGACAATATTAAATAACTAATGCAAAATTATTATAAAGATATGCCTAAAATATAGGTGTAAAATATGTCTATCATTGGTACATGCATGACTAGTTGATGAGGTTCCCAAATGCTCTGTACGGCCGGGGTGTGGAGGGCCCTTAGGGTTGGAGTTCAGCCTTTTGGAATAATAATGACTAGTTGATGAGGTAGGATTTAGAGGCGGAAGCATTATTTGGAAATATTCTTCTCCCAATATTTGGATATATTCTTGCATATATATTGATTGTATATAATTAGGGTCCAATGATAATGTGAAATTTTGCAAATTTTAAAATTAATTGAGTCATCATATGTAATAAGATATATATACACACACAATTAATATCAAATGAAATATACCTTTCCCGTACAAACTACCTATATGAATTTACGGATAAACGGTTGTGCATTTGAAAATAAGCATTTTATTGTGGTGACATGCCTCCAAGTAAAACATATGCAATTGGAAAAAAATATCAAATTTCAATTCGTCCATTGCAATTTAATTTTAAAACATTTCAATGTACCATTCCAACTTACATGATTAAAGAAAGAACAAAAAGTATATAACAGGTAAAGCAATGTAATTAGATTTTCCACCCAAAACATCTTGGAAAAAAATATTAAATTTCTTCCATTGCAATTTAATTTTAAAACATTTCAATGTACCTTTCCAATCAACTTACATGATTAAAGAAAGGGCAAAAAAGTATATACCATGTAAAGCAATGTGATTAGATTTTACTTGAAGAAATTGAATATATATATATATATATATATATATATATATATATATATATATATATATCAATTGAGATATACAATATTAGAACAGAAATTTTAACCTAGAATTATATTACGAATATGAAAGTAGAAAACAATATATTATTATATTTTATTAGAAAGATTAGAATAGGAATTGTATTGCACTATTTTATGGTATATATATATATATATATATATATATATATATATATATATATATATATAATTCCTATTCTAATCTATACTATATTATTATATATATTATTCAATTATAATAATAATAATAATAATAATAATAATAATAATAATAATAATAATAATAATAAGAACAACAACAACAACAACAACAACAACAATAATAATAATAATAATAACAATAATAATAATAATAATAATAATAATAATAATCCAAACAACACTACATGCAAAATAAAATTAAAATTACAAAAAAATAAGGAGAAGAAGAAGATGACAAAGGGCTCCCCTTTGTAAATGACGTGGGATCATTTTTATTCCACATAAAAAATGTTAGGAAAGAGGAGGTCTTGAGATCCTATATATAAGGAAACAGTGCTAGTTCTTCTTATAAACATAATTGCTTGCCCATTAATGTGGACAAGTATTAAGAAGCCAAAAAACTCTTATTTAAGAAGTCTTTGCTTAATGACTTTTTATTTTAGTTTTTTTTTTTTAATTTACTAGTATTTTCACCCGTGCGATGCACGGAATAGATTTGTTGTAATGATTTCATTTCTAATTTACAACAGTATATATAGATAATTAACTTATACTAAATCTCATTTCAATAAGTGATTAGAATTGAGAAGTTAATTCTTTTATTATTATTTTTTTTAACAAACAACTAGTATTTTCACCGGTGCGTTGCACGAAATTGATTTTGTTATAATATTTTAAGAATATATTTGGATCGATATCATGTATAAATTATAATAACGAATATTATATATTGCAATTGATTAAATGGGTTCGATTGATTATGTTTTCTGATATTATCTTTACTTGAATTCCAGCAAATAATTGTCCAGTTACCCTTGCGATGCAATGATAAATTTTTTTTATTATATATTTAGATAATAAAATTAAAGAAATCATTATCAATTCTAATATTTGAAAGTGTACATTTATTTGCAATTATATTTAAAAAATCGATATGTAATATCATTTATGTAGTTATACTATTAATAAAATAAATATGGAAAAAAAGGAGAAATAATTTAATTATAATTATTATAAAAAATAAATTCAACGACCATGTTTAGCTTAATTACCATAATAATTATTAGCCAATTATACCAGTATCTAGACAATTATACTTTTATACCTTAAGTATATTCATTTTCACTATACTGTCTTTACTTTTTTCCTCCTTCTCCATATCTTAATGAATTAATTGTAATTATTATAAAAAAAAATATAACGACCCATGTTTAATTATAACTATACTAATATCCATGTAATTATTAGCTTAATTAACATAATAATTATTAGTAATTATACTAATATCGGTCCAATTAATTCCTTAACTATCATAATAATTATAGGTAATTATACTAATATTGTGCAGTTATACTTTTATACCTTTAGTATAATATATATATATATATATATATATATATATATATATATATATATATATATATATATATATATATATATATATATACGGATTACCATAAAATTACCAAAGTAATTACATGGAAGAATATGAATGATAATTTATTGTGTTCTCATAGTATTATACTTTAAGTATATAAAAATATGAGTTTGTTAGGAACCTTGTATTAGGATTTTAATGATACCAATGTAAAGTAGAAATTAGACCCCTAACTATTTACTTTTTCGATTGCTACTTTCGTCCTAGACGAGAGTTGCCATAACTCTCATGTAATTCGTGTTAAGCTAGACAAACACACGAAAATGAGTTATGTCTAGATGATAGGGTCTCCAAGACGAAAGAAGACACAAGGCATGATGAACAGCAACGAGAATTAATCAGGAGCTGTCAACTATCTCGAAAGGACAGATTTATTAAAGACAATTCTCACCAAGCATTCTTTCTCTTCAACAACGAGAAGAATGTTCTGTATGTCTGATTTGACAACATCCTAGGAACATAAGGGCCTCAACTTGTGGGACACGTTTACCAAGGAGCATTAAATGAAGATGTACCATCTCCTGAAGCTAAAGGACAAAACCCTAATGCAATCCATACCTTCAATGGCTACATGGTACAACCTCATTAATGAAGCATTTAATGCATGAAGCTCCCCGGTCCTTATCCACTGGATAAAAGGTTCGAAATTTCATCTCCCTCCAATGGATGAATTTTCATCACCTATATAAACCCACCTTCATCAACTAAGAAGGTGCTGGTTCCTTTCACTCGATCTATATACTTGCAAAAGCTCTTAAACACTCTCAGTTCTCTCAAGCTTTTGTGAACCAGTGTTAAGGTGCTAAGATATTTGAAGAAGTTCATTGATTATCATCTTACACCTTAAGGAAGTCTTGCCATTTGTACGAAGAAATCATCTCACACAATCAAGACTTCATCAAGTTGGAGAAATCAGAAATCATTTTCTACCAACCTCAACTCTGAAGAAGAAGTTGATAGAGGCGGAGTAAACTCGAGGAGTTGAAAAACTTACGAAGGCTGTCCAGCTTAGTGATCAAGGAAGTCTTTGTGTAATTGTACTAACGAGTGATAGTGCAATCCTTCCATAAGTTGTGGAAGAAGAGTGGAGTAGGCAACGTTAGCCGAACCACTATAAAATCTCTTGTCTCGTTATCTCTTTACTTTCGCATTTCATTTATGCCAAAACACCGAAAGGTGATTTTTGGGGTAAAACACGAAAAGAGTCTATTCACCCCCCCCCCCCCCCCCCCTCTAGACTCTCACTACACTCTATCGGGACCAACAAGTGGTATCAGAGCCAAATACCTTGAACGGTAAAGGCTTTGCTTTTACTGCCTGGTAGATCCCCTATCAAAATTTTGAAAATTTGCATATTTTTCGGCTCTGCACGAATTTTTGCAAAATGGAAAAGGATCATGCTAATCGCTCTAAGCAACTTGTTTTTAGTCTTGCTAAATTTGATGACTGGAAGATAAGAATGCAGGCACTCCTCTGCTCCATACATGACGAAATGTGGGACGTCATAACAACTGGACCAATTACGGTTATAATGACGAATACACAAGCAGCAGCTCAAGGAGCCGGTGCTGAACAAATGATACCAAAGCCAAAAGATTCATACACCTCGGAAGAAAGGACAAGAGCAAACATGGATAACGTAGCACGGAATATCCTCTACAACTCCCTTGATGACTCCTTGTTCCCAAGAGTCCGAAAGTGCAAGAATGCCATGGAAATATGGAATGTTCTAATGGAACTAGGAGAAGGGGATGAGCAGGAGAAAGACAACAAGCTGACTGTAGCTATGAAGAAGTTTGAAGATTTCAAAATGCTCCCAAATGAGACAATCATGGACATGGAGCTAAGATTCACCAGACTCATGGGAGATCTGACAGATCTCGGGAAGGAACTGACAGAGAAAGAAAGGAATCTGAAGATTCTTCGTAGCCTGCCAAAATCTTGGGAGATGAAGGTCATTGCACTGAGGGACAATCGAGACATGAAAACAACGAGCACGACCAAGATCTTTAGTGATCTCAAAGCATATGAGTTTGAACATGAACCGAAAGATACCGAAGAATCAGAAGCAAGAAATATCGCTCTCGTGGCCAACCAGTCAGCATCAACATCCAACAGGTCGAAATCTAACTCTTGTGCTTTTTTAACTGATGAACAATATGCACTATTTGTCAGGAAAATGAAAAGGTACATGAGGAAGAACAACTTTCAAGATTCTCATCGTTCGGGCCACCGAAAGCAACACGAAAGTTCTCTTCAAACCTCAAAGGCAGAAACCTCGGACTCGCAACTGCTGTGCTACAATTGTCGAAAACCAGGGCACTTCAAGGCCAATTGTCCTCATCCAATAGTGAGGAAGCATCAAGATAGTAACACCACCAAAAGCCCATCCAAGGAGACTGGACAAAGATACAAAAGAAATGACAAGCCAGAATCATCAGGCTCCAGAAACGAGAGAAGAAGGAAGGCAATGGTAGTGAACGAAACCTCTGACACAGTTGTGAACGAAAGTAGCTCCTCAAGCTCGAGTTCAGACGACGAAAGTTCTGAAGAAGAAAAAGGACTCCTATGCCTTCTCAGTCAGGAATCAGAAGATCTATGCCTTATGGCTGACGAAGATGAGGTAAACTCTCATTCATCTTCTTGTTATTCAGCTGAGTCAAGCTCTGTAGGAAGTCAAATCTCCAATGAATCAGTTACCGAAATGATGAGGAGATTCAAAGTGATAAATAGCACATACTCCAAACTTAAGGAGGAGAACTCTCGGCTCATGATTAGCTACAATGCGCTAAGGCAAGTTCGAATTGAGAACATTATGCTAGCCATTGCTAAGGAGCAACTTGAGAAAAATGTTCTCGCTCTGAAGGAGCATGCACATCAAGAGAAAGGAGAGAGCAAGAATTGCTTGAAGTCTTGGACAAATTCAATAATTCATCCAATCTAATGGATCGAATGATGAATGACTCCAGACTGCCCGGAGAAAGAACTGGAATTGGTTTTGACCCCAGCTCCTCCTCACAAACCTGCTTGAACAAATCCACAAATGCATATTCACACGAAGGCTTTCAAGCTGCATTTGTTCAAGGACCAACCCAGGTGTCTGAGCCAATGACGAAAGTTAACAATGATGCCATACCACAATCAACAAGCTTACCGAAAGGAAAGGCTGTACAACGAATTGTGGATCCTCGAAATGAAAAATCTTACAAAGGCAATCCTAGACAAAAATATGTCAAAAGGAATGGACCAAATGGAAATAGACAGAATCTACACCATAAGAAAGGTCAGCCTGCTAAGAATATTCAATCAAGGAAAAGGCCTAATGTTGACCAGAGGCAATATCGTCCTAAAACAACACGAGATAGTCCTGATCAAGGAAACCCAAAAAATGGACGAATCAGACAACCCGAAAGATCCTTCATAAGATCTGGGTATGGCAATGGATGGACTGAGCCATCAGAAGAAGATTGGTATGATTACCCAGAACCTCTGACTAAAGTAGAACTACAAAGGATTCATCTGCGTAAACAAACCAATCATCTCAAGCATTATGAAAATCCTCCTCAGGAATATCTTCGCAAAAGATATAATGCTAAAGTCTTTGCCAGCATACATTATGATTATCGCACATTTAATGGGTATAGAGGACCAAGGATGAGTCGTGGACACTCTAGGTTGATGTGGGTTCCAAAGTTGACAGCTAACCCTCAAGGACCCGAAATTCAAGGGGTACCTAAAAACATATAATCTTTGCTGTAGGAAAAACAAGTCATATGGTATGTTGACAGTGGATGCTCAAGACATATGACTGGTGATAAAACAATGCTGAGCAACTTCGTAGAAGTAGATGGACCTAAAGTTATCTTTGGAGGAGAAAACAGTGGCAAAACTCGTGGAAAGGGGGACATCATCAAAAAGGGAATAACTATACAAGATGTGTCTTATGTTGAAGGACTAGAGTTCAACCTTCTAAGCACGAGTCAATTCTGTGACAAAGGATATAAAGTTGAATTTTCCAAGGACGGGTGTAAAATCGTGAACACGAAGAATGGCGAAACAGCTTTAACTGGCCAACGAAAGAAGAACGTGTACGTAATATCGTTAATTTCTTCTAACGCTAACATTTGTTTTGTGGCCAAAAGCAGTGAGATCTTAATCAAGAATGGCACAATAAACTTAGCCATCTGAACCTAAAGACAATCAGCAAGCTCGCCAAAAGAAATCTTGTAAGAGGTCTGCCCGAAGAAACATACATGAAAGGTAAAATATGTGAGGCAACAAAACACCATATGAACTATGGAAAGGTAAAATACCTAGTATTGGTTATTTTCATGTCTTTGGTTGCAGGTGTTTCATACACAACAACGGAAAGAGTCATTTAAGGACCTTTGACGAAAGAGCTGATGAAGGACTGTTCATGGGATATTCCTCAGTAAGCAAAGCTTTCAGAGTTCTAAATAAGCGAACGATGGTAATTGAGGAATCCATTCATGTTAAATTTGATGAACAATCTGAGAAAAATCCATCCGACATCAAAACGTCAAATAATTCAAGTCAAAACCCTCAGCTACGTGTCGATGAAGAAATTTCAGACGAAGAAGATATACTATCGTCCTACACTAAATATCAGCTAAAGGTTTTTGAACCCGAACCTACAACTCAAGAAAAGGTCACAACTCAACAAAACAATCCTGTCAGTACCACAACATCTGAACCAATGATCTATATTGATCTACCATACATTCCTGAAATGGATGTTCAAAATCAACAAAACGCATTTGAACCAGATCTTAGATGGTTAAGAGATCACCCACCAGAACAAGTGATTGGAAATATACAAGAAGGTGTGAGAACAAGAGCCTCTTTGCATGAAATCATGATGGCATGTTTCCTATCTCAAATGGAACCTAAATCCATAGAAGAAGCCTTAAATGATCCCGACTGGGTAATAGCAATGCAGGAAGAACTCCATCAGTTTGAACGAAATGAAGTATGGGAACTTGTGTCGAGACCAACCCATCAGAATGTCATAGGAACAAAATGGGTCTTCAGGAACAAAATGAGTGAAGATGGGCTCATTGTTAAGAACAAAGCTCGTCTCGTAGCTAAGGGGTATTGTCAAGAAGAAGGAATTGATTTTGATGAAACCTTCGCCCCCGTAGCCAGACTGGAGGCCATACGAATATTTTTGGCCTTTGCAGCTCATAAAAACTTCAGAGTCTATCAAATGGATGTCTAGAGTGCTTTCTTAAATGGACTTCTAGAAGAGGAAGTATATGTTGAGCAACCACCTGGCTTTGCAATTGATAATGAGCATGAAAAGGTCTATCATCTCAAAAAGGCTCTTTATGGATTAAAACAAGCTCCACGGGCTTGGTATGATACACTCTCACACTTTCTCATAAATTGTGGTTTTATGAAAGGAGCCGTGGACAAAACACTCTTTCGTATCAAAGACAATGATCACATTCTTCTTGTACAAATCTACGTTGATGACATTATTTTCGGGAGCACGAACCCTGAGCTATGTAAAAAGTTCTCAACACTCATGCAAGGCAAGTTTGAAATGAGCATGATGGGAGAACTCAACTACTTTCTGGGATTGCAAGTAAAGCAATGCTCAGATGGAATCTTTATAAGTCAAGCCAAATACACTAAGGATCTAATTCGAAAATTTGGCATTGATGGGAAAACATCTGTTAAAATTCCTATGAGCACATCTCTTAGAATGGATATTGACAACGAAGGAAAAGATGTGGATCAGAAAAACTTTCGTGGCATTATCAGTTCTCTTCTATACCTAACAGCAAGCAGGCCTGACATTTCGTTTGCTGTTGGTGTATGTGCACGATTTCAAGCGAAACCAAAAGAAAGCCACTTAAGTGCCACTAAAAAGATCTTAAGATACCTTAAGGGGACACAAAGTGTTGGACTTTGGTACCCAAAAGGAGGATCTTTCGATCTTGTTGGCTATTCAGATGCCGACTTTGCAGGATGCCGAATCGATAGAAAAAGCACCTCAGGAACCTGCCAGTTCCTAGGGGGAAGACTCGTGTCATGGTTCAGCAAGAAATAACATTCTATTGCCACTAGTATGGCTGAAGCCGAATACATGGCGGCTGGGAGCTGCTGTGCTCAAATTTTATGGATGACACATCAATTGAAAGATTATGGTATTAATGCACGAGAAGTAAGCATCAAATGCGATAACACGAGTGCAATTGCCATTACACATAATCCCGTTTTACATTCACGAACTAAGCATATTGATATCAAATATCATTTTATTCGTGATCATGTCGAGAGGAAAGATATATCTCTTGAGTATGTTAACACTGATGATCAACTTGCAGACATACTCACGAAACCCTTAAGTGAAGCAAGATTCTCCTCTTTAAGGAATGAAATTGGAATGATTGAAATGACATAAAGAATGAGAATCAAATCTGCAAAGATTCTCCTTTTTCGATTTTCAAAAGATTTGATCCATCTTCACACGCAAAGATCTCTATAAAATGAGGTACATGACAAAATTAAGCCTTCACAACTAACAAATTTTTTAGTGTTTGTCTTTGTGTGCAGACATGAGTACAGGAAGCGAGAGAACAATCACTGAGGTACAAGAGGAGAAAAGCGAAATCTTCAATGATCCACTTGTGACCAAGAAGGAGTTAAACAAATTTCTTGAACATTCTCAATACATACAGAGCATTCTCCGTGACTCAATGGAAAATGAGTCAAGGGAATCATTCCACTCTGTTGGCAACCGTATAGCGTATGTCAAGGAAGACGGTGTGCTAGAACGAAGTGATAGCTTTGACTACTCACCCTCGAGCACCCCTCCTAAGATGTCATCTCCTCTCAAATCCACCACAAGCAGCAAGAAAAAGAAGGCCTAAATGAAACTATTGGGCCACAGTGATAAGTTGTGATGTTGTTATCTTCAAAATGATGTGTTTCTCTAATAAATAACGTTATCTTTCTACTTATCTCTGATAGCGTGACTAACACGAAACGTGAATCAGTGTCTAAAATATTTTAACATGTTCTACACGCTAACGTTGCCTATAAATTGATCTCTCCACGGTAAGTCTCTAGCAAAAGAAAAGCTTGCAGGTAAGGATAAGAGTAAAGAGAAAATGGATGAAGCTGAGACTCGAGCTATCCATCATCTTCAAGAAGCAGGGAAACTGACTAATGCTCCAATAACAAGGATAGTAGAAGTTGGTGATAAGGTCCACGTAACGTTCACTATGCCTAACTCGGCCACTCCAAACGATGAAGCCGAAAGAAGGGCTATTCGTCTAAACCATCTTCTCCAGGAAGCAAGTTTGCCCAATGCTACCATTATCAAGCTGGAGGAAGACGGTGAAAGGGTCAATGTGACATACTCCATGCCCAACACAGCAAATCTTAAGGAAAAAGAGACACTGGACAACATTGTCAATGAATCTCAGGCGAAGAAGGCATATTGCTTGGATCAAGCCAAACGGCTTGCCAATGAAAGGATAATGATGATGAAGAGCGTTAACAAGTGCTCAACAAATCCACCTAACTTTCGTTGGTACCCTATCCCTGAAGTTCCACAACAAAGTGATCAATCCTACGAGGACTTCACCTTGGTTCACTCTCAGTCACCTATCAACCCGAACATGCCTACCCTCACACTTGAGGAACTAGACGAATATTCAAACAGGGCCAATCTGAATGATGTGACTGATGAGTTAACTCGCCTGGAACTTCACGTGCCCTATCGCTTTATCTGAATAATATTTGTCTTATCTGTACGGTTTGGAGTACCTCTGCACGATTCTCTTCAATGAAAACTTTTAATTATTGTTGTCCTTACTAATTGCTCTCCTAACCTTGATTCTGTTATGTCAGATTATCTCTTTTCGGATCAAAGATGGAACATGTCTTAAAATATTATCTTATTAATAACGATGAAGACATGAGTTTAATGTTATTTGACTCTTCAAGAACCATGGATTTTCCTTATGGATTACCGTTAGAAAAAGCACTTCATCTTGAATGGCTATAAAAGGAGAACATTGGATATGCTCAAATTGCATCCATCTCTTCTAAAATGGCTCCTAAAGTCTCAATCACCAAAAAGGTGTCAAGAAAGACCCGAGGTCATCCAGAAGAGGATGAACAAGGCATTCACATTCCTGGAAATAATCCTATCAATCCTCTAAACATTTCATCCGACTCTGAAATCGAGGACTTTGATGAATTCATCAAGAGAGATGCTGATGAAGATGCAAGATCTTTCGATCCTAATGAGGAACCCCCTCTAATTGTTAAAAAGGGGTTCTTGACATTGGAAGCATGGAACAATATTACTATGGATAGAGATCTCAGGGATTTCTATCGACATTATGATTGCAAATCTGCATTTGTGGGGTATGTGGAAGGAGATTCTGATGAAGAGATGCATCCTAATGATGGACCGATGCGCCCAAAAGCTTCTACATCAAAGAAAAATTCTAAAGTCACCAAGGGAGAAACCAGTAACACGAAGAAAGGAAAGGGAAAGAAATGAAATCCCCTGTGTCCTGTGTTTAAATATTGTTCTCTAGCTATACATTTCTGTTCATCCATGTTTCGTGATTTGTCTCTGAATTAATGAAGGTCTTCTGTTATAAATCTCTGGCTACCTGACATTCACACATCTTGAAATCATATCTCTGACTCTGAAATTATGACAGTCTTGAAAATGCTCATTCAAAGTCTTCTACACCATTAATGGTCGGTTGAAGAAATACATGGTCATTGATTACAACATTGAATGCTGAGAGCAGTTTCACAACGCTATCTCTTCTCAATCTGCCTATAAAAAGGGAATTATATCTTATGGTTCTCTACCATTCTCATCCTCCCAAATGGCTCCCAAAAAGCCCTTCACAAAGGGAGATTCCAGCAAGCTCCGTGAAATCGCAAGGCAAATAAGACAAGAGCAAGAAGACTTGTATCCAGGCAATAGCCTTCAAGCACCATTGGAAATCTCATCTGATACTGAGGAATCATCCTTGTATGATGATATGGCTGGGTTCATTGTTGAAGAGCCTCAGGAAGAAAACTATTCAAAAGGAACTGACCCTCCACAGGCAACCTCTGAGGATCCCAGCAAGTACTACGATCCAGACTACATGACCTATCTGAAGCAAGAAGACGGAAAAGAGGCAAAGGCTAAGGGGGAAGAACTTGAATCATCTCCGGGTTCCAACTATCCTCGTACCGGAAAATGGTACAAGCGTATGTGGGGAGATCTGAAGAAGGCAAAAGCTGAAGCATCTGAGGTCAAGAAAATTGAGAGAAAGAAAAACTAATCCTTCGGATTATGTATTTTATGCTATGTACTACTATCTCTCACTTTTATGCATAATAAAATCTCGTCTCTTTGTTTTTATTAAAAGAAGTGAACGAAACTTTACTTGTCTCGTTCACATCTATCTGAGGATGTCCCGAATCAAAGATAACCTATTGAAAATGAATTCTTTCGGGACACATCTTTAAAGACAAGCGGCTCTCTGTCCTATGGATTCTCTTACTAATAATGAAATCCGAAAGAAACTCTGTAAGATCGCTCGAAAGGAGAATCTCTTGGGAAATGTATTCTCTTAAGATGATAAGATATTTGTTTGACTTTATTTGCCTTACAAATCTTGCATTATGACAAATTAATCCTCCTTTGGGTTAGAACCGTGCTTGACAAGACTCATTTGTCTCTGTCTCATTTGAATCGTCAAATAGTTCATTATGGGGATCGTGTGGCCGAGAAATATGGTCCACTACCCCACCATGACTGACACATGAATTGACGTGCATTAAATGCACCCAGAGATACTCGAGTGCTTTTCTCTCTCCGCAGTAAATATGGAATGATCAAATTTGATCTGCACACGATCTTATCACTCCCCCATGCTCTGATCAGTTACCATATGCAGAAGAGGAGGCGGTTAATCTTTTGAAATTCCACTAACACACCTTCACATGGGTTACCCATATTCAGTTACCCGGAACTACATAAAACCCTACTTAAATCCTCTTCGCATCATACCTTGTCATTTTCATCTTCTCCCAAAACAAAACTACTAGCCTTACTCTCTCAGACGCTCTACAATGGCAGAAAATACACAAGCTACATCATCTGAGAAAGAACCAGAAAACCCTTCTACCTTGGAAATCCCAAGATTTCCAACCGAAAACATGCGATTTATTGAATCCAGAGTTCCGTTTATTGTTGGAGGCAGCATGTGGGATGCCCATGGATTTTTCGAGTACGTGTTGGATCGAAAATTTGGCGAAGATATCGTTCGGTTGCTCATGGAATCCGGTTTGTACAGGTTCATTACACATCTCTACACCATATGGTATCCCATCGATGTAACGCAATTCTACATGAATGCATCCATATCCACCGACTCCCTAACCATCTCTTCCAGAGTCCACAATCATCTAGTGGTTCTCACCTAGGAAGATACAGATGATGTCTACAAAGCACTACGTCTTGAAGAAATAAGACGAGTATTCTCCTACAAGATGACCAATCGCACTCTTCGAAAAGACAAAGCTCCAATCTACATTGAACTTAACAAACAACCGTTGGATCCAACTTTTGAAGAAGAAATGAAGCAACTTCGATATGCCTTGCTGCTATCGAAAGTCAAAACCACGTTAGAGAAAGAACATCAGAATGATCCGAACTGCAATGTCAGTGGCTCAAAAGATGAGCATGGACGAGAAATTGAGGAAGACGAAAGTAATGAGGAAGATGAAGATAATGCTGACGATGATGTCGAAGATGCAGATGATGAGCATGATGATGATGATGACGATGACAATGATGATAATCTGGGCAATGCAAGATTCCAAGGAGATGATCCGGCCTATGACAGCGATCCAATATTAATCGGCCCTGATTATGATACCTTTCCTCAAAGATCTCCTCTTAGAAAGTTGCCCTCTGACAGTGATGACACGAACGAAGCTTCACACCAAGCCCAACAGATTTCAAATGAACATCCCGAAGATATGTCTCGTGCAATTGTACCGCATATTCCACCCATGGACGAGACTCCAATCAAGCGTGAAGAAGCAACTGAGGGAAAAATGGAAGCCTCACCTATCCTCCTCAGCTCAGCAAGTGGTGGAAAAAGAGAAGCACCACCTCAAGATGAACACATGGACACGTCACAAACAAACATTGAAGAAGACTCACCTCCAGAGTCCCCACGGACCATCATGAACCAAATGAGGGAAACTGTTCATACAGCCGAGAACATTCACTTGCAATATTTAGTTCTTCGGCAAAAAAGACACGAAAGTGCTGGATGACTTATGCAAGAAGGTAGATCTCCTGATGGCTGCACAATCTCAATCTCGATCTCCACCTCCAGAATAGCCTCAACCACCTCAACAAACTCAATCTGATCGACAGTTCCTTGAGAGGATTGCAAAAACGCTTCATGAGCTTAATACCTCAGTTAACAAAATTGCACGTCAGCAACACGAATTCAAGCACTCTCACTTTAGTCTCAAAGAACGTGTTGATTTGGCATGCATAAAGATCGACACCTCACAAGATAATTCCTACCAACTGGGAGAATATGCTCTTCAGATTCTTAGATATACCCAGGACATATTGGTTGCAGTGAGTAAGCTTTCGACTATTCCTCCTACCACCTGTGCCGATGATGCCAAAAAGGGGGAAAAGAGAGACAATGATGACAGGGATAAGGATGGCGATCATCTGAAAGATAACACGAAAGATCCCTCTCCAAAATAAACTCCAATAGCACGACACTCTCCTTCTCGGACACCAAGAGACTCTGGCCGAAGAATCACAAATCCGTCCTATCCAACATCCAGGTCTCGTGGTCACCATTTCTCACAGCGAAGATACCATGGACGATATCAATCCAGATCACTCAAGCCTCGCCAATATTTTGGTTCTGAAGCCAAGTACATCTTCACAGGCCTCTCCAAGAGAGAACAGACGAATCTAAGGCCGAGACCCATGAAGAACAACAAAGTAACTATGGATGGCATAGGGAACTTTGTGGATTTTGTACCCTATGAAGAAGGAAGTGGTAAACGTTTTGAGGGTTGCAACGTTCCTGCCTGGCTCAAGACAAAGGACAATCATACAAGACAAGATCACATAAGCACCCAAAACGAAAGGATCAAAAGAGAAAACAGAGATTTATGGAAGAAACATGAAGAAAAAGTCAAAAGAAGAGAGGATGAAGCAAAGGAAAGAGAAAGAATAAAGAAGCTGATTGAAGACCTCTCAAATGTAACCAAAGACTCTCCACAAGGTGTCATTCACAATGCAGCTTTCAAAGTGCACACTGAGTCGGGAAAGAGCTATCAAGAAGGAATGAACTCGTTTGAACTGATCTCGTGGTGGAAAGCAGGAATAGTCGAAGGAAGAAACATTCGTGAAGCCTACAACAACTACAAAAGTCTGAACATCAAAGGAAAACATGAAGATCTTGTCAAGACAAATCCGATAAAGGTCTTCAGAAAAAGGATTAATGAAGAAATCGACTTCACCAGAATGCTCAAACAACATAAGGAAAGGGATGACCGTGAACATGAGGAAGCTGAACAACAGAAGTCAAAACTCTTGGAATTGTAAGATATCCTTTCGTTCTGCTTTCATTATAAAATTTTTGTAATTTGCACCATCTTAATATGAAACTCTCGTTGTCACACATCTCGTGATACTTGTCTGAGTTATCTGTCCTTGTCTTATTTATTAATGCTTTCATCCTAGAAAAGACTTATACACTCCTTGTTTTGTGGCCTGTGTGCCAGTTTAGTTGTACCCTTTTGAGACTATGGGTTTAGATGTAAACATTGCAGATGTTGCCGTAGCGTTTATCCTTTTGGTGAACGTGGCATAACACCCCATGTTTCGGATTATGTTTATCTAGTTATCTTTCAGTCTTCCGCTGTGTTTGTTGTTTAGCTCAGTTATCTGCATGTTTAAAGCTTTTAAATAGCTTGTTTTTAGGGGTGTTACATTCGTGGTGTGGCCGGATGTAACACCCCGAAATTTCAAAAACTTTTGAAACTATATAACAAAGGTAATGATCGTAAATCCAAAACATAATACAAAGAGTACGGGGTGTTATGCCACACCCGAGCTAGAGAACTCAGGTGCACAGGCTAAATTCTAAAACCTCAATCAGTGTCAATACAAAATCATGGCACGCAGGCCGAAAGGGAAAACTATCTAATCTACGCCCCAAGCTTCTAGCGCGCTCCAGTGATCTACTCGTCTGTGCTTGAAAGCCAAATATATCTGTTCAGCGAGAGATGCTGGTAACCCACTCCAACGCGTTGAAATACAATACATATAGATATATACATAGTTATACGAAAAACCATTTTGAAGCATGAAGATATACCCTAAGAGACTCTAGCTTTCAAAACAGGGAATAGACTCAACAGATAGGGCTTAGCACAGACAACGGGCATAATCAAGCATAAACAATTCACAAGCATAGGGAAATAGGCAAGGCAGATAAAGATAAGCACAGTTAATATCCATAACCCAACATATACGATTCCCGGTATAAATCCCAAAGTCACCTCCCGAGACACTCATAACAACAACTCATCCATATCTCATCACATAGCACACTTTGTTGGCGCCACAGGACCAATCGCATGCCCATACATGAGGGTCAGCGCATACAGCTCTGACACGGCCGCAGAGCACCCTGCCCCGTATCGCAACACGGAGGGGTCGATCGCAACCGACCGATGAACCGTAGCTCATCATAGTTTGATCACAACCAAACAGTGGAACGCAGCCCAAGAGTATGTCATCTGACCGCAGCCAAGAAATATGAACCGCAGCTCATGTAGAAACGTTTGATCGCAACCAAACGGTGGACCGCAGCCCGAGAGTGTAAATCTGACCGCAGCCAGCTTCTGAACCGCATCTCAGGAATAACCAATCCGATCGCAACCGAATTGGGGTATCATGCACACATAACACATAGCAAGCACATGCAACCCACATTAACACATTGGGGAGGGGAGAAAATGTATAACAAAACCTATGCGTGATCCTTCACATACTAAGAATAATCCTAAGGGGTTCATACTCCTTTCACCTAGGTCAACGGGATACCAATTCAACTAGCTTGCAATATATAAGAATCATACAACCTACGAACGGTACCCGAAATATCAAACTAGACATAGGCACGATAGACGGAGTCCGTTGGGACGCCACGGGGGTCGGGGGAACATCAAACGGGGAAGCCGGAAACCCGAGGTAGGGTATTTTCCAGCGGGTAGCCGGTGAGTGAGGGTTCACCTGCCGGCTGCCCGCTAGTGGCGTGACTCCGGGCAGCGGGTGCCCGGCGGGCAGCTGCCCGCCCGCCGGCGTTGCCCAAATAGGCCGCGGGTAGGTGGCGGGTCCCCTACCCCCCACTGACTCTTTTTCACCAAAAACGCCCCGGGAACCTTTGTGGAACCCGAAACCATGCTTAGACACTTTCAAACGCAATTGATAACACACGTAGACAATTAACGGATCAAAATCAAGAAACATACGGCACATAACCTATCATGATTTTCTAAACATAATCAACACCCAAACATACAAATTCCCACCCAATCTACCAAGAATAATACCATACGAATTCCACGATGTAACCTAGGGTTCTAATTATTTTGAAATCAACAAGAACACAATTCATCTTCTAATATCAAGATTCGGTAGGAATATCATATAAACATCAAGCACGTCATATAATCATCAAGAACATCAAGAACACCATATAATCATCAAGAACTTCTTATCACCAAGATTACGCATGGAATCATAACACCAATTATCAAGATCATTATAACGAATCATCAACACACAAGAATATGGGGGAAATCCTAAGAGGGGAATCATAGCTATGAAAATAGGTTTTGTTGAGACATGGGTTACCTTTTAGCCTTAATTAATTCCTTGGCTATGAAGGGTCTTTCTTGAAGCTTTCTTCTTTCTTGATTTCTCCTAGGGGAATTCTTGGAACTTCTTGTGTGGTAAGGGATTATTGTGGTGGGGGTTCTAGGTGCCTCTTAAGTCCTTATTTATATACCTAGGAGTCCTAATTAGGAACTAATAATATAGGCTTGCTAATTCTATTCCTTTTAGGGCTAGGGGTTGGGTTTTAGGTGTGAGGGCCCACGGACTATGGTGGGCCTTTTCTTAATTAATTATTGTAATTTAATTCTTCCTTCTGGGCAATTGGTTAAATGATTAATCGGTTTTAGGGGTCGTAACACGGGGTGTTACACCAGACGTTTTCCCCTATTTGATGTTTGTCCGTATCCCGTTGTACCCCGTTTGATGTTTATGAGTCTCGTATGATGTTTTGAGTACCCTTCTAGGAATTTGTGTGTAGAGTGTGTCGTTTGTTAATGTGCCTTGATTGTTATTATTGATTACGTGATTGATTGATTGAATGATGATGGGTATCGTGGTCATTGCACAATGATTGATGTGACTGATGATGATGAGATTGTGATTGGTGGAAATGAATTGTTGGCGGAAAGCACAACGAGTGCTCGGTTATCGTGCTAAAGGCACAGATCCCGCCTTAGACTTGCTGGCTAAAGGCTTGGGTCAGGGTATAAGCGTCGCGGTGTCATGTTAGAGTTATATGCGTTGACCCCTTGGTATTAGTGCTAGAGGCACGGACCATGCGAATGACACTTCGGTGCTACCATGTTGGTGGACTTGTTGGCTGTTACAGAGTGGGGCATGTAGTTGCTCCGGTGGAATAAGGGAGGCGATATAAGGGTGGCCTGGAAGTACAGGTTGGAACTGATATAAGGATGGAGATGAGTAAAGGTTGGAACTTGGTAGAAGGTTAGATGATGGATTGTGTTTTTTGATGTTTACTTGCTAATTGGTTGTTATTGAATCTCGTTGTTTGCCTTAAATTGCCATTTATCTGCTTGCCTGTTCATTATACCTTGCATACGTAGGATGTATGTTAGTATCTTTATGTTGATTCGTAATGATAAACCTGTTGCTTGTGTTTAGAGTCTTGATCTGGTTATAAAGCTAGAGTTTGCTTAGGACTATATATGTATTCCAGTTTCAAAATGATTTTCTTATATCTACCTATATTGTACTTAACGCGTGGGAGTGGGTTACCAGCATTATTCGCTGACGGTTGTTACACCGTATGTTTTTCAGGTACAGATCAGTAGCTTTAGAGTGCGCTAGATGGACACCAGGACCTAGCTTAGATAGTTTAGTATTAGTTAGATGGCCTGTGAGCCTTGGATTGTATCATGGATATTGATTATCGTTTATGGTTGTTCAGTTAGTTTAGCCTGTGCATCTAGGTTCTCAAACCTAGATGTGGCATAGCACCCCGATACTTATGTTGTTAGTTCCGCTTTGTTTGGATGAATAATGATATATTTGCCTTTATTTCATAGGCTTTAAATGTTTTTAAAATTAGGGCTGCTACATTGCGCATCAACAATGAGGAGGCCAAAAGAAAGCGACGAAACTGAAGAAAAAATCAAAGGCCAAGATCAATTGTGCAGGAAAAACAGGGAAGTTCATCTGAAGAGGAAAAGGAAGCTGTGTGCAAGCAACCAATGTTGAGAACGATTGAAAGAAGGGTACGTCGGGCTAGGACATTAAATGCAGCGCTTGGGAGGCAACCCAAGGATTTTGTTTTATTGTTATTTTAAATTTCTGCAAATTTTATTTTTGAATAAATTTGTCTTTGAGAACTAACATGACAGGGTCATGAGATTATTTCGGGAGAATTAAAGAAAAAGGGGAATAAGAAGACCGGACCAGAAAAAATCCGTGATCACGCGTGAAACAAGCTGAAAAGGATTTTAAAATCCCATTCACGCCGTGACCACGGCATGAATGAGATTTAAGAAGGAAGGCTTTAGTTCCCATTCACGCACACTGTCACGACACGTCGAACTAGATGTCAATTTTTCAAAACCGTGCTGTAACTTCTCGACGCGTCGAGCCCTTTGTTCGTTTTCTCGGACACGGCTTTGGAATTTTTGGACGCGTCGAGCCCTTGCTCGACGTGTCGAACTTGCTGTATACGCGCCCTTCGATCCACTTTGACTCCAAATTTGTCCTAGAACTTGCATTGTCTTTGCTCATATCCTAGAACTCCAAATTTGTCCTAGAAATTCAAATAAATTGCTAATTGCTAATAAAAGTAATAACTTTCTCAATCGAGAATTTTACCAATAAATCTAGAAATTTACAAGTAGTGAGGACAAGATAACGATCAATTATATTAATTTTTTTAAAAAATAAAAGTAAATAAATAAATTAAATTATTTATTTAAAAAAAAAAAAAAAAAAAAAAAAAAAAAAAAAAAAAAAAAAACCTCTAAGACATTTGCAATAACTACAAATACAAACTCTCCCAATACCACAAATAAGTTTGAATCCAATGTGAAAGGCTGTCACATCATGATGAAAGATGTACAAAACATTACCATAATACTAACTGTTTGGGAAATTATCAAGGTAATTTAAGATTTTTAACTAAGTATATATAAGTGTTTATATGTCTATATATATCTAGATAAATTGTTAATGCCCATTTTTGTATTAGTTTTTTTTTCTTTTCCCAATTGCATCCATTGTCTTCTAGATTTGATATGGTTGTTTACCTAGACGGCTAGACCTTGTTTGGCCAATGGGAAGATGTTCAATTCAAGTTAGGCCAAACAAGAATTCACTGGGATCACTATTAACTATTATTTTTAATAATTGAATTTTAAACCAGCTTCTGATCTGATGTATATGTATATATGTTTGGTTGGCGAGCTGTCGTAGGCTTTCAAATTAAAACCTTACAAACGTAGTAGCGGGAGTAAGGGTCGATCTCACGAGGAGGAACTAGTTTAATGTATGTGCTCAAATTAAAGGAAAGGAGGATTTGGTATGAAAGTAATAATCAAAGTAAATAAACGAATAAAGTAATGAAAACAATATATTTAAAGCACTTATAATAGAAAACCTTGGTTAGTAAAGATCCACCACCGGAATTTAACACTGATCATTGATTCAAAAAGTAATTAATATGCAATTGAATATTTGTCGTGAAATTATTTCATTTCAGTTTTCCCTTTGTTGTAGGTAACTAAAGCACACGCGGTTTAATTACCCTTAACTATTAAATAACCTAAGACAAGCGTTATAGATTTAATTTAATAGCAGCAATAGGAACCAGGAAAACCGACAAACTAAATAATACAAGCACAAGCGGTTGCATTTAATTTAGGAAAATATTCTACCCGAGTCCAATTATCACTAAGCCGTCAATAATTAACCCAGTTGCTACTGAATATTAGAATAATTTGTAGCACAACGTTATCTAATATAGCAAATAATTATATCAAGTAAATAACTAGTAGGCCTCCCTAGCAATTAAATGATACAACTATTCAAATAACTTAGAAGAATATTTAATACCCAAATGCATAAAAATTATATAATAAAAATAAATAAATAATCTTACAGCATAATCAATTCCGAGGCTTCAATTCACTAAACCAAGCTAAAGAAATTAGCAACGAATGGACATTGATAACAACTTTACAAAATAATCGAGAGGGGAAGAATGAATCTTTTAGAATATAAATCTTCCACTATTTATGCACTTTCCAAATTTTCTATCATCCACTTTCCTCCTTTTGCGCTGAGCCACGAAATCATCCGAAGTTGCTGCTTGTTCTCGCGCCAGCTGTAATCAGTCGACGAAGCTTTCTTTCGTTGCAGGTAGCACCTCACATTCTTTAGGTGGAATTAAAACAAAACATTAGTTAGTATTTGCTAAAGGTTGGGCCACTTAATTCATTTAAATATATATATATATATATATATATATATATATATATATATATATATAATGCATATATATAGTAGTACGTAATATATATATATATATATATATATATATATATATATATATATATGTCTATATAAGTATAGTACGTAATATGTATTATGTATTATATATTATATATTATATATTATATATATTAAATATTATATATAAAAAAAACTAATTATAAGACAATATTAAATAACTAATGCAAAATTATTATAAAGATATGCCTAAAATATAGGTGTAAAATATGTCTATTATTGGTACATGCATGACTAGTTGATGAGGTTCCCAAATGCTCTGTCGGGTCGGGATGTGGGGGGCCCTTAGGGTTGGGGTTCAGCCTTTTGGAATAATAATGACTAATTGATGAGGTAGGATTTAGAGGCGGAAGCATTATTTGGAAATATTCTTCTCCCGATATTTGGATATATTCTTGCATATATATTGATTGTATATAATTAGGGTCCAATGATAATGTGAAATTTTGCAAATTTTAAACTTAATTGAGTCATCATATGTAATAAGATATATATACACACACAATTAATATCAAATGAAATATACCTCTCCCGTACAAACTACCTATTATGAATTTACGGATAAACGGTTGTGCATTTGAAAATAAGCATTTTATTGTGGTGACATGCCTCCAAGTAAAACATATGCAATTGGAAAAAAATATCAAATTTCAATTCTTCCATTGCAATTAATTTTAAAACATTTCAGTGTACCTTTCCAACTTACATGATTAAAGAAAGAACAAAAAAGTATATAACATGTAAAGCAATGTGATTAGATTTTCCACCCAAAACATCTTGGAAAAAAATATTAAATTTCTTCCATTGCAATTTAATTTTAAAACATTTCAATGTACCTTTCCAATCAACTTACATGATTAAAGAAAGGGCAAAAAAGTATATACCATGTAAAGCAATGTGATTAGATTTTACTTGAAGAAATTGAATATATATATATATATATATATATATATATATATATATATATATATATCAATTGAGATATACAATATTAGAACAGAAATTTTAACCTAGAATTATAGTACGAATATGAAAGTAGAAAACAATATATTATTATATTTTATTAGAAAGAGAGATTTTTTAGGAATTGGGCGGGAAAGTTAAAGTTCAGTATTTTGTTTTTATATATAGTATAGATTAGAATAGGAATTGTATTGCACTATTTTATGATATATATATATCGTGCAATACAATTCCTATTCTAATCTATACTATATTATTATATATATTATTCAAGTATAATAAAAATCATATGTAATAATAATAATAATAATAATAATAATAATAATAATAATAATAATAATAATAATAATAATAATAAGAAGAAGAAGAACAACAACAACAACAACAACAACAACAACAACAACAACAATAATAATAATAATAATAATAATAATAATAATAATAATAATCCAAACAACACTACATGGAAAATAAAATTAAAATTACAAAAAATAAGGAGAAGAAGAAGATGACAAAGGGCTCCCCTTTGTAAATGACGTGGGATCATTTTTATCCCACATAAAAAATGTTAGGAAAGAGGAGCTCTTGAGATCCTATATATAAGGAAACAATGCTAGTTCTTCTTACAAACATAATTGCTTGCCCATTAATGTGGACAAGTATTAAGAAGCCAAAAAACTATTATTTAAGAAGTCTTTGCTTAATGACTTTTTATTTTAGTTTTTTTTTTTTTTTTTTTTTTTTTTTTTTTTTTTTTTAATTTACTAGTATTTTCACCCGTGCGATGCACGGAATAGATTTGTTGTAATGATTTCATTTCTAATTTACAACAGTATATATAGATAATTAACTTATACTAAATCTCATTTCAATAAGTGATTAGAATTGAGAAGTTAATTCTTTTATTATTTTTTTTAACAAACAACTAGTATTTTCACCCGTGCGTTGCACGAAATTGATTTTGTTATAATATTTTAAGAATATATTTGGATCGATATCATGTATAAATTATAATAACGAATATTATATATTGCAATTGATTAAATGGGTTCGATTGATTATGTTTTCTGATATTATCTTTACTTGAATTCGAGCAAATAATTGTGCAGTTACCCTTGCGATGCAATGATAATTTTTTTATTTATTATATATTTAGATAATAAAATTAAAGAAATCATTATCAATTCTAATATTTGAAAGTGTACATTTATTTGCAATTATTTTTAAAAAATCGATATGTAATATCATTATGTAGTTATACTATTACTAAAATAAGTATGGAAAAAAAGGAGAAATAATTTAATTATAATTATTATAAAAAATAAATTCAACGACCATGTTTAGCTTAATTACCATAATAATTATTAGCCAATTATACCAGTATCTAGACAACTATACTTTTATACCTTAAGTATATTCATTTTCACCATACTGTCTTTACTTTTTTCCTCCTTCTCCATATCTTAATGAATTAATTGTAATTATTATAAAAATATATATATAACGACCCATGTTTAATTATAACTATACTAATATCCATGTAATTATTAACTTAATTAACATAATAATTATTAGTAATTATACTAATATCGGTCCAATTAATTCCTTATTTATCATAATAATTATAGGTAATTATACTAATATTGTGCAGTTATACTTTTATACCTTTAGTATAATATATATATACGGATTACCATAAAATTACCAAAGTAATTAGATGGAAGAATATGAATGATAATTTATTGTGTTCTCATAGTATTATACTTTAAGTATATAAAAATATGAGTTAATATAAGCCAAAGTCCCTCGAGTTTGATGGTTTTGCCATCTATAGTCCTAAACTTTCAATTTACTCATCGTAGCCCTCTGACTTTCAAAATTTGACCTTCTGCGGTCCCCCCGTTACTTTCTCCCGTTTGCACCGTGAAATCCAGGGTTAAAATGGTACTTTGTCTTAGTTTAGGACTATATATGTCAAAACTATCAAACTCGAGGGACCTTGGCTGGTATTAACTCTTTTGAATTAAAAATATTCTTTTATTTAATATTTCTTACTCGTTTTACATTTTATTTAAAATACTCATAATTTTTTTACAAGATAGTATATATTAGAGAGTGTCAATTAATTAAGTTTTGTTGTGTATGTGTTTAATTGTGTGGTTTGGGAAGAATGACCAGGGATCGAGTCTCGCCAGCGGAAGTGTGGGACGAGCAACCTCTCAAAGTGGGGGGCGGGGGGCTACTTGTGCGCAATAAGCAAAAGTTTAACCTTGTGTTCAGCTGCAATAGTCACAAATAAGCAAAAGTTTAACCTTGTGTTCAGCTGCAATAGTCACAAATAAGGGTCTAACCTCTGTGTTCAGCTGAGTTACCATATTATTACAATAGTCACAGATAGTATAGATTTGCCTATAAAAGGTTAAAATTTTCTTGCCTCCAAATCTTTTACATCTAAACTAACTACCGACTATGCTAAGAGCTCTTAGCATATACAGTTAAGCTTCTTTCCAATACACTTTTAGTTAAGTCTATGACATGATATGTCTTTCTAGTACAGTTTACCTCACCTTCAGATAGTGACTGCGCATCTCACGTGACCCATGTTGTTGGTGTCTTCCATTTCTGTTGTACGAAGATCCACGCTTCGATTGGCAGTCCAACATGAACAATAAAAGTATATGTCTTCATGCATTGGTATATTAATGTTGAAAAGGCCAAAATGGTAATCATTGGAATTATCACGGATCAGGCTCCCTTTGCACCACCATTTAACGTGTTAAATTCAATTAATAACGAAATTGAATTAAACGAATTTATAAAATGTTTTAATAGTTAATCAAATCAAATCGAATTTCCTAGTTTCTCTTCCAAATGAGAGGTCATGGTTCGAACTCTAGTGAGAGTGGTATTAACTATACCACTCTTTTTATTTTACTTTAATAAATTGAGAAAGTAGATATGAACATATACTACATTGTAACAGAGTCGGTAGTATTCATAAAAATTGAATTTCCTATTTACAAATTAATTGAGTTGATTTTTTTTTTAATTAACAAACATATTTTAATAAAGTTTAAAATTTTCTAAAGCAAATTATAAAAAAAAAAAAAAATTCAATACATCTTTTCACACCACAAAATAGATATTATTACATCAATATATAATTGAAATTTTTTTTGTTGTGGCGCCATGCCTCCACGTAAAACATGTGCAATTGGAAAAAAATATCAAATTTCTTCCATTGCAATTTAATTTTAAAACATTTCAATGTACCTTTCCAACTTACATGATTAAAGAAAGGGCAAAAAGGTATATACCATGTAAAGCAATGTGATTAGATTTTACTTGAAGAAATTGAATATATATATATATATATATATATAAATAAATATAATCAGGTTCCTATGAGAACAGGTCTTCTCGTGCGGTCAATGTAACATACACCATTAGGTATGCATAAATGCACCACACAATGTTCAAAAATACACTATTATGTGTGGTGTATTTTTTTTTTTTTTGTGGTACATTTTTTGACATTTCATTCTGGTGTATTTTGAACATTGTATGGTGCTTGCCGCAGTGACCACACGGGAAGACCTATTCTCACAGGAACATATATATATATATATATATATATATATATATATATATATATATATATATATATATATATATATAGAGAGAGAGAGAGAGAGAGAGAGAGATAGTAGGGTTCCAATTCCAATGAGAACACTTGTTTAAGAGAGAACGTGATAACAAATCGTGTGCATACATCTAATATTTTTTAATGGTCTAAATTAGATTAAATATATGCGAACCCGAATTAAATGTGTGCAGACACGATTATTAATTATACTAGGGAAAATGACACTTTTTCCCCTGAGTTATATACTTATAGCACTTTTTCCTCCTCAATTATTTAGGTAAGCACATTAGCCCCTTCAATTATTCTAAAAGTGGTCGTTTTCCCCCCTAATATATTAAATTGACATTTATACCCTTAAAATAAACATTTTATTTATTTTACTTCTCCAATAAATTATTGCGTATAAGTAGGGATGACTACGATTCGGTTCGAACTGAATTGGACACTATAGCAATCGAATTAAAAGTTTCCGGTTATGATTCATATCTAGAACCCAATATTTGGATTTCAATTTATTAAAATTATGAATCAAAAAAATTGGATCCTGAACCGTGAACTGGCGGTTTCGGACGCGATTCGCGATTTTGAATCGTTTTTATTTTAAAATTTTATTTTTATTTTAAAAATTGTCTAAATTCAACAATAAATGTATTTTATTTTTTCAGTTCGGAACATGAACCGTCCGTTCCAGGATTTTAATAAACTCTAAATATCGAGTTTCGATTCTAAACTGTAATTGGAATATTTCAGTTTGGTTCCTATAGTGTTTATTTGGTTTGAACCAAATTATGGTCATAATTTGTTGGAGAAGAAAAATAAATAAAATATTGATTTTAAGGGTAAATATGTCCATTTAACATTTTAGACGAAAAAACAGTCACTTGAATAATTGAGGGGGAAAAAGTGCTATAAGTATATAATTCTGGGAAAAAAAGTGCCATTTTCCCATTATACTAATATCGTTGAAAGTCCAAAAGACCAATACTCCATGTCTTCAGCAACTTGAAAGTCATGGACACTTGTTAAGCTATGTTGCATGAAAATTTTCGTGAAGTTAGCAATCTCTATTTTAGAAATATTTTGACTCCAAAATTGGCATAAATTCATTTGAAAATATTTTTTTTGACATTTCTTAATTAATATAAAGTTTTAAAAAAACCCATTTGAAAATAATTTTAGAACAATTTACATATTTTTTGTACAAATTACAATTTAAAATTTTTTAAAAATTGCAAATTTAGTATGATTAATGGTGGAATATTATATTTAATTCACACTTAGGTTCACGTGTATATTAGATTAAATTCACGCTTCCTTTCAGGTGTTCATAAAAATATAGTTCATTTCATTTGGGTAGAAGAAAAATTTATGCATATGTGATCATAAGTGGGCGTTATGAAATAAAGTATCAATCGATCCAATGGCCCTGAAAATTGAAGTTTATCAGAAAGAGAAAGTGAGGCCAGGTTCACCAACTCCCCAAACCTTGAGAAACTACAAGCTTTCTCTCCTTGATATATTAGTCTCGACTTTTTATAACCCCTTTGTTTTCTTCTACAACTCCCCTGCCGGCGGCCCTGGTCGCCACGATTATGATGAGCTCAAGGACTCGCTCATGAAGACACTGTCCGTCTTGTACCCGCTCGCCGGAAGAATTAAAGATGGATCGACCATCGAATGTAACGACGAGGGTGCCGATTTTGTCCGAGCTAATGTTACAAATTGTGATTTGGGTGAGTTTCTCCGGCACCCCAAACTCGAAGATATACGCCAGCTGCTCCCACTTGATCCCTACCCAAATGCTATTCACCCCGCCCTGCCAATGTTAGCTGTTCAGGTGAACAGGTTCCGGTGCGGCGGAACTGCGGTGGGGTTCTGTATTTGGCACGGCCTGGCGGACGGCGGCGCGATGACCGGATTATTTAACACATGGGCGGCAATCAACCGCGGGGAAGGACCCATTAATCCCGGCAGTCTCATCGTGGACGCCTCCGCAATTTTCAGGCCGGGGAACTTCGTCCGCTCCCCGCAAAAGCCCCTAAACCCCAAGAAACCGGGAAAGTACTCTTCGAAAAGATTTGTTTTTGGCAAGCGGGATATCGAGCGGCTAAGGAACGATTGTTATCACCCACCGGAGCACCGCCGTCGTCCGTCTCGGGTGGAGGCGTTGTCGGCGTTCATATGGGCGGCGGTGATACGGGCAAGTCTACAGGTGAACCCAAACCTCAAGACGCATTTGCTGACAAATGCGGTGAACTTGCGAAAGAAGTTGAACCCGCCATTCCCTTCGCAATGCCTAGGCAACATCAACCAAGTGGTGGGCGCTCGGTGGGAATCGGAAGTCGACGGTGGTGGAAGAGTTACTGCCGGGTTTCTTGTAGGAAGAGTCGCGGAAGCCATCCACAAGGTTACCGACGACTACTTGAGGGAAATGCACGCGGAGGGTAGGTATCTCAAAGCCATATTAGGCGTATCGTCAAAGTCATCACTTCATAATGCCGATGAGATTAAAGTTTTAGGTATAAGTAGTTTGTGTAATAGTCAGTTTTCTCAAGTTGATTTTGGGTGGGGCAAGCCGATATGGATTGGCCTGGGTCATACACTGGACGACTTGGCTGTTTTCATGGATGCAGAAGATGGGGGAGTAGAAGTGTGGATTGGGTTGGAAAAAGAAGTTATGTGCAATTTAGATAAGGACATGAAATTTCATGCTTATGTTTCTTTCTCTAAAATCGTTTCCGAACCGTCTTGTCCTATGCGGTCTGCACTCTAGTTGGAGGATGGAGAAAGGCTGGTTTAGGGCGGAGCTGCGCTGATGCATAACATTTGGTTTATGGATGATCTAGGTAGACTCTAGAGGTTATGAATTGAAGGGGAAAGAAGCTAGGCAAGTCATGCACATGCCACATGCCACATGCATCATATTGGGTTGGTTCATCACTTTATTAATTAGAGTATCATTTCTTATTATCAAATAATGCCGCATTTAATTTGATACTTTTACATGTTAATTTTTCATGCACCAATAATAAAGTTATATTTTAATTAATGAAAATAATATTTTCCGCGCGTGTTATGTTTGAAAGATGTTATTTTTGTGTTTAAATTTTTGTAATGATTTCATTTCTAATTTACAACAATATAGACAGTTAACTTACACTAAATCTCATTTCAATAAGTAATTAGAATTCAGAAGTTAATTCTTTTTTTTTAAACAAACAATTTAATTATATTAATCAACCAACAAGCTTAAACAAATTCGACTGTACATCCAACAAACTGAGTGAGACAGCCACGCACCCTCACTTTAGCAAGAAAATGGGCAACGTGATTAACACTTCTACGAATAAAATGAACCTTACAAGCAACCAACTATGCTATTAAAAAAACTAATACATTTGTAGGCAATGGAGCGAACATACGAGCAATCTTCCTTAGAATCCAATAGGCTAGAATAAAAAACAAGACAATATGTTTCCACCTGAACATTGACTAGGCCATGATCTTTGATCCACCCTAAAACCTCGCAATGCTTTTGCCATAAGGGGCTCTTGAACACATTGGACGGGCCATTATTAGCAGCTTTGAACACTCTTTCACTAGAAAAAAAAAAAAAGAAAAAGAAAAAGAAGACATAACCTTATTTTTGGTCCTATGACTATTGAGGTCTTGTTAATTTCAATACACGAATTTTAAAATTGTCAATTTAGTACATTAACTATTCAATTTTTATCAATTTTGGTTAATCTAGCAAAATTACCGACCAAAACTCACCGAAAATATTCATAGGTAAAATAATGAGGGTATTTTAGGCTTTTTACTTCCCTTTTCATGAGCATATAAACAAGGATTAGAACAAGGAATTGCTCTACTCTCGTGACGCATCAACTCCAAGTTCTTTAAGTACACAAAACATCAAACACTACTGGAAATCAGTGTATTTCCAACCACCGAAAAGTGGTCGTAAATTGCTAAAATCCTGTTGAAAACCACTGTTCCGACCAACTTTAATTTCTGACCACTTTTGGAATCTGAAAAAACGTTCGTTGGTAATTCTGACCACTCCATCAAGTGTTTGGAACTACCGTCCACAGTAATAGGTGGTCGAACACTTTTTGGTCGTCTACGGAAGTTGGCTGATCATGTATTTCCGACCAAGTGGTGGTCGGAAATTTCCGACCGACCACCAAGTGGTGGAAACCAAATGTCAAAAATTATTTTAAAAAACATTTCACTGCGCTATTAATTTACCCTGCAATAATATTTTTTTTAAAAAAATAATACTCTTATAACAATGTAACATCATCAAAAACTAGCAATTTTATAATAATGTAACTTCACATTTCAAAAAGTAGTAGCTACTTTACAATTCTAAATATTTCTACGAGTGAATTTCATTTTTGGTCCTACTATTATAGGGGTCTTTTCAATTTTAGTCCACCATAATTATTTTTGCCACATTGCGTCCACTATTATTAAAAGTGTTACAATTTTAGTCCACGGAAAATCTAAAAATAGACTAAATTGGAACATTTTTAATAATAGTGGACGCAATGTGACAAAAATAATTATGGTGGACTAAAATTGGAAAAGTCTTTATAATAGTAGGACCAGAAATGGAATTCACTCTATTTCTACATTAGCAGCACGAGTTGTAACAAGTACTTAGTCAAAAATTGAAGTATTGAGATTACACGGGAGATTGTGTATCATCATTCACATTGATATTATCTAACACAATACCACTACTTTGATTACTATTAGCTAGGAACAACAGATTGTAACAACTTCGGATGTGCACCACATAACAACTCCAAAATCTTCTTATTTTGGTCTATAATCTCCACATAATACGCTCGGAATCACTTTCATGCACCTGTCGGGGTTGTGTCGAAGGTTGGGACATCAAGCTTTTACTCTTTTGCTTTGAGTTACGTTGCGACATAACTTAGGCTGTTAAACCACAGAAAATAATTTAAGCTTTATATAATGCAATGAAAAGGAAGATGCCAGTTTATTGCTTAGCAAAATGCAATGAGATAAGATAAGATTGGGAGAAGGGAAAATATTAACTAAATGCAAAATAGGATGAATGTGTAAATAAGTCTTAAAATATAATAGCTCAACGAGCATTATTTGTCAGGTCAATTCTAAGGCAGTAGGCCAAGCAGTAATAGCAGCAAGTACTAAGCCTCAAAATCTGATCACCAGCCTTGAGCCCTGCTTTGGCAGCATTTCCACCATTATCCACAGCCTAAACCATGAACCATCAATCTATAACATTCCTTTCTGACTAATTACAGTTGCAAACTGCAATTCATTTCTCAAACAGGGATACTAATTATCACATTGCATTCAATGGATTAGTACTAATATGTGGCATAAACATGTGAAGAATTCATATTATGATGGCAGGCTTTAACAAAAGAAAATTGAAGTAAGGAAAGGCAAATTACTTACAGTAATGACAACCCCACAACCAGATTTTTGACCAAGAGTGAGTCCCAATGGCTTGTCAACTTCAACCTCAATGTTCTTGGCTGCAGTTCTTGCCGTATTAACTATTAAATCAAGTAAATAATTAACAAAATGTGATGAAATTATTATTTTGGGAGTGTAATGTAAATTGGCATATTCTCTGCATTACCACGTAACACATTTCTATAAGCTATATTTTTGTTGAAATTGTACCAACTCAAAACGTGAAATATAAACTTCGGACATCACATTTGCATCTATAAATTCTATCTTACAAGTGTGAAGCACTAAAATAGATATTCAGAAGGGAAACAGACCATGATTTGTTGAGTTTTTTTGCACACAATTCATTTTCTTTGTCTATAAGAATTTCTATGTATGTGCACAAAATTCATTTTCCTAAAATTGTTATGTTGTTTACTAATGATGTATAAAAGTGAGTTTAATCTGTTTGTTGGGTAAAAATCCAATAATTAATGTTCTAAGTTACCACAACTCATAGATACATTGTAGACCTTACAAATTAACTAAGTGATGAGATGCATGGCTTATTCTTATACTGATCTGCTGTGTTCCGTTGTATTTATATAGAGTTAATACCCATTTTGGTCCCAATACTATTCGGTAATGCGGAATTAGTCCCATACTATTAAAAGTACTCAATTTAGTTCTCTAACTTGTAAAATCATACCCAATTTGGTCCTCCGTTACAATTGTCATCCATCCACCGTTATAGAGAGGGACAAAAATGTCCTTTTATCTAATAATTGAGGGACCAAAATGGGTATTAACTATTATTATCAAATAGTCGAGGGACCAAATGGGTATTAACTATTATTAATATTATGAATAATATTATTATTATTACTATTATGGCCAAACGGTGGTGCAACAGGAGTGGAGGGTGAGCTTAGACATTCCAACGAACATGAGCAATATGGCCAAGAAGTTGACTGATTGGAACAGGGCAGAGTTTGGCAACATCTTCATTCGGAAACGGATTCTCTTAGCCAGGTTGGGAGGAATCCAGAGTAGGCTGGCAACCTCGTTCCACAGAGGACTAGCCAAGTTAGAAAGGAAGTTAAAAGCAGAGCTCGAAGAAACGCTCTACCATGAGGAGCTCCTGTGGTTTCAGAAATCCAGGGAGGAGTGGATCGCGTTTGGAGATCGTAACACTGCTTTTTACCACGCGGCTGCCACCGTTCGCAAGTCACGGAACATTATTACACGGATTATGGATAATCTCGGGAACTGGATTACGGAAGAGAATGGGCTGAAAAGGCACATCCAGAGTTACTATATAAACCTTTTCACGGGGGATGATAGTACATCTTCAGAACCGAGCGTTTTGTCTTCTTTCCCCAGGCTAACTAGCAGGGCTTGGCGTATTTTCAACAGACCTATCATGAAATAGGAAGTCCACAAAGCTCTAACAGACATGAAACCTTACAAAGCCCCGGGACCAGACGGGTATCCTGTTGCGTTCTACCAAAAAACATGGGAGGTCACGGGAGACAATCTTTTTGAAATGGTACAGGAGGCTTTTCAAACGGGTAGCCTGCCAAACGGGGTTAACGACACTCTTATTGTACTAATTCCTAAAGTGACCAGCCTGGATAATATTAAGCAGTTTAGGCCCATCAGCCTCTGCAACGTGAGTTACAAACTCATTACAAAGACCATCACAAACAGATTGAAGCACGTTCTGCCTAACCTGGTTGGGCTTTACCAAAGTTCCTTTGTCCTAGGACGTCAGATTGCTGATAACATTGTGATCTACCAAGAGGCCATGCATACCATGAGAGAGGAAAAGGGATCTAGGGGTGTTATGGCGATCAAGCTAGACCTTGAGAAAGCCTTTGACCGCTTATCTTGGGGTTTCATCCAGAGCACCCTTGTACAGGCAGGTTTCAATCAAAGTTGGATCAAGCTCATGATGATTTGTATTACTACTTCTAAGCTCTCTATTGCATGGAATGGTGAGAGGCTCGCACCTTTCATCCCGGGGAGGGGTATTCGCCAGGGTGACGCCATGTCACCCGCTATCTTCGTCCTTTGTATGGAGCGCCTGAGTCAAGCAATCACATCGACAGTGGAGAGTAAGGTTTGGAAAGGGATTAATTTTGATAAAAATGGTCCAACTTTGTCTCATCTTTGTTTTGCAAATGATATGGTCCTCTTTTCTGAGGCATCCCTGGACCAAGTGGAGGTTATTCAGACGTGTCTCGATAACTTTTGCAAAACTTCAGGGCAGAAGATAAGTCTCGACAAATCACGTATTCACTTCTCGCGCAATACGGACCCGATGCTAGCCACGAAAATCGCTGACAAGATTGGAATCTCTGCCACGAACGATCTCGGACGTTACTTGGGCGTCCCGTCACTCCACGGCCAGGTAACGTGTGGTACCTTTTCGGGACTGCTAGACAGAATCTCAACGCGCCTCGAAGGATGGAAAGCTAAGACACTCACCACGGTGGGGCGGGTTGTCTTAGCAAAGTCGGTCCTGAATGCCATACCAGTATATACTATGCAAACAACGTGCCTACCTAAGAGTCTGTGTTTAGAAACGGAAAAAAGAACCAGGAAGTTCATATGGGGTACCTCGACTTCAGGGAACAACAAAATCAGTCTCACCAGTTGCGATGTGGCAACGACTCCTAAACTGTCGGGTGGTCTGGGGCTACGTCGCCTGCATGAGCTGAACCTAGCCTATATGATTAAGGTTGCTTGGAGGCTTCGAACGGAACCTCAGAGGATATGGGCTCGCATGCTGGCAGCGAAGTATAAATTCAATGGAGATCAAAAGGGAACCGACTTACGAAGAAGGAAAGCCACAGCTTTATGGAGAGGAATCAACCAAGCATGGAGTTACCTGGAACAAGGGCTAACGAGAGTTGTTCAAAACGGCAAAACCACACGATTTTGGATGGATAGAAGGTTGACTGAGCAGCCGCTATATGACATGCTCTGTACCTCGCTAAGCCTACCTGATCTGTACTCGTTCGTGGCGGACTATTGGGATGGCTTCCGCGGATGGAAATGGGAGAAACTGGGACAGACTTTGCCCGGGGAAATTTTAGAAAAGCTTGCGAGTTACATGCTGACGGAGGAAAGCCTGGCTAATGAACTGGGATGGCAACCGGAAGCAGAACGACGGTTCATGATAAGCTCAGCCTATGATCTGGTCGTGCGAACGGACGACATTCAACCGGATAGCGAATGGAGGAGCATCTGGAAGTTGAAGCTGCCAGGAAAAATCTGCTTCTTCCTCTGGCTTGTGAAGCATGGGAAAATTCTAACGAATGCGGAGCGCGTTAAAAGGCGACTGGCCACTAACAATTCGTGCTTTCGTTGTGTAGGTATAACAGAGGATTTGAACCACATATTCAGGACATGCACAGCTGCTAAAGGAATCTGGGCGGCAGGGATTCCAAGGCGTACAGCCATAATCCTCGACGCCCTAAGCTGGAAAGAGTGGCTGTCCGAGAACCTCAGGGGAAATGTGAAGAAAGGCTTCGATGAGGGATAGCCTGAGCGATTTGGCGTCAGGCTTTGTTGGCTCTGGAAGTGGAGGAACGATGAGGTCTTCCGACATTCGACCATACCGTTGCAGAAGAAAATTGAGTGGCTGTTGAGCTATGACGTGGAAGTCAAGAAGGCTTTCGAGAACCATAGGACGTATGGAGGGGCTTGCGTGAGCAGCTCTGAGCCGGCAGCTTGGGGCAAGCCTCCCAGAGGCTGGATGAAAGTTAACGTAGATGGTTGATGAAAAGGGAATGGAGTCGCGGGTTGCGGAGGTATTTTGAGAGACAATGATGGGGAATGACAAGGAGGCTATACGCACAACATAGGAAGGTGTCAAGCGGATGAAGCGGAGGCCTGGGCGGTGTTTCAGGGAATTCGTTTGGCGAGGCACTTGGGAGTAAGAAAATTGGTGGTGGAAAGTGATGCTTTGTCTATGGTTAACAGCCTTAACAGAGAAGACGGGCATAAAGGCAATATTGTTAAATGCTGTCTCCTGGAGGCGAGAGGGCTGGACGAAGTGATATTCAAACACGTCCTCAGAGAACAGAACGCCATAGCAGATAAGCTAGCCTCATTGGCTTTGTCGCACCAGGTTGGAACATCTCTGCTGATAGAGCCACCGCAAGGGCTCCGGTTGGACATACAACAAGAGCGCATTGGAGCAAGATATCCGCGTGGCTCCCCAAGGGCTGGCAATGGCGGATGAGGTCTTTAATTTGTTTTTTGGGTATCCCCCTCCTGCATGACCAAAAAAAAAAAAAAACTATTACTATTACTATTACTATTACTATTACTATTACTATTACTATTACTATTACTATTATTATTATTATTATTATTATTATTGGGGTACAATGTCTCCCACCACCATATTACTTTCTACAGTATTATTTTAAAAAATAAAATATAAACTACTAAAGTCAGTATGTTTGTTCTTAAATGTGGTGTGCGTTAATTGACTAAAACAAAAATAATGAAATCACAATTTCTTTTCTTTTAATTAAATAAACATATATGATTAGAGTGCACTAATTATAATGATTTTCACAAAACTAATGATCTTCACAAAACATTATTTAGGCTGATCTCGATTGATCCACTATCAAGATGTCTTCTCTTTATTATTATTATTATTATTATTATTATTATTATTATTATTATTATTATCATTATTATTATTATTATTGTTATTATTGTTATTATTATCGTTATTATTATCGTTATTATTATTATCATTATTATTATTATTATTATTATTTTGGTTAAGAGAAAATTTCGCAATCATTATTTTATATGTGCCCAAAAATCGAGAGAGTGTTAACAAAAATCGAACTCTATAATGATCTTCAAATAATGCTTCACGCACATGACCACTCTTTAGTCCTTTCGGAACATAATGATATCTTTTGATGATTTGATTTAGTTAACGGTTAGTTCGGTTCAAAATTGTCGGTTAATCAAAATTTTAAATATATAAATAAATAAATAAATAAATAAATAATCTAATATATAAAATCCCTATAAATTTGTAATGTTGTTATGGTATTGTTTTTGTATATTTCTTATGGATTTATTATTATATGTATTATTTTAATTAGATTTATTATTATATGTATTATTAATTATTAGGATTTAACCGACCGATTAACCGAAAAAACTTTAGTTCGGTTAATTCGGTAATACAAAGTTCGGTTCAGTTAACGGTTAAAGTTTTAAAAACTTCAGTTAAAACGATTTGGTTAACCCATTGCACACCCCTAGTCTTGATATACAAAACTAAACTAAGAGAAACCCAATTTATGATTTTTTGTGGGGTCCAATATGAGTTGGAGGATAGAGAAAAGGAGAGAAAGAGTGGATTTTGAATTCCTGAGAGATAGTGGTTTTTTGTAGGTCCCAGGAGAGAAAACAAAATGGACGAAAGATGGTGGAAAGACCGCGCATGACTTTTGTGGTATATTTTAGTTTTTTAAATAATAAGAAGTAATATGGTCGTAGGAGACATTGTCCCAATATCAAATATAATAATAATAATAATAATAATAATAATAATAATAATAATAATAATAATAATAATAATAATAATAATAATAATAATAATAATAATAATAATAATAATAATAATTAATACCCAGTTTGGTCCCTCGACTATTAGATAAAATGACTCTTTTGCCCCTCTCTATAACGGTGGATGGATGACAATTGTAACGGAGGACCAAATTGGGTTTGATTTTACAAGTTAGAGGACTAAATTGGGTACAACAACAGCTATCACGCAAGCATTCGCATGACACCCTACGATGCGCTATATGGTCAAAAGTGTAGGACTCCCATATGTTGGGAAGACATGGTCAATCCAGTAAATCTGGGGCCACAATATCTACAAGACACCATAACGAAAGTCAAACGCATACAAGAAAGAATAAAGGCTGCACAGGACCGCCAGAAGTCCTACGCCGATCTTGGTAGGAAACAAGCCGAATTCTCCACAGGAGAGAAAGTTTGGCTGAAAATTTCACCCACTCGGGGAGTGATGAGATTCATAAAGAAAGGGAAGCTAAGTCATAGATTTATTTGTCCATACGAAATCCTAGAAAAAGTTGGGAACCTGGCTTACCGCCTCACTTTGCCAGCCGAACTAGAACGGGTACACAACGTATTCCACGTGTCGCAACTAACGAAATATGTACACAATGCAACTCACGTATTGCAACCCGAAATCGTGTGCTTGGGTGACGCCTTGTCCTACGAGGAAAAACCTGTAAAGATCCTGGACACAAAGACAAGAGCAACCCGCCGAAAGACCATAGAAATGGTTAAAGTCATCTGGTACAATCACGGAACCGAGGAGGCAACATAGGAACTCGAAAGTACCATGAGGGAATGCTACCCCGAGCTATTCACACAAGGTAACATAAACTGAACTGTGACACCCCGTAATCCAAATTCAATTAAGAGATTAATTAAGTAATTAATCCTAATCCAATTGGTAATTTAATTCCTTAAATTCCTGAAAATTCAATAGATGGGGACTAGTAATTGACTAGTCAACCCAAAGTCAAGAGTTGTACCTAAAGCTTTGTGAGTAGTTCCCTTGTTCCCTTACACCTCTTCATTTTAGTAAGGGTAATAAAGACATTTCACCTTGTGCTAGTAATGCAAGCTAACCTAGAGGACACTCCTCATTCTTTCCCCTTACACTTTCTAAACTTGAGCTCCTCCTTCTCTCTAAAAGTTAGATAGCTTTTCTTCCAAGCTAAGTTGGGACTTTACCGAATCCTCAAAGTTTGTCTTCAAGATTCCACATTTCCTACCTTTGAGCATCTAGGAGGGTAAGATCTATGTTTATCTTGTGTTTTTAGTGTTTTCTAAGGTGTCTTTCCTTAAAGATAGAATCTTTATGATCTTTTGGTATGTTCTTGAAGTGGGTGTGGAAGGTGAACCCTACTAGGAGCTTGGTGAAGTGTTTAGTGAAGGTTTTTGTCTACAAGAGGTAACCCATGCTCTACAAAATCTATTTTGCTTACCTATATGATGATTTCTTGGATTCTACATGTGATTTTGCTATGAAATGTGAGTGTTGATGCATTGTCTTATGAAAATGCATATCTAGAGCTTGTGTTTAGGGTTCATGTATGCCATTGCTTGGCTATTCCTTTGATTCAAGTCATTTTGTTGTAGTTGGTGAGATTTGGCATGTTTTGGACTTGGATTTGAGCTTGGTGTTGAAAATCTCCGAAGGGATTATTTGTTGCGCAGGCATGTACCCGCGGGCGGAACGGCGGGTAGAGCTCCACCCGCCGCCCCACCCGCGGGGTACACACTCGTGGGACAAAGGGTTCCCGCGAGTGGAACCACGGGTGGTGGTCCACCCATGGCCCAACCCGCGAGGAACGTTATGTGGTTGTTGGGGGATTTGTTCCTCATGATTCTTTTGACTCGGTATTTGGTCTTTTGACTTCCCGATGTTTTTTTGTGGAACTATTTGAGCGTCTTCTTGACGTTTCGTATGTCTAGAACTATATGGTAGGAATCCATGTAGGTTTTGGTGTCTTGAATCGTGCTAAGTGTTCAACATTGTGATTCGTTGAACCGTGATGAGTCTTGTGAGTTCTTCGGAACTATGTTTGGTTTACCCGTTTGATAAGCATGCTAGTTCGGTGTTTAAATGCTAGCGTGTGTGTTGTTTGTCCTTTCCTATTATTGATGATGACTTGTGTTAATCATCGTTGTTGTTAGACTGTGATCCATTCTTTGATTGAGTATGGTTTCATATCTTCGTTGTGATCCGTTGATTGATTCCTGAGATGGTGTTGTGTGTGTGGCTGTACCTGGATTGCACAATTAATGGTATGGGATATTAGTCACCAAGGTACGGCAGTGGTCCTCGTGGTGGCCATGACGTGATCATGGAGTTTGTGACCTGTGTGTCGGGTTCACGTATTTCTTGGGAGGCATGTGCTGCCAAGGCATGTGCTGCCATGTGTGTGATCGGTACCCTCATGTACTATGAAATTGGTGGATTTGTTGGCGGTCGTTGGCTGATGGGGACGACGGTCCTCGGAGGGAAAAGGTTGGACTTGGTGTACAGGGGTCCTGGAGGTAATGGTTGGAACTAGACATAAGGTTGGGGGTAGCCATAAGGTTGGAACCGGGCATAAGGAAGGCATCTTAATTCGTGATGGGTGATGTCACGAAGGCTTGTGTAGCCATTGTGTGTGATTCTCTATTTGTGACATATGTTGTCACAAAGGTATGTGTTGCCAATGGTTGTGTCCTTATTCTCTTGTGTTATGCATGTCGGGTGTTAATCTACTGTGTGATAGTAGATTATGCCTTGAGCCATCCTTGTGAGTTGTTATTGCTTCTTGATGTCTTGGGATGTGTTCCCTTATCTTGTTGTGAGTGCATAGAGTCTTGTGTTGATCTCTATCTTGGCTTTTGAAATTGATATATACTATATCCCGTTTCGCAAATGATTTTGTATATATATATATATATATATATACATATATATATATATATATACATATATATATATATATATATATATATATATATATATATATATATATATATATAAACTATCTACATATGATATTTCACATGTATTCGTGGGTTACCAGCATCATTCGCTGACCGGGCGTCGTCCCATATCTTATGTGTTTCTTTCAGGTGCTGAGTAGACGAGAGGGCGGTCTAGAGACTGTTAGATTAGACCCCGTGAACTTTGTTATGTTTGGCCTGTGCGCCAATGTTAGACTTTAGTCCTTTTGTCCTTGACATTATTTGGGATAATGGATTTTGTGCAGATGTTTACGCCTGTGCGTTCACTGTTGAGTGAGTGTGGCATAGAACTCTACGTTTTTCATATATTCCATATCTAGTCTTCCGCTGTGTATGCTTTTATTGTTAGAATTATCTGCATGATTAAGTTTAAATTGGTATGGAAAATCGGGGGTGTTACAGAACCTTAGACTAAGTAGTTAGGTCCGACCCCGTCACGTCTAAACTTCGGGGACGAAGCTTTGTGTTAGGGGGGAGGGTGTAATACCCCGTGTTACGACCTTCAAACCCGAATTAATTATTAAATTAATTCCGTTAATTAAAGTAATTAAGAGAGATTTAATCCAATTATAATTATCCTAATTAACCCGGACGGTCCACAATAGATCGTGGACCTTTACCTGAACCAGGAACCTTAAGCCATAAGGAATAAGGAAACGAGCCATTACTATTTAGACTCTGAATAGGTTTCCCTTAAAAGTATAAATAGGGGATTATAAAGCAAATAAAAACCTTCCTTCTCCTCTCCCTCACTCAAAATACTATCAGGTGATCCAGCCAGGGAAATCCCCCACCATCAAGCCTAGGAAGATCTATTAGAAGAAGAATCTTAGAGAAGAACCTTAGCAGCCAAGGATATTGATTAAGGCTAAGAGGTAACCCATGTCTCGACAAAACCTATTTTCCTTGTTATATCTTATTCATTGGCTCCTTTGATAATCATATGTGTAATTCTGTGATTGAATTTTGATAGAGCCTAGCTTAGGGTTTATATTGTGCTTATTTGATAATCTTGATGTTGATATCGTGATTGATTATATGCATGATCTTGTATTTTAATTATGTCTAGAGCCATGGGGTTTAGATCGTGAATTTCGTATTATGATGTTCTTGGTATATTTGGGTGGGTTTATGCATGATCGGGTGTTGAGTCTAGCCTAGGACTTGTATTAGGACTTTGCATATAGATTTCTTGTTTTTATTGAGGTTCCGGATGCTCCTGAACCGTTATATGATTAATGATTGAGTCTTGGTATGTCTAGGAATCGTGTTAGAACGTATTTGGTGTGGTTCTTGATTTAATCATGTTAATAGATTACATGGTGTTGTCGTTATGTGTTTGAATGTGTCTGGACATAGTTTTGGGTTCCACGAGAGATCCTGGGACCGAAAGTTTCCTGTGAATCAGTGGGGGTAGGTGGGGGGCAGGGGTGCCCGCCACCTACCCGCTGCCGGGGAGCGCTGTTCCAGCGGGCAGCCGGCGGGCGGTGGTGTGCCCACCGGCCACCCGCTGGAATGGCGAGTGGCCGCCGGGGGGTGGCTGGCGGGTGGTCAACCATCCGCCACCTACCCGCTGGAAAGGGTGTGTGGTTCATGATGTGTTTCCCCATGTCCCATCGAGTCCCGTTGTACCCCGTTTGTCGTGTATGAGTCTCGTTTGATGTTTTGAGTATCGTTCTAGGAATTTATGTGTAATACGTGTCATTGTTGTTGTTGTTGTGTCTTGATTGTTATTGATTGATAATGTGTTGTTTGATTGAATGGTGATGAGTATCGTGGTCATTGCGCAATGGCCGGTGTGAATGATGATGATGAGATTGTGATTGGTGGGAATGAATTGTTGGAGGTTGGCACCACTTGTGCCCGGTCATTGTACTAAAGGTACAGGCCTAGCGGTTACTGTGCTATAGACACAAACCCACCTTAGACCTGTTTGCCGTTGAGCATGTGTCAGGTTATAAGTGCTACGGTGTCATGTCAGGGCTATATGAGCGGACCCCTTGATATTGGCACTAGAGGTCCGGATCATGTGAATGGCACTGCGGCACTATCTTGATATGTTGGTGGTTGAAAGGTGGTTTGATGGTGGGGGCATTTAGTTGCCCGGAGGAATAAGGGAGGCGATATAAGGGTGGCCTGAAGGTATAGGTTGGAACTGATATAAGGACGGAGGGGAGCTACAAGGTTGGAACTTGATATAAGGTTGGAAGATGGACTGTTTGCTTCGATGATTACATGCTAACTGATTGCCTTGAATGCTTTTGTTGTCTCTATTTGTCGTTTATGTGCTTGACTGTCTATTATGACTTGTATCATCACTAGTACAAAACAGTTCACAGGCGTCTGTTGTTGGAATCAATAGGCGTCTGTTCTGCGACAGACGCCTATGAACCAGACGCTGATTGTCATGACTTTAGGCGTCTGTTGTTTGTAGACTTCTAAAGTCGTTTATAGGCGTCTGTTCTTCACGAATATAAGTACTTCTTATTGGTAAGAACAGACGCCTATTCTCACAATGCTAAGCAATATTACGTATTTTAGGTGTCTGTTACTTTTGGTTCTTTAATATATATATATATATATATATATATATATATATATATATATATATATATATATATATAATATTATTTGGCCACCTTGCTACAGTACATTATTCATCCACAATATTATTTTTCAGCAACACATTCAATAATATCCATTAACGACCCAATTATATTATATTGCACAGTCCACAATATAATCAAAATTACAAAATCTACCATCATATCCAAACTAGCTACAACATAATATAATATAATATACTCCAAACTACAATAGATATAACCCAACCATTAATATCTAATTAAGTACATACTTCGTCAAAACATGCACAAAATATATGACATTATACACATTCTTTACAAAAATACTTAGCCCACATTTCACGAATCTCGTCTATTTCTTCAATAGAGTATGGGGTTGTGCGATCTTGAAATACCTACAAAAGAATTATTAATTGTTTTAGTAATAAATTATAATTAATTTATTAAAAAAAATACTTAGGTTATATCATTTTATATGTACCTTATCCAAAAAAGTATATGTGGAATACTTTGTGCATAAATCATGCATATATTTCATAACATAGTATCCACACTCAACACCTCCCGGTTGTTGAGGGCACTAAAAAAACAAATGAAAATAAAGTAAATAGTATTTCATTTGTAATCAAGCTAACAACTAAAAAAAAAGAAGAAGAAGCTAGTAAGCATTGTTTTATTTTACCTTAACATTCTTCCATTGAGCAAGTTTTTTTGCTCTTTGACCCCGTTGATTCATATATGACCGGAATGCCCTATAACATTAATGTATAAACACAATTCATAAATTATAACACCTAATATAAATAACTTTATATACAAATATACTTTTACTTACATATTCACCACAGGCTTGAGTTGTATATCCTGGACACATTCCAAAGGATCCAAAACATATACCATCCTCGAACAAACATTAATCACTAGAAGCAAGTAAGCAACCAATGCTCTCTACAATTTATAAATACATACATTGCACATTTAATTAGTAATAATTCAAATTCACTTATATAAACACAATAGAAAAAATAGATTACTTACGATTGATGGTATGGTGCTAAAATGAATGTCTTGTCCTGCAATGTGACCATAGTATTTCCAATATATGCAGTAACAACATCACAATTCAAATCAAGAGTTGCCTTTGCTATTTGTGTTGGACACAAAAATCCAACTGAGTCAATCCCAATTTGATTGCACAATCGGTGAAGATACCTGAAAAATCATTAAATAATACACTAATATCATTAAGTAATACATTACTAAATAATTAAGATTTTCAAATGAACGAATATACAAACTTACATTATAAAGACTTGTATAATGGATACATCAAGCCATTGCATTGTCAACAAGTCTTTAATATCATTCATCATCACGAATATGCTTCTCACATTGGTATGGTGAAAGATATTAGAATCTAACTCCAATTCAAAGTAGTCCGTATCATTAGGCATCGATCGAAGCAAATTGTGCAACCAATTGCACTCAAACCCCAAGCTCTTCAAGGTATCATCATCAACTAAATTGGGTCGTACTCTAGTACACGATTCCTCTCCATAGTCATAATTCTTTTCATTCATTGTTCTCTTTTCAACTTTTGCCTTCATCACTATCTCTTCCTATGAAGAGAAGAATTTGTAATTATGTTAATAGCTACAAATAATAGGAATCCAATAAATTATATATAATAAAAAAAAGTTCATACCTCTCTTATACCAACTAAATGTATAGGCCACTGTACAAAACTTCCAAAGGCATCTCCAATCTGTGTATAGTCTTGAGTGGGTACTGGTAGAAGAAATATTTCTCCCCCCTCAACAACCACTCAATCCACTGACACCTTAACATGATTTGGTAACAATAATTGGTTGCGCACTAACGTGTCAAATTGAGTTGGGTAGACCATCCCTCTTGCAACTACTACTATGTTATCCTCACCAGTACATAAGGCAAGACGACATGGAGTCAGGCTCAATCATTTAACACAAGATAACAAAATAAATAAAGCATGACAAATGGATACATTTTTAATATTATAAACATTTAATATTACCTCAATAAGGGCAAATGGGTATGGATCCACCGACTGGCAACCACTACGAATAACTGGTGGATCAACAACCTTAAACACACTTTGTGGCGTGCCCGCAGAAGCTCTAAGGTCAACATGTGAGGGTGGGGGCATTCGTTTCATTAAGTCCTGAACTTGACTGTTTGGGTTCTCAATCGTTGGTTGCATTGCTAACATTGTTTCTTGCCTTACTTTTTCAACCAAAGCTTGGACATCATCCACTGGAAGAAATCCTCTCGATCTTTCCCTACTCTTCTCTGGTTTTCCAAACACTTTCCTAATAGATACATATGAACCAACGCCTCTCGCGGAGCCTGAATGATCTTTCTTACCAAGGGCTTCTGACAATACATCATGATGTCTGTAAGGTTTAAATGACCCTTGGCTAACTTTCTCACACTTCTCAACCTATTTCAAAAAATAATTAAACTATATATTAGCATTAACATTATTATTAAATTATTTATGTAAACTATTCCTATTAGTAATAACTTACAATATTTTGAATGACCCCTATTGTTTTGTCATTAGGAATGTAGTACTTTTCATCATCTCCTTTTTTAGATCTTGCTCGAATCCAATCTAGACCACGGTCATTTGGCGCAAGCGTCGAGCTAATAGATGCACAAGAAGATTGAGATGAAATAGGATCTGTTACAAGGCACTGTGGCGTTTTACCTGCATATCCAGCCGGTCCTAAATAATGTGGATGTAGATTTTTTTGTTGCCTTGCCTTTGCTTTTTCACTTATTTCCTAAAAAAGAATAATTTAAGAGATATGGTAATTTTAATAATAAGACATTCAAACTATTATCATGAATGGAGGTTGTTCTGAGCTGCAAAAACATGCAGCAGTTTTGTTTGGTTTGGAAGGGGATTAAATGTTTGCTTGTTTGTCTTAAGTGGATGAGTGTAATGGTGCAAGTTGAATAGAGAAGTAGTAGGCAAGGAATCATGCCTGTAAAGCAGCAGCAATTAGAAGCCTTAAATGGTGGAGGGCTGCTGTTGTTTTCCCCTTATTTTGGTTCTGGAATACTGGGAATAAAATGCATATAGATGGCAGGTATGGCTCTGGGATTTGGTTTGAGTTCTGGGATTATAAGTAAGGAAAGAGGCTGGAATTCTGGCTAGAATATTGGGGAAGGGTCCATGTAGCTTGGTGGACCAATGGAGGTTTGGTAATTGAGATGTATGGCTCAATGGTTCTGGAATTTTTGGAAAATATTATTTGCTTGGGAGAGTTAGGAATTATTTAAAAAAAAAAAAATTAAATATACCTTGAACTTATCTGTCATGCGGCTTGCTTTAAAAGTATTCCATTGTGCATCGATCAAGTGATTATATAATTCACATGGAGATTCATATTTTGGGTGCTTCTTGTTAATATACTCACGGGTTAATCTCGCTTTGAAATCCTTCCACCGCTGCCCAGCAACCTTTAATATTGTTTCTTTCAATTGATCATCTTCAATGTTGAACACTTTCTGGTTGCACATAAACGTTTGAATCTTGGTATTACAGGTAGATACCATAACACCTTCACCGGAGGGCTTTTCTTATCCTCACACCCATTAACACCATTTTTTTTCTTATAACGTGATGCTCCACACTTTGGACATACATGCAAGTCACTATATTCCTTCCAATATAATAGACAATCATTTTGACATGCATGTATCTTCTCGATCTCCATACCCAACGGGCACAACATTTTCTTAGCCTCATAAGTTGAAATAGGAAGCTCATTATCATCAGGAAGCATCTTTTTAAAAAGTTCTAATAACTGTGTAAAGCTCTTATCACTCCATTCATTCATTGCTTTTAAGTTATATAATTTTAGCACAGCAGATAACTTTGTAAAGCTTTTACACCCAGGGAACAAAGGTTTTTCTGAATCAATAGAGAAACTTTCAAATACAGGAGGCATTTCACTATCATCTCCTTGAATATCACACATGAGTTCATCTATTCGATTATTCTCCCCATTCTCCTCATTTTCTACATTATTTTTATCACCATCATTCTCTTCATCATTTTTTTTTTCGGTGAACATCATTCTCTTCATCATTAGCTATTATATTTTCACCGGTGTTTGTACTAGGAAGTACACTCTCACCATGCCATATCCATTGGTTATAACCTTCTTTAAAGCCGCGGCATATTAAATGACTCCTAATTTCTTAGAACTAGGAAATTTCCTCAGATTCTTACAATCATAACAAGGGCAGACCAAAAATTCTTCTCCATGTTTATTTTTATTTTCTTCAGCATACTTTAGAAAATTTTCAACCACTAACATATATTCATATGTATTTCGTTTCCCATACATCCAACTACGATCGATATCTCTCATCTGCAAGCATGGTTGAAGTCTTTAAATTTTATTTACTTTAATTAAAATGATTTTTTTATTTATAATTTTTATTAAAAAGTCTCTATTTTCTTCCCTAAATATTACATATCACAAATTAATATCACATTGCATATCTATATTAATAAGCCATAAATATTGCATATCACATAATAATAATAATAATAATAATAATAATAATAATAATAATAATAATACTAATAGAGCTGAGCTACGTACTGCATATCACAAATAATAATAATAATAATAATAATAATAATAATAATAATAATAATAATAATAATAATAATAATAATAATAGCAACAACTACCTACTGCATATATCTTCTAATAATAATAATAATAATAATAATAATAATACGATGTACGTCTGAAGGAGATCAGACGATCGGAGATGCGCTGCTGGAGGGAGACTGGAGATGCGCTGCGCTGCTGGAGGGAGGTCACCACCGGAGATGCTGCACTGCTTGGACGCTGCTTCTTCAGGTCGCTGCTCCTCAACGTCGTCGCCCGTCACCTTTGCCGCGGCATCGTGTCCGTTTCTCCGATGGTCGTTGTCGCCGTTCCTCCGGAGGTCGCCGGCAAAGCTCAAGATAGAGATGAAGGCTAAGAAGATGTTTAAGGTTATGGAGATGGTGAAGGCTACTAGGAGATGTGTAACACCCCGTGTTACGACCCCTAAGATCAATTAAATCATTTAATCAATTACCCCAAAAGAAAGAATTAAATCACAATAATTAATTAGGAAGGCCCACCATAGTCTACGGGCCCTTATCCCTAAACCCAATCCTTAGTCCCAAAAGAAATAGAACTAGCAAGCCCATAATATTAGTTCCTAACTAGGACTCCTAAATATATAAATAGGGGACTTAAGAGGCACCTAGAAACCCCCCCACCACATTAACGCCCCACCACCCAAAGAGCTCCAAGAATCCCCTTAGAAGAAATCAAGAAAGCAAGAAAGCTTAAAGAAAAACCCTTCATAGCCAAGGAATTAATTAAGGCTAAGAGGTAACCCATGTCTCAACAAAACCTATTTTCGTAGCTATGATTTCCCCCGTAGGATTTCCCCATATAATTGTGTATTAATGACTTGTGATGATTATGATTGATGATTGATGTGATGATCCCATGGGGGATCTTGATAATCTTGATATTGGGAGATTCTTGATAATTATGATGTTCTTGATGATTATATGGAGTTCTTGATGATTATGTGTTGTTCTTTATAATTGTATGATGCCCTTGATACTTATGTGTTATTCTTACCAAATCTTGCAATTAGAAGGCGAATCGTATTCTTGTTGATATAAAAGTGATTAGAACCCTAGGTTGTATCGTATGATGTTATTCTTGGGTTATCGGGTGGGGTAATCGCATGTTTGGGTGTTGATTATGTTTAGAAAAGCATGATAGGTTATGTGCCGTTCGTTTCTCGTATTTGATCCGTTAATTGTCTACGTGTTGTCGTTGATTGCGTTGCAAAGTGTCTAAGCATGGTTTCGGGTTCCACAATGGTTCCCGGGGCGAATTTGTGTGATAAGAGTCAGTGGGGGGTAGGTGGGGGGGTAGGTGGGGGGGGGGTAGGGGACTCGCCACCTACCCACGGTCGGAATAGTGATCCCGGCAGTGGGCAGCCGGCGGGCGGGCAGCTACCCGCCGGCGACCCGCTGCCCGAAATAGTAAATCCGGCGGGCAGCCGGCGGGTGGCCCCCACCCACCGGCTACCCGCTGGAATTTTCCCCATCTTGGGTTCCTGGCTTCCCCGTTTGATGTTTCCCCGTCCCCCGTGGTGTCCCAACGGACTCCGTTAATCGTGCCTATGTCTAGTTTGATATTTTGGGCACCGTTCGTAGGTTTATGAGTCTATTATATTGCATGCTAGTTGAATTGGTATCCCGTTGACCTAGGTGGAAGCAGTATGAACCCCTTAGGACTATTCTTAGTATGTGATGGATCACGCATAGGTTTTGTTATACGTTTTCTCCCCATTCTCAATGTGTTAATGTGGGTTGCATGTACTTGCTATGTGTTATGTGTGCATGTAACCCCGAGTTGGTTAAGATCAATCGGGCTATACGGGCAGTCGGGTGGGCTGAGAACCATACCGGCTATTAACCAGGCAGGTAGAGACCGGTCAGGTATATAAATATTATATAGGACTAAGTTCCACTATACAGGCAGTCGGGTGGGCTGAGAACCATACCGGCTGTTAACCAGGCTGGTAGAGACCGGTCAGGTATATAAATATTATATAGGACAAAGGTCCACTATACGAGCAGTTGAATGGGCTGAGAACCATCCCAACTGTTAACCAGGCTGGTAAAGACCGGTCAGGTATATAAATATTATGTAGGACAAAGGTCCATCAGTCGGTTGCGATCGGCTCCTTCGTAATGTGAGACGGGGCAGGGTGCTGCGGGGCCGTGTCAGAGCTATATGCGCTGACCCTCATGTATGGGCATGCGATTGGTCCTGTGGCGCCAACAACGTGTGTTATGTGATGAGATATGGAGGAGTTGTGTTTATGAGTATATTGGGGGATGTGACTAAGGGGTTTATGCTGGGGATTGTTTATATTGGGTTGTGATTATTAATTGTGCTTATCTTTATCTGTCTTGCCTGTTGTGGATCATATACGCTGGTTATAACTGTTGCTTGTGTCTAGCCTTATCTGTCGAGTCATTCCCGGTTTTAAAAGTTAGGGTCTCGTAGGATATATCTTCATGCTTCGAAATGACTTTTCGTATATCTATATATATATCTCTATATGTAATGTATTTCAATGCGTTGGAGTGGGTTACCAGCATCTATCGCTGAACAGATATATTAGGCTTTCAGGCACAGAAGATTAAGTCACTGGAGTGCGCTAGAGCTTGGATTATAGAAATAGTTAGTTTCCCTTTCGGCCTGCGTACCATGTTTATGCATTCATATCTTTGAGACATTAGTTAGTTAGCCTGTGCACCTGAGTTCTCTAGCTCAGGTGTGGCATATCACCCTGTACACTCGTACTCTGTTTGGGATTTAATGAGATTTCACCCTTAATTTATAAGTTTTAAATATCCTGAAAATCTGGGGTGTTACAGTTGGTATCAGAGCCTAAAATTGACCCTAGGATAAGACTCTTAAGATCAGACCTTAGGACATTAAGCTTAAACACTAGGTACTTAGGAACATAGGATTTAGGAATCTTAGGACGCGCGGTGAGATTGTGAAACCTACACATAACCTCTCCTCACTTTATCCCTCTCTAACTTAAAGAAACCCCCCCCCCCCCCCCCCCCTTCGCTTATTGCATCAAGGTAAGGACGCAAAATAACATCGACCTATGAACTCCAGGATGGCACCGAGAAGAAGACAGGTAGGAACACCGAAACTCCCCACCGAGGAATTCCTGACTCAGAATCTACAACGCCTGGCCCAAATTGCCCAGGCACTAAGTACTACCGCTCCCCAGCCTTTACCAAACGAGAACTTGGAGATCCACCAACAAATCTCGACGCACCAACCACCCACCCTCTCAGGAAACGAAGATCCCACGACCCTCGAGGAGTGGATCGGGACTTTCGACAAGATATTCAGGGCAACTAAATGCCTCGAAGACCACCAAGTAAAAATGGGCTCCTTCTACTTCAGACACGAGGCCGACACCTGGTGGGCTCACGAAGGACCCACCTGCGAACAAGACCCCGGATTCAACTGGGAAACCCTAAAAGCGCGGCTACGAGAACAATTCTATCCCAACCACCTAAGAGCCACCATATACGAAGAATTCCTCCACCTAAGACAAGGTGCAACCTCGATCACGGAATACTACCAACAATTCCGCCAACTGGCTCGCCTCATCCCCGAGCTAGCACCCATCGAGAGGATCAGGATCGAAAGGTTTATAACAGGCCTTGACCCCGAATATCAAAAAGACCTGGCCACACAAGAGCCAGGAACCCTCAGGGAAGCCTATGCCAAAGCATCCCAACTACAACAAGTGCCAAACCAACCCCGGGAAACACGCCTGGGAAACAAAAGGAAATCAGAAGGAAATCACATGAACCCCAACCGTGGCCTTAAAAGCCCCAGGGCCGCCTCGCCCCGCCAAGTCACAACACCAACCGCTCAAGGAAGAATCCTTACTCTAAGCAAAGCCAAAATTGGGGATAGCAACATAGTCTCCGGAACCTTCCTAGTACACGCCACCCCCGCCACAGTGTTATTTGACTCAGGGGCTACCAACTCGTTTATAGCAACCGAGTTTGTCACTCGGCTCGGCCTCAACACCAGCACCAAGGTCCGACTCTAGGTCAAAGTGGCCTCCGGCGAAATCCTAGAATGCGACCGCATGTACGAAAATATAATGATCACCATACAAGGGGCGGAATTTCCCAGCAACTTAATCCGATTCAAACTGGATGGGGTACAAGTGATTTTGGGCATGGATTGGCTAGGGAAATACCAAGCCCAAATCCTATGCGGAGAACAAAAAGTGGTCCTACGGGGACCAAACGGTAAGAGGGTATCTTACCATGGAACCCACCGGGAAGCCGGGATTAAAGTGGTGAACATGATGAAAATGAAGAAATACCTAAACAAGGGAAGCGAGGCCTTCCTATGTTCGGTCGAGGACCTCAGCACCAAAACCCCTGAACCACAAACCATCCCAGTGGTAAACGAATCCACCGACGTCTTCCCGGACGAAATCCCCGGGGCACCCCCAGTCAGAGAAGTTGAGTTCACCATAGATCTCGTACCGGGCGCTGCCCCAATTTCTAAACCCCCCTACCGATTAGCACCTAAAGAAATGAAGGAACTAAAGACGCAATTGCAAGAATTGCTAGACAAAGACTACATCCGTCCTAGCACCTCCCCATGGGGAGGGCCAGTGTTGTTTGTTAAAAAGAAGGATGGGAGCATGCGCCTATGCATCGACTACAGAGAACTTAACCAAGTCACGATAAAGAATAAGTACCCCCTTCCCCGAATCGACGACTTGTTCGACCAACTTAAAGGGGCAGGGATGTTCTCAAAGATTGATCTAAGATCCGGGTATCACCAAATACAGGTGGCCAAACCGGACATTCAGAAAACAGCCTTCCGGACACGTTACAGTCACTATGAATTCACCGTAATGCCCTTCGGACTCACCAACGCGCCCGCCATATTCATGGACCTCATGAACCGAGTATTCCGACCCCACTTGGATGACTTCGTCATCGTATTCATTGATGACATCCTAGTCTACTCCCGAAACAAGGAAGAACATGAAAGACACCTCCGCATAACCCTGCAAACTCTAAGGGAGCACCAACTATACGCCAAGTTCTCTAAATGCGAATTTTGGAAAGACAGCGTGGCCTTCCTAGGTCACGTGATAACCAAGGAAGGGATTAAGGTGGACCCCGCCAAGATCCGTGCCGTTAAAGAATGGACCACACCAAGCTCACTCACCGAAGTCCGAAGCTTCCTAGGCTTGGTGGGCTACTACAGGAGATTTGTACCCGACTTCACCAGGATAGCCCAACCCCTCAACAAGCTCATCAAAAAGGAAACCCCCTTCCAATGGGACAACGACTGCGTCTCGGCCTTTCAAGAATTGAAGGATAAGTTAACCACGGCACCCGTACTCGCCATCCCCTCCGGGGAAGAAGGATTCGAGGTCTTCAGTGACGCATCCAAGAAGGGGTTGGGGTGCGTGCTAATGCAAAAAGGCCGAGTAATAGCCTACGCATCCAGGCAGCTCAAAACCCACGAGGAAAACTACCCCACCCACGACCTCGAGCTAGCCGCCATCGTGTTCGCACTGAAAATTTGGAGGCATTACTTATACGGGGTGCAGTGCAAGATTTACACGGACCATAAGAGCCTAAAGTACATCTTCACCCAAAAAGACCTAAACATGAGACAACGGAGGTGGTTAGAACTCATAAAGGATTACGACCTAGACATCCAATACCATGAGGGAAAGGCTAACGTGGTGGCGGATGCACTAAGCAGGAAGACTAACCACTCCCTCAACACCACTTGGATCCTACCGGACCAACTGTACAGGGACTTCCAAAGACTGAATTTGGAAATAATAAAACAAGGTCAAAACCACCCCGACATCCACTTATTCAACGCACAAGTCGTGCCTACGCTCTTCGAGGAAATCAACATAGGGCAACAGTAGGATCCGGAACTAGACAAAATCCGCCTCGACCTAACCCAGGGGAAGGAAGGAACCTTCAAAATACACGAAGACGGCAGTCTCCGTTACCAAGATAGGTGGTGCGTACCCTCAACGCACCCCCACTTGAAGCAACAAATCTTGGAGGAAGGACACAACTCCCCATACTCGGTTCACCCAGGGGGTGACAAACTATACCAAGATGTAAAAAGGTCGTTTTGGTGGCCCAACATGAAAAAGGAAATCGCGGATTTCGTGGCCAGGTGCCTAAATTACCAAAGGGTGAAGGCCGAACGATGCAAGCCCAAGGGACTCGTACAACCCCTTGAGATACCACAAGGAAAGTGGGATTCCATATCCATGGATTTCGTCGGAGGACTACCCCCAACGAAGACCGACAAGGATAAGATTTGGGTCATAGTGGACCGACTAACCAAAACAGCGCGATTCATCGCCATGAAGGAAACGTGGACAATGACACAACTGGCCCAAGCCTACTTGAGCCGGGTAGTGAAGTATCACGGAGTCCCCCGAAACATCGTATCCGATAGAGACTCCAGGTTCCTCTCACAATTCTGGAAATCACTGCAATTAGCCTTGGGGACACAACTAAAACTAAGCACTGCCTTCCACCCCACTACGGACGGCCAAACCGAGAGGACCATTCAGACCCTCGAAGACATGCTAAGAGCTTGCATGTTGGACTTTCAAGGGACATGGGAGGAGCACCTAGACCTTATTGAATTCTCATACAACAACAATTACCACGCGAGCATTCGTATGGCTCCCTACAAAGCTCTATACGGACAAAAGTGCAGAACCCCCTTATGTTGAGAAGACATGGTCGACCCAATAACACTAGGGCCCCAACACCTACAGGACACAATCACCAAGGTCAAACACATCTGGGAGAGGATGAAGGCTGCCCAAGACCGCCAAAAGTCCTACGCCGACCTAAAGAGGAAACAAGCCGAATTCAACACCGGGGACAAGGTCTAGTTGAGAATCTCGCCCACACGAGGGGTGATGAGATTCTGAAGAAAAGGAAAGCTCAGCCCTCAATTTATCGGCCCCTATGAAATCATGGAAAAAGTTGGGAACCTAGCCTATCGCCTCGCCCTACCCGTCGAACTAGAACGAGTACACAACGTATTCCACGTATCCCAACTAAAGAAATACGTACACGACCCAAGCCACGTGCTTCAACCCGAGGTCGTGAACCTCGACGAGTCACTAGTATACGAAGAAAGACCCGTGAGGATCCTGGACACCAAGACAAGAAACACCCGTCGCCGAGCCATAGAAATGGTGAAAGTCCTCTGGACCAACCATGGGACCGAGGAAGCAACGTGGGAGCTCAAAGACACAATGAGGGAACGCTACCCCGAACTTTTCACACCAGGTAACTAAGGGGGGTGTATTCAATCAAGACTTTTAAAGAGTTTCAAAGACTTTTAAAGTGATGGATTTTAAATGACTTTTGTAGAGATTTTGTAGACTTTCATAGAATCTTTTAAACTTTCATCAACTTTGTAAGAGTCTTTAAAAATCCATAGGAAAAACATTTATATACTTTTAAAAACTTTTTCATATTAAAAAGTCTACAAAAGTCATTAAAACTCTAAATTGAATACACCCATACAAACATTTCATAACTTTTATTAATACATTATTTATAATTTTCTTATAAAAATATATTTTTATAAACCATAAATAAAATAATGTATTGCAAAAAAAAAGCTCTTATGACACACGCAATAATCTCTTTGTCAACCTTGAAATAATCTTCCCACACCTCATCGCTAGCAGTAAATCTCTTTGTGATTGGATCCCAACCAAATCTAGAATTATGACGCATAAGCTCTGAAAAATTGTTAAAACGGTTCTTGAACCATTTCAATATGCTTTGGTATTGTGCATACGATCTTTGGCACCCAAGCTTTTCATTAAGAGCCGGAAGTATCGTCTTCTCCATAGTTAACTTGCTTAAACCCCCACTACTATCACGCCATCCATTTTTTATCGCATCAACCATAAGTTGTAACAACTCATTACTCTCCTCAGGTGCCCACAATGCATAATTTCCATAAACTTTATTTTTACCTTTACTCCTTTCTTGATCCCCCATTACTATAAAATAATATGAATCTCTCAAAAAATTCAACTTAACACAAATATATATATTAATAATTAGTGAACATACAATAAAATAAAATTATGTTAATTATATAAAACGAATTTGTAAAAATTTGAGTATATTAATTCTATTGGTTGCAACAAAAATTTATAGAAGATTTCGGATGAAAACAACAACAAGATTTAAGCATATTAAAAATCTGCTGCGGACAGCAGCAAATTTAAGCATATTAAAATCTGCTGTGAACAGGTATAAGCAGATTAAAATCTGCTACGAACAGCAGCTTGCTGCTGCTGTTCGCAGCAGATTTTTGCTGTGAACAGCAAGTTTGCTGTTCACAGCATGTTCGCTGCTGCGAACAACAAACTTGCTGTTCACAGCAGCAAATGAAAATATAATTACATAAATAAAAAAATTTATAAATTATAGTTTTATCAAAAGTTTGAAACGTACCGTAAATTTTGATAGAAATTGATGAAAAATTTATCTGGTTGAGATAGAGATAAAAGTCTATATAGAGAATTGAAAAGTTTGGGGTTGGAGGGTCGGATTTCATCTATTTATATTAATAAAGAAAAAGTCCACAGAAATCCTATTCTGATGGAGTCTATGAAAGTTGATAAATATTTGAATACCAGTAGACTTTTACAAACTCTATAAAAGTGTGAAACGAATACCAGTATACTTTTAAAGACTTTTAAAAAGTCTGAATCGAATACCGGTAGACTTTTAAAGAGTCTTTAAAAGTCTAAATTGAATACCCCAAACTTTGAAAGTCATTAAAAGTCTTTAAAACTCTTTAAAAGTCTGGATTGAATACACCCCCCAAAGAGAAAGTCACTCGGCAATGACCAAGCTTCGGGGACGAAGCTTCCCGATAAGGGGGGGGGGGGGGGGGGAGGGGGAGAGAGTGTAACACCCCGTGTTACGACCCCTAAGATCAATTAAATCATTTAATCAATTACCCCAAAAGAAAGAATTAAATCACAATAATTAATTAGGAAGGCCCACCATAGTCCACGAGCCCTTATCCCTAAACCCAATCCTTAGTCCCAAAAGAAATAGAACTAGCAAGCCCATAATATTAGTTCCTAACTAGGACTCCTAAATATATAAATAGGGGACTTAAGAGGCACCTAGAAACCCCCCCACCACATTAACGCCCCACCACCCAAAGAGCTCCAAGAATCCCCTTAGAAGAAATCAAGAAAGCAAGAAAGCTTAAAGAAAGACCCTTCATAGCCAAGGAATTAATTAAGGCTAAGAGGTAACCCATGTCTCAACAAAACCTATTTTCGTAGCTATGATTTCCTCCATAGGATTTCCCCATATTATTGTGTATTAATGACTTGTGATGATTATGATTGATGATTGATGTGATGATCCCATGGGGGATCTTGATAATCTTGATATTGGGAGATTCTTGATAATTATGATGTTCTTGATGATTATATGGAGTTCTTGATGATTATGTGTTGTTCTTGATAATTGTATGATGCCCTTGATACTTATGTGTTATTCTTACCGAATCTTGCAATTAGAAGGCGAATCGTATTCTTGTTGATATAAAAGTGATTAGAACCCTAGGTTGTATCGTATGATGTTATTCTTGGGTTATCGGGTGGGGTAATCGCATGTTTGGGTGTTGATTATGTTTAGAAAAGCATGATAGGTTATGTGCCGTTCGTTTCTCGTATTTGATCCGTTAATTGTCTACGTGTTGTCATTGATTGCGTTGCAAAGTGTCTAAGCATGGTTTCGGGTTCCACAATGGTTCCCGGGGCGAATTTGTGTGATAAGAGTCAGTGGGGGGTAGGTGGGGGGGTAGGGGACTCGCCACCTACCCATGGTCAGAATAGTGATCCCGGCAGCGGGCAGCCGGCGGGCGGGCAGCTACCCGCCGGCGACCCGCTGCCCGAAATAGTAAATCCGGCGGGCTGCCGGCGGGTGGCCCCCACCCACCGGCTACCCGCTGGAATTTTCCCCATCTTGGGTTCCCGGCTTCCCCGTTTGATGTTTCCCCGTCCCCCGTGGTGTCCCAACGGACTCCGTTAATCGTGCCTATGTCTAGTTTGATATTTCGGGCACCGTTCGTAGGTTTATGAGTCTATTATATTGCATGCTAGTTGAATTGGGATCCCGTTGACCTAGGTGGAAGCAGTATGAACCCCTTAGGACTATTCTTAGTATGTGATGGATCACGCATAGGTTTTGTTATACGTTTTCTCCCCCTTCCCAATGTGTTAATGTGGGTTGCATGTACTTGCTATGTGTTATGTGTGCATGTAACCCCGAGTTGGTTAAGATCAATCGGGCTATACGGGCAGTCGGGTGGGCTGAGAACCATACCGGCTATTAACCAGGCTGGTAGAGACCGGTCAGGTATATAAATATTATATAGGACTAAGTTCCACTATACAGGCAGTCGGGTGGGCTGAGAACCATATCAGCTGTTAACCAGGCTGGTAGAGACCGGTCAGGTATATAAATATTATATAGGACAAAGGTCCACTATACGAGCAGTTGAATGGGCTGAGAACCATCCCAACTGTTAACCAGGCTGGTAAAGACCGGTCAGGTATATAAATATTATGTAGGACAAAGGTCCATCAGTCGGTTGCGATCGGCTCCTCCGTAATGTGAGACGGGGCAGGGTGCTGCGGGGCCGTGTCAGAGCTATATGCGCTGACCCTCATGTATGGGCATGCGATTGGTCCTGTGGCGCCAACAAAGTGTGTTATGTGATGAGATATGGAGGAGTTGTGTTTATGAGTATATTGGGGGATGTGACTAAGGGGTTTATGCTGGGGATTGTTTATGTTGGGTTGTGATTATTAATTGTGCTTATCTTTATCTGTCTTGCCTGTTGTGGATCATATACGCTGGTTATAACTGTTGCTTGTGTCTAGCCTTATCTGTCGAGTCATTCCCGGTTTTAAAAGTTAGGGTCTCGTAGGATATATCTTCATGCTTCGAAATGACTTTTCGTATATCTATATATATATATCTCTATATGTAATGTATTTCAACGCGTTGGAGTGGGTTACCAGCATCTCTCGCTGAACAGATATATTTGGCTTTCAGGCACAGAAGATTAAGTCACTGGAGTGCGCTAGAGCTTGGATTATAGAAATAGTTAGTTTCCCTTTCGGCTTGCGTGCCATGTTTATGCATTCATATCTTTGAGATATTAGTTAGTTAGCCTGTGCACCTGAGTTCTCTAGCTCAGGTGTGGCATAGCACCCCGTACACTCGTACTCTGTTTGGGATTTAATGAGATTTCACCCTTAATTTATAAGTTTTAAATATCCTGAAAATCTGGGGTGTTACAAGATGAACTGTGGAAGCAAAGGAGATGGTGAGTAAATGGTGAATGCTACAAGGAGATGAACTGTGGAACGAAGCAAAGGAGATGGTGAGTAAATGGTGATAGGATAGCTTGAGTTGACCTCAATCAATCAATTCTTCATACGTCCTTATAACATATATTATTATTTTTTAAAATCTTATGACAAATAGGTTACTGTTCAAAGAAGAACAGTCGCTAAGGAGGCCTGATTTATTAGTATTACACTATTAGCATCTGTTCTTCTTTCACAACAGACGCTAATTTTTGCCGGAGGTTAGCTGCACGGCAACAGGTAATGTTTCTACCCCCTTATCTTTTGTTTCTAACCTAAGTGTGGGAACTGTACAAGAGACATCATTTTCTCACCCTAATCGGCAAGCTCTTGCTGGGCAAGCTGGTCATAGGGCTCATGGGGGTGATCCTAATCGGCTAGTCATTTTTGACAATGCTGGTCATAGGCCCCATGAAGATGTTAACTCGAGTACAATGCCTACACTTAGAGGGCAAGATTTGCTATATAATGGTGGGGGTGTTGTACCCTCTTATGTTTCCTGCCCAATCTTGCCAAGCCCGGGAGCTGCCGCATTGCCTAATCACCCTAAGTCCATGGCTTCGGTTTTGGGCAATGACGGAGTGGTTGGGTGGGGCAGCTTTCGGACTCATCTAAACTAACTGTGGGCAACATGGCAGCCAATAACCATGGGGTTGGGGGTAACTCTCCACCCCAATTTGGTCAATTTGGATGCATGTTCTCGGCATCTAGTAATCTTGGGGACAAAGGGGGTGTGGATGGGTTGAAAGATACGCAAACTTCTATATCCACGCCTTTGAATGTCCCTTTTGGGGATGCTATTGGGAGCAAGCAAAATGCAATGCAAGCCCCCAATAACATCCCCAACCCGAGACATGACACCACTGCAGGGGGTGTGCATGTCTCGGGTTCCACCGAGTCCAATGCTTGGACTCGGCTTGCTACGCTACATGCTCAAAATGCTGCCCTAGAGGGGGCAATTAGCTTGGATTATACGGCCCAGGTAGGTAGCTCGGCATTGGGCGTGAGCTCAGGTACGCTCCCTTCCTTTGCCAGTCTTTTTGCTTCCACGGGTCTGCCAGCTCAAGGTGTTCATGCGGGCCATGGCCCGGGGCTTAACATCCCGGATAAAATGGTTGAATCGTATGAGGGGGAGGCCTGCATTACCTTTGAGGATATAGAGGTGCAGCAGATGAACAAAATAGGGGAAACCCTACTTATTGGAAAATTCTCTTATGGCAGGCCCGTACTTTCCGTTATAAGAGAACACTTGGCCAAACGCTTGAAGTTGAAAGGAACTGTGAGTGTTGGTTTAGTGGACCCGCGACACGTATCTCTTGCATTTTCCAACCCGGAAGATTGCATTAACACGTTAGTCAAGGGTCGGATTCTCTTTGACGGGAAGTGCCCGATGAGGCTCTTTAGGTGGACAATGGACTTTGCTACGAGGTTCGAGACGTCATTGGCCCCGGTTTGGGTGTTATTGCCCAACCTTAAGGCCAACTGTTTCTCGGAGCCTTGCCTCAAACAGATTGTCAAACCTATTGGAAGATTTCTACAGGTGGATACGCCTACGGCTAAGTTCACCCGGCCTAGTGTGGCTAGGGTGAAGGTTGAGATTGACTTGCTGAAACCCCGGTGCCGCAAGATGTTCATCCGATTAGGAACTGCGCGCCCGGATCGGGAGGCCGTGGGGTTTTGGCAGGCGATAGAGTATGAGCGTATCCCCCCGTATTGTTTGAACTGCAGGAAACAAGGCCATTGGGCCAATAGTTGCCGTGTCCCTGGTGGTGGGGCTAGCGCTCCACGCACCTCGGCACCACATGTGTCGACATCAATGGCTGATGCTAGCCCGCTCCCGTCCGGGGGGGGGGGGGTCGGCCAGGACCGGGGATCAGCTATTGTGTTGGATCATCGGGACATGACGGCTAGTCAGAGAAAAAAACAAAGTAATAAAGAAAAGCAAATAAAAGGTAAGGCCCTGATGGACAATAGTCAGGGGCCGGGTGTTGGTACAGGTAATAAGGTATGGCGGGCCCTGTCACCTAGCCGGCCTACCCCGGTGCCGGTTAGTAATGGGTTTGCTGTGCTCCAGGATGAGGACTTAGCCTCTGAGGAGGCTATTGTGGGGCCGGGGGGTGGCGAATTGCCATCTACCCCGGCTGACAGCAGGATATCTGTAGGCACGACAGCGCCCGGGGTAGGGTTTGGCCAGTCGCCTGGCCAGTTGTCCACTATCCCGGAGGTTACGGGGGGTTTTAGCCCCTCGGGAGGGCGGGCTGATCTGCAGAGCCCGCTTCAGGTATCTTTCTCTTTCACTCCTTCTCTTTCACCCCTTGATTTGCGGGGGGTGTCCTCCCGGGGTTCGGCACGCAGGATCCGTGTTTTGTTAAGAATGCATTCTCCTGTTTTACTTTGTCTGCTCGAGCCTTTCAGCTCGTCTGATTGGCTTGAGTTTTTTAGAATTCGTTTTAATTTTGATAATGGTTTTGCTTCTAATAATAATAAAATTTGGCTATTTTGGAATAATGACTTGGCAGTAACATTTGAGAGTCAGACTGAGCAGTGTGTTACGATATCTTGTGTACACTCTACGGTTCTCACGCCTTTCTGGCTCTCTTTTGTTTATGCCAAGACCAAGGTACGCCTCCGGGACCCCCTGTGGGTTGAGCTGAAAGCTATTTTTTCTATGATCCCCGGGGGTGTGCCTTGGGCGGTTGCGGGTGATTTTAACTGTCTGTTAAGTGTGGACGAGAAAAAAGGTGGTCTACCGTATTCACACCGGAAGACTACTGATTTTCAGGAGTGTGTCAGTGCGTGTGAATTGATCGACGCGGCCTATTACGATTCCTGTTTTACTTGGTGGAATGGGCGCCGTAGAGAGGCGGCTATATGGATGCGTTTGGATCGGCTCCTCTACACCTCGGTGTGGGAGTCGGTTTTTACGTCATCCGTACGGCATTTGTCAAAGTCCACGTCTGACCACAGTCCGCTTCTAATATCCTTTGAGTTGATAAGTATGCAGGTAATTCCGAAGCACTTTGTGTTCCTGAACGTGTGGATTAAGCACGAGGATTTTCTGAGGGTGGTGCGTGATAGCTGGCAGGTTCCTGTAGAGGGGGCCCTTATGTTTGTAATAGCCACCAAGTTGAATCGGTTGGGGAAAGTTCTGAGCACCTGGAGCAAGACTGTATTTGGGGATATCTTTGTGAAGCTCCGGGAGTATGAGGATATTGTTTAGGCCCTAGAGGCTGCCTTACAGCAACACCCGGATGATGAGAATGCTTTAATTGAATATAAAAAGGGTGTTGCTTTGTTACAGAAACAGATTGCTATAGAAGAAGAATTTTGGCAGCAGAAGGCGCGTATCACCGACGTTCAGGATGGGGATAGAAACTCCTGGTTCTTTCACTCAGTTGTTAAGGAACGTAGGCGAAAGCTATATATACATAGAGTGAAGGGTGGTGACGGTGTGTGGCTAGAGGATAGGCAAGGGATTGCTAATCAGGCGGTCTCTTTCTTTGAGCATATGTTCACCGCGGAGGTTGGGGGTTTTGAGTTGACTAGGCTGGACTGTGTCCCACGGTTGGTTACAGAGGAGGATAATGAGGTTTTGACGGCGGTGCCTGAGGTGGAGGAGGTGAAGGCGGTGGTAATGCAGATGAACTCTACGAGTGCGGCAGGGCCGGATGGTTTCTCGGGGGCCTTCTATAAGGCTTGCTGGGATATTATTCAGGATGATGTTGTCAGTATGGTTCGGAGCTACTTTGCGGGACGGGAATTTACCAGGGCTATCACGCACACATCTATCGTCCTGTTGCCGAAGAAGCCGAGTCCGGAGACTTTTGCGGACTACAGACCCATCAGCCTATGCAACTTCAGTAGTAAGCTTATCACGAAGCTCATGGTGGTTCGGATGGCTACAGTCTTGCCTCGGGTGTTGTCACCGCAGCAGAGTGGGTTTGTGGCGGGCCGGTCTATTACAGATAATGTGCTTCTAGCGTCTGAGATGTGCCACGGGTTGAGCTTGCAGAACCGGGACATAGTCCTTAAGTTAGACATGGCTAAGGCTTATGACCGGGTATCATGGTTTTTCCTGACTTCGGTGATGCGCCACCTGGGTTTCAGTGAGGTCTGGATAGATATGGTGTTCCGGGCCGTGTCTAACGTGTGGTATTCAGTGATTGTGAATGGAGTCAAAGAGGGCTTCTTCACGTCTACGCGAGGTCTCAGGCAAGGGGACCCGCTGTCCCCGACTCTGTTTGTGATTGCAGCTGAGGTCTTGTCGGTGTACATTGCGCGGGTCTATGATGGCACTACGGTGCCCAGGTTTACACAGCCGCCACGGACACCACATATTCACCACCTGGCCTATGCGGACGATGTTATTATTTTTAGTACGGCCAGGTTGGGAGCTATTGAGGTCGTGATTGGGGCGTTAAAGGAGTACGAGGAGATCTCGGGACAGTTGGTGAGCTTTCAGAAAAGTGCGTTTTACATGCACCCTCGTACTCCGGCCCACGAGATTGAGCAGATTTGCCGGGCAACGGGCTGTGTGCATAAACAGTTTCCTTTTACATATTTGGGCTGCCCGGTGTATATAGGCCGTAAAAAGTGTATCCACTTTGCCTCGGTGATTGATAAAGTTAAGGCTAGATGCTTGAGTTGGCAACGCCGGCTGCTCTCGAAGGGCGGGAAGGCAATCTTGATCTCTTCAGTCTTGCAGGCCATACCGTTGCACATATTTTCGGCCTGCGCTCCGCCTAAGCAGTTCATACGGGATTTGGAGAGATGTTATGCGAGTTTTTTCTGGAAACAGTCAGGGGGCGCCCGGTACCACTGGAGTTCGTGGAAAACCCTCTCTCGTCCTAAGAAGGAAGGGGGGGGGGGGTGGGGTTCATGGATTTAGACTTGATGGTAAGGGCGGCCAGTGCTAAATTGTGGTGGAATTTCCGGACAGATCATACTTTATGGTCGGACTTTATGAGGGCGAAATATTGCAGTCGGGTTCACCCGGTTGCTAAGTTGGTTCAGAATAGAGATTCGCACGCCTGGAAGAGGATGCTGGTGGTACGTGATGAGGTTGAGGGGGTTCTCACTTGGCGGTTGTTCCAAGGCCGGGTTAATTTCTGGTGGGACAACTGGTCGGGTCGGGGCCCACTTGGCAAGCTTTATCCACACCGGGGGGTTTCCTACTCCCGGGAGTTACTTCTAGACTATGTGCGGGATGGCCAGCTTGATTTGACAGACCACGATGACTTGGCATTTGCTGGGATTGGGGCGGACCTGTCCCGCTTGGGGCAGGGCCCGCGTGATATCCCACTCTGGACCGTGGCGTCCGACGGTATGTTTTCTTATTCCTCTGCTAAGGCCTTTCTTAGGCCTGCTTTGCCCACTGCACCGGACCTGCTCTTAGCTAAGTGTTGGCGCAAGCACCTTCCTTTTAAGGTGTCCTTCCTGGCTTGGAGGGTGTTCCGAGGGCGGCTTCCCACGGATGACATCTTGGCCCGTTTCGGTCATGCGATCGTCTCGAGGTGTCGGTGTTGTCCAGCCCCGGTCCCCGAGTCTATTGATCACATCTTTTATTCTGGGGAAACAGCAAGAGCTGCTTGGAGATATGTTTTGGCGTCCCTCGGCCTCTACTTGCGACACTGGAGTCTTAGGACTTTGATTGCAGGATGGGGTCTGGCGGGGGCGCGTAACCCTCTTTTGTCTTTTGTTGTTTGCAGGTTGCCGTATCTGGTGTTGTGGGAGCTGTGGAAGCACCGTAATGGGTGCATGTACGGCCGAGACACACCCAGCGTTGCACGGGTGATGCATGGGGTGGCAAAGGGGGTGGCGGAATGCCTGTTTAGGCGTTGGCCCATGCAGCATATCCTGCCCTCTAACTGGAGGACTATTGTGGCATACTTGGAGGCACATGTGCCGAGGCGTGTTATTAGGACGGTCAGGTGGTTTCCCCCGGTTGCCGGGGCGTTAAAGATCAATCTTTCTCGGTCTTCGGCGGCTGGGGGGGCTGCGGCCGTGGTGCGCAACCAGGAGGGTGGCTTCTACTACGGGGTTGCGTGGTCTGGCTACGGGGAGCACGCCCGGGGAATGTTCCGGGTCCTTTTCTCTTGCCTGGAATGGTGCCTGGCCGGGGGAACTACTTTGATTGATATAGAGTCCACTTGGGCGGAGTTGGCTAGCTACGTTGATATCTCTGTTCGTCCGCCGTGGATTCTAGATGATGTTGTGACCAGACTCCGGTTTCTGTGTTCCTGTGGGGTTGTTACTGCTTCTGTGTGCCCGTCCAGGGCCAATATGCCTGCACAGGCGCTAGCTAACTGGGCGGTGGATAAGCCGGGGGAGGCCATCTTTCGGAGCCTCAATGATCTGCCACGTAGGGTCCGTGCTTTACTGATACATGATGATGTGCCCTACGTGTTTTTTGATATTGATGATCCCCCGTGATTGTACTTGTACTTTGTTTGATTAGTTGGAAATTTGGAAAAAAAGAAAAAACAGAAAAAAGAAAAAAGGAAAGAAAAAAGGAAAAAAGAAAAGGAAAAGAGATGGAAAAAAGAAAAGAAAGGGCTGAGGGATAGAAAAGAATTGAGTGGAAAGAATGAGTGAAAGAAAAGAATAGAGTGAAAAGAATTGGAGTGAGAAAAAGGAGAGTTGGGAGGAAAAGAAAGAGTGGATGGGAGTTAAAAAACAGTGAGTGTGTGAGGTTCTCTGGGGACCGGGAAACCCTGCTTCGCAGTGCTAAGCCTCAACGTAAGGTGCTGGCGGTACAACAGGGCACCCTAGTCCGGGCTGAACGGTGTGCCGGGCAGGATTATCAAATCCGTTGACCTGGTCAGGCTTGCTGCTGGCCAATAGTAGCTGAGTTCCTTCTGGACTCCGGGGGGACGGGCTATTATTTGGGGGGTTGCTTTTGTTCGCGTCAGCCTGGTATAAACTTAAACACTCACCCAAGATAGATGTGATAGTTGGGTCATGGGAACACGATGCTAGCTTGTTCTATCTTGTGTCTATTTTTGCAGGTGCTGCTTCTTTGACCTCGGAGGCATGAACTGGTCTTGGGCTCTTTTTGGTTTCGCCTTTGCAGGCATTTTTGGAAAAGACCAGGTCTCAACGCCGATGCAAGCGGTCAACAATTGCATCGTAGCCCGGGCTGAACGGTGGCCGGGTAGGTGTTTTTCAAATCCGTTGGCGGTAGTCCAGGCTTGCTGCTGGCCCATAGTAGCTAATCCCGTTAGGGTTGGGGTGCTGATCGGGAGTTCTGCTATTGGCTGCCTTGTGCCGTGTTGATGATTTATTGGCTCGGGATCTACCTGTATTTCTGTCTCAGGACTGCGTGCCATTACTGGACTTAAGCCTGCGTGCCATTGTTAGCTGCTCTGCTTTGTCGTGCGTGCTATTGCTATCTTGCATTATCTATTGTTTGGCATGCTTGGTTCTACAGGGCAGTCGATAGCGTTCCGGGAGGTGTTGCAATTGTGGTGCATCCCGGCTAGGCGGCATTATGGTGTGTAGTCGCTGTAGTGCAACTGGCTGGGGGGCCACGTTTGTGACACGCGAGGCATCTATCCTCGCTACTTGTGCTTCAGATTACATGGTGGGCGGAGATGCAGTTGGGCTGTACGTGACTTTTGGTGCAGCATCTCAGTCTACTTACTGGTTTTGACATACTCCTGCCTGCGATTAGTTAGTGATAGCTAGCATAGGGCTTGGGGCATGCATGTTAGAGCCCCGGGGGCCACTTTATGGTATCTTGTCTTATTTTACTTTTCCTTACTTAGCTTATTAGTAGGATCTAGGCCATGTGGGGCCTATCCATCCGGACCTTGTACTGGCCTTAGCCTTCCTTTTTATTAATAAACTTTTTTTTTTAAACAAAAAAAAAAATATTTATGGTCAAATTTGTAGTAGTGCGTGTTCTTAGGACGCATGTTAGTCACTTTATGATTATTCTATACTGTTGAGTCTGTTAATGTGCCTTGAGTCTTGATCTTGGATTTAAATTAGAGTCTCGTAAGTATATATATGTATTCTAGTTTCAAAATGAGCTTTTTATATCTACCTATATTGTACTTAACGCGTTGGAGTGGGTTACTAGCATTATTCGCTGATAGTTATTACACCGAATGTTTTTCAGGTGATGAGCATTAGCTACGGAGCGCGCTAGTCGGAACCTTGGACTTAGTTTAATTAGTTCTAGCATAATAGATGGCCTGCGTGCCTTGGGTTGTAATTGAATATCGATTTATGGATTGACCATGCTTGGTTAGTTTAGCCTGTGCATCTAGGTTCTCAAACCTAGGTGTGGCATAACACCCCGACTCTTATGGATAGTTTATGCTCTATTTGGGATTATTAATGATGGTTTGCGTTATTTATATAAGTTTTAATTATTTTAAAAATTAGGGGTGTTACATTGAGTCTTGAATCCTTTGATATCATCTACTCTTGACATTTTTCACGATTTATTGTTGAATTTGTATCTAGAATGCTTATAAATTCTTTCTAAGTATTCTTGTGAGCTTTCGTTGACTTGCAATGTTAGTATAATTGTATCTTGATGCTAGTATGATCTTGTTGCCATCTTTATCATGGAATCTGGTTGTAATTGACTTGAGCTTATTATCCTTAAACCCTTATCGTTGGAATCCATTGAGTTGTTGAGTCAAGATTTATTCGTTGTTGTTGTGCCATTGGAATCCGCATTTGTTGATTTATTCTTATGAGCTTATGTATGTTGAGTATTCTTGAAAGTGTTTTTTCTTGAAAAACTATTATATTGACTATGTGTCCCTTTTGTACACTCGAATCCTATTGCTTTGGTCTTGAGATCGTCCATTGTGGTATTCTTTCTTGTTATTGAGTTATTGAACTATTGCTTCGAGATCATCTCTCTTTCATATCTCTGTTTGGAATCCATTGGTGTTGACCTATTGCTTGATATTAAATCCTTATTACATCTTAGTTAGAATCCGTTAGCATTGAGTTATTTCCTTGAGATTATTCTTTGTTGTGCCTTTCTCTGGGAAACCGTTCTACAGCCTTTGTTTCATGAGACTCCTTTGTTGAATCTTCGAAATTCATGACTTTGATGACCTTGACTTTGGTTGTAACCAATAGTACTCTCGAGTTCCAAATTTAGAAAAGCTCTTACTTTCTCCTTTATGAAGTCAAATTCCTTCAAATCAAGTGTGCACCTATCTGGTAAGTTCATGTTTGTTAGTTAAGTAGTTGCATTGTTTAGCCTTGTTAATACCCTTGAAAGTTGAAAGTTGAAAGTTGAAAGTTGAAAGCTGAAAGTTGAAAGTTATGTGAAAGTTGTTAATGTGATAAGTATAAGAGATATACTTTGTTAGGAATAAAGTGTAATGGTTTTGATATGCCAAATATGTATTTGTAGATCCCCCAATTTTATTTCATAGGTCTAGTAGAGTCATAGACCATGATCGGGAAATTATTTAAATTGGAAAAGAGAAAAACAGAGGAAGATGCATGAAAATAGAAGAAGAAGATATAAAGCCTAAAATCAAGAATTTGTCTGGAGAAAATGACAAATTGAAGAAGAAGATGAATGATATGAAATCACGTCAATGCTACTTAAAGAAATATCCCAAAAGAATTTTCGTGAAAGAAAATTAAGATTGGAAGAATGCATGAAATTGACTTGGAGATCAAGCATCTATGGAAAGAAAGGAGTACATCAAAGAAGATTAGAGATTTAATCAATAGTTGTACAGATGAAGTGGATGATGCTTGATATGATATGCGAAATGGCTCAAGTTCAAATTTCACTATCAACAATTTTACAAGGTAAAATTTGAGAAGCCAAATCTAATTAAATCTGATGGAGTTGGGCGCCAATTACAAGTGGAAGCAATTTCACTTGGGTGTCAATTGAGAAGCAATTTCACTTGGGTGGAAATTGAGAAGCAATTGCACTTGGAGCCAATTACAAGTGGAAATTGGGAAGCAATTTCACTTGGGTGTTACAAGTGGAAATTTTCACTTGGGTGGCAATTGTGGAAATTGGGAAGCAATTTCACTTGTGGAAATTGGGAGCCAATTTCACTTGGGTGGCAATTGTGGAAATTGGGAAGCAATTTCACTTGGGAAATTGGGAAGCAATTTCACTTGGGTGGCAATTGAGAAGCAATTGCACTTGGGAGCCAATTACAAGTGGAAATTGGGAAGCAATTTCACTTGGGCAATTGAAAGGAATTGGGAGCAATTTCACTTGGGTGGTAATTGAGAAGCAATTGCACTTGGGAGCCAATTACAAGTGGAAATTGGGAAGCAATTTCACTTGGGTGACAATTGCTCACTTGGGAGCCAATTCATTCTCAATTGCACTTGGGAGCCAATTACAAGTGGAAATTGGGAAGCAATTTCACTTGGGTGGCAATTGCTCAATTGCACTTGGGAGCCAATTACAAGTGGAAATTGGGAAGCAATTTCACTTGGGTGGCAATTGCTCACTTGGGAGCCAATTCAAAGGAATTGGGAGCTGGGGTGGCAATTGAGAAGCAATTGCACTTGGGAGCCAATTCAAAGGAATTGGGAGCTGATTGGGTGGCAATTGAGAAGCAATTGCACTTGGGAGCCAATTCAAAGGAATTGGGAGCTGATTTCATAGGAATTGAAATTAGGAGCTAGTTCGAAGCAATTGAAATTGGGAGCTAGTTTCAGAGAAATTTAAATCAATTGAAATTGAGAGCAAGTTTCACATGAGAATCAATATATCCCAATTGAAATTGGGAGCTAGTTTCAGAGAAATTGATTCCAATTGAAATTGGGAGCTAGTTTCAGAGAAATTGACATCAATTGAAATTGGGAGCAAGTTTCACATGAGAATCAATATCAATTGAAATTGGGAGCAAGTTTCACATGAGAATCAATTCAAGATGGGAGCCAATGTGGAATTGAAATAGGGAGCCAATCTTGAAATTGGGTGAGAATCAATTCAAGATGGGAGCCAATGTAGAATTGAAATTGGGAGCAAGTTTCACATGAGAATCAATTCAAGATGGGAGCCAAAGTCAATTGGGAGCCAATTACAATGGAGAAATTCAAATTGGGTGCCAATTACAAGCCAATTGAAATTGGGTGTCAATTACAAAGGAGAAATTCAAATTGGGTGGAAGTTCAAAGCCAGTTTGAAGTCTGAGAACACCCAGACGTGAGAATGAAGAAGATGAAGAAGAACTTACAGTGAAAATATTCTCACAAGGAAAAATATTAGTTTAACTAGTATGGAATTAAATTGAAGAATATTTTTAAATCCCAAAGATACAAGGACCACTTCAAAGCTGATCAAAGAAGCCATTCTACACCAAAACTGAGACCCAGATATTCTCACTCAACGTAAAACCAGAGGAATATCAGATGAAGTTTGGGAGCTCATTTACATGGAAATGAAGATCCATCAACGGCTAGCTTATCTCTTTCTGACATCTTTGCAGAAGATAAGATAAGATCTCTGACAAAAAGATACAGAATTCAAAAATAAGATCGTCTCTCTCCAACGGACCGATCCTCATTACCAGCTATAAAATGATGAAGATGTGAAGACTTGAAGATGAAAAAGGGGAACACACGAACATACGAGCATAGAGCAAAGAGCAAAAATATATTGAGCAAAAATAACATTTGGTACAGAGCATACCAAAAATCTTCAAGTGAGAAGTGAGAAAAGAAAAAAGAACTCAGAGAGCTTCAAGAGAAAAATATTCTGAGAGTTCTTAAACAGAGCAAAGCAGAGCAGAAATATCAAGTGCTTTACTTGATACACTCAAAGAGAGAAAACACTCAGCGCTATCAAGAGAAATCATTCAAGAGAAGGGAGAAAACTACAAGAGAAAACTACAGAGTCTCGAATTTGGAAGTAAGACAACACTTGTTTTGGAGAAAAACAAGAGAAGGGAGGAAAGTAGCACGGAGCTGTGAAATCCTGGATTGTCACACGGAGCTGTGAGATCCGAAGCAGCAGTGTCGGAGGCACTGGGCGTGATTAGTGCGGGCTTTGTGATCAAAGCACTAGATCACGGGATACGTTTCTACCGGAGTGTGGAAGACGGGGGGAAAGTAACGCGGAGTCGTGAAATTCTGGGATAGTAGCGCGGCGACGTGAAACCCGAAGCAGCAGTGTGGTGTCACTGGGCGTGATTAGTGCGGGCTTTGTGATCAAAGCACTAGATCACGGAAATTCATTGTATCTTGGAACCAAGAAGTGGTGGATATAGTGAATTGCTCTTGGAGATAAGAGCAAGTGGAGTAGGAGGATTACACCACCTCGTGAACCACTATAATTGTCTTGTGTTCTTTACTGCTTTCTTTACTTACTGCTCTTTACATAATTGCTCTACACGAGATATACTGCTCACACAATCTCACACACACTTTATGTTTACTTAATTCCGCTGTGCACCATACTCTAACAATCTAGTTAAGAGTTTTGGTTTATCTCTGGCTTAGCAATTGTTGTGCTGTGCGAAATAGTTTGAAAGTCTATTCACACCCCCTCCCTCTAGACTTTCACCTTACCTCTTTTGGGACCAACAATTGGTATCAGAGCCTGTAGCCTATTTGAGTCAGTTTATACCAACCTTTGGTATTAAAACACGTTGCCCAACTGGGTTAACTATTTTTGACTGCTAGGCTGATCCATTCTACAAAGTGTGTGAATCGGATTAATCTTTCATATCTTTCGTGATGATGATGAAGAAAGATTTAGCTCAAAATCTATTATTCTCACTTGATAAATTTGATGATTGGAAAGTTCGTATGCTGGTACACTTATCGGCTTTACACGATGAAATGTGGGAAGTTATTTCCACTGGCCCTATAGAAATATTAAAAATCAATACGGCATTTGTTATATCCCTGGATGCTCCACAGTACGTACAAAAGCCAAAACCGGAATGGACATCGGACGATAGAACACGGAATAATCTTGACAATATTGCCAAGGATATTCTATTCAAAGCCGTAGATGATATAATATTTCCGAAGATCCGAAAGTGTGCTACTGCCAAAGAAATATGGGAAACTCTCATCAAGATTGGCGAAGGAGATGAACAAGAAAAAGACAATAAACTCACAATTGCCATGAAGAAATTTGAAGATTTCAAAATGCTCTCAAATGAAAGTGTTGCAGACATGGAAGCTCGAATGATCAAAGTTCTTGGAGAGATTAGTGATCTTGGCAAAAATATTAGCCAAAAAGAAATTAATCTCAAAATCTTACCATCTGCATGGGATATGAAGGTTACGGCTATGCGCGATCACCGAGATCTAAGAATGTTGTCTACAGACAAATTATTTAGTGATCTAAAAGCATATGAGTTCGAAATGAAGGCCAAAGATGATGATGTTCATGAAGCTCGAAATGCTGCTCTAATGGCCGAACAACCGTCAACCTCCAGGTCAGTAGAAAATAATGTTGATTTTATGACTGACGAACAATTTGCTCTTTTTGTCAAAAAGTTTAGAAGGTTTATGCGAAAAGGAGACAACAAAAATTCTGCTCGTGGAAAATTCGTCTCTCGCACCCCACAAGAAGAAAAAGTCGAAGAAAACAACAATTTGTGCTACAATTGCCGCAAACACGGACATTTTAAAATAAATTGTTCGTATCCGATCGTTAGCAAGTATCAAGGCAAAAATGTTGAATCTACACCGAATAAATCCGAAAGCAAAAGGTTCAAGCGCGACAAAAGAAAAGCTCTCGTTAGCAACGAACCAAACGAAAATGATGATTCGGAGGATTCATCATCAAGCGATGAAAGTTCATGTTCGGATGATGATACGGCACTAGTGTGCAAGTCAATTGAGTTGAGTACAAGTGAAGATTGTCTTATGGCTCTTGAAGCAGAGGAAGAAGAGGTAACATCTAATTCTTTTAATTCTTCTTTTTCTCGTGAATCTATTGACAATCTAATGCGAGAATGTCAAGAGATTATGCACACTCATCCTCAACTCAAGGTGCGCAATAATATTCTAATTCTTGAAAAAGAAGAAATGAATAAAAAATTGCAAGATGCTTTACTTGAAGTGAGTTAATTGAAGAATGAAAATATTCATCTTCAAGAAGAGTGTAAAGCAAGAGAGGTTAGAGAACATAACCTTCAGGCAACAATTGCTACGTTCACTAATTCGTCTAAAATTATAGATAAAATGGTGAGCATGCAAAAGCCATCAGGAGATAGAACCGGAATTGGTTATGACTCCACATGTTCAATCTGACTAATTCTACTACTACTTTAAATAATAAAGTTTAAGTGGTAAAATCTGTTAAAAGTCAGAATAGCACGATGAGACAAGGACTTGGCTATCAAACAAAAGCAAAGTTGAATGTTGAAAGGCCGAAACAATTCCATACTACGGCAAAGCAACAAAAATTCTTCAAGCAAAGATATGCCAAAGAGTCAAGTGCAAAAAGATTTCATAGAAAAGAGGGAAGCTTTTCTAGAAATAAAGTTGGGAGATTTTATCCCACTCAAAAGGATTGGTTGTGTTGTAACACCCCGTGTTACGACCCCTAAAACCAATTAAATAATTTAATTAATCACCTAAGAGAAAGAATTAAATCACAACAATTAATTAGGGAGGCCCACCATAGTCCATGGGCCCTTATCCCTAAACCCAATCCTTAATCCCAAAAGAAATAGAGTTAGCAAACCTATAGTAATTAGGCCTAAGTAAGACTCTTAGATATATAAATAGGGAACACAAGGAGGCACTTAGAATCCCCACCACAAGAATAACGCCCCACTACCCCAAAAGAGCTCCAAGAATCCCCTTAGAAGAAATCAAGAAAGCAAGAAAGCTTAAAGAAAGATCCTTCGTAGCCAAGGAATTAATTAAGGCTAAGAGGTAACCCATGTCTCAACAAAACCTATTTTCATAGTTATGATTTCCCCCGTAGGATTTCCCCATATTATTGTGTATTGATGATTTGTGATGTTATTATTGATGATTGATGGGATAATTCCATAGGTGATCTTGATATCGGGAGATTCTTGATAATTATGATGTTCTTAACGATTATGTGGAGTTCTTGATGATTATATGTTGCTCTTGATAATTGTATGGCGTTCTTGATGCTTATGTGTTATTTGTACCGAATCTTGTAATTAGAAGACGAACCGTATTCTTGTTGATGTAAAAGTGATTAGAACCCTAGGTTGTATCGTATGATATTATTCTTGGTGTATCGGGTGGGGAAATCGCATGTTTGGGTGTCAATTATGTTTAGAAAAGCATGATAGGTTATGTGCCGTACGTTTCTCGTATTTGATCCGTTGATTGTCTACGTGTTGATTGTTAATTGCGTTGTAAAGTGTCTAAGCATGGTTTCGGGTTCCACAACGGTTCCCGGGGCGTTTTGTGTATAAAGAGTCAGTGGGGGGTAGGTGGGGGGTAGGGGACCCGCCACCTACCCGCGGTCAAAAGAGGGCAGTCCCGGCAGCGGGCAGCTGCCCGCCGGCGACCCGCTGCCCGGAACAGTGTTACCGGCGGGTGGCCCCCCACCCACCGGCTACCCCCTGGGAATTCCCATTCGGGACCCCGGCTTCCCCGTTTGATGTTTCCCCGATCCCCGTGGTGTCCCAACGGATTCCGTCTATCGTGCCTATGTCTAGTTTGATATTTCGGGTACCGTTCGTAGGTGGTATGAGTCTTATATATTGCATGCTAGTTGAATTGGTATCCCGTTGACCTAGGTGAAAGAAGTATGAACCCCTTAGGATTATTCTTAGTATGTGAAGGATCACGCATAGGTTTTGTTATACGTTTTCTCCCCCTTCCCAATGTGTTAATGTGGGTTACATGTGCTTGCTATGTGTTATGTGTGCATGGTACCCCAATTCGGTTGCGATCGGATTGGTTATTCCTGAGCTGCACTTCAGAAGCTGGCTGCGGTCAGATTTACACTCTTGGGCTGCGGTCCACCGTTTGGTTGCGATCAAACGTTTCCACATGAGCTGCGGTTCATACTTTCCTGGCTGCGTTCAGATGACATTCTCTTGGGCTGCGGTCCACTGTTTGGTTGTGATCAAAAATTATGATGAGCTGCGGTTCATCGGTTGGTTGCGATCGACCCCTCCGTGTTGCGATACGGGGCAGGGTGCTGCGGGGCCGTGTCAGAGCTATATGCGCTGACCCTCATGTATGGGCATGCGATTGGTCCTGTGGCGCCAACAAAGTGTGCTATGTGTTGAGATATGGATGAGTTGTGATTATGAGTATCTTGGGGGTTGTGACTATGGGATTTATGTTGGGGATTGTTTACGTTGGGTTATGATTATTAATGGTGCTCAGCTTTATCTGTCTTGCCTGTTGTGGATTGTATAAGCTTGTTATAACTGTTGCTTGTGTCTAGCCTTATCTGTCGAGTCATCCCCGGATTTAAAAGCTAGAGTTCGTAGGATATATCTTCATGCTCAAAATGTTTTTCGTATATCTATATATATATCTCTATATGTATTGTATTTCAACGCGTTGGAGTGGGTTACCAGCATCTCTCGCTGAACAGATATATTTGGCTTTCAGGCACAGAGGATTAGAGCACTGGAGCGCGCTAGACTGGAGCGTAGAAGTAGAGTAGTTTCCCTTTCGGCCTGCGTGCCATGTTATGCATTTATATTTCGGAGGATATTAGTTAGATAGCCTGTGCACCTGGGTCCTCTAGCCCAGGTGTGGCATAGCACCCCGTACGCTTATGTTATACTTTGGGATTTAATGAGAAGTTATCCTTGTTATATAAGTTTTAAATGTCTTGAAAATCTGGGGTGTTGCAGTTGGTATCAGAGCCTAAGTTTGACCCTAGGAAAAGACTCTTAAGACCGGACTTTAGGACATTAGGCTTGAACTCTAGGTACCTTGGAACATAGGACTCGGAAATCTTAGGGCGCGCGGTGAGATTGTGAAACCTACACATAATTCCCCGCACTTTACCCTTCCCATTCTAAAGCCCTCCCCCACTTATCACTTCATAAGAAGTGCATCGAACTCTAACTTAACGTTCTTATAAACGCTGACCAGAAAGACGATAGCATGGCCCCAAACAGAAGACAATCAAGGACCCCAGAGCCCGCCACTGACGATCCCTTGACCCAGACCTTACAACAACTAACGCAAGTCGCGCAGGCACTAAGTGACGTAGCCCTTCGCAACAACAGGCCCCCACCGCCTCCAACAAACGCAAACTCAGACATCGCCCGACAAGTTTCAAACCACCGACCACCAACGTTCTCAGGAGAAGAAGACCCCGCGGTCCTAGAAGAATGGATCCGGACCCTTGACAAGATTCTAGGAGTAGTAGAATGCCCGGAGGGACGTCGCCTAGAGATAGCCTCGTTCTACGTCGGACACGAGGCCGATCTCTGGTGGATCCACGAGGGGCCCACTTACCGACAAAAACCGGGATTCAACTGGGAGAGCCTCAAGACACGACTACGAGAACGATTTTATCCAACCCACGTGAAAGCATGCATGTACGAAGAGTTTCTCCACGGGATTTAATGAGACGTTATCCTTGTTATATAAGTTTCAAATGTCTTGAAAATCTGGGGTGTTACAGTGTAATAGATGTAATGCTTTTTATAGACCAAACCAACAATCCTCTTCCCAGGTGCCAAAATATAAAAATGTTTTTCAAAACTCGGCGCCAAAAATCTTTTCTAATGTGAGTTATGATTATCGTGTCTCAAATGGTTACAAATCGCCTCATATTAATTCAATAAGATATAGGTGGGTTTGGTTACCAAAAATCACTAACAGTAAAGGACCCAAGCAAGTATGGGTACCTAAAGTTAATTAATCTTTTTTGCAGGATGTTTGGTACAACGATAGTGGTTGCTCACGCCACTGACTAGAAATAAATCATATCTAGTGAATTTCAAAGAAATCGATAGACCAAAAGTTATATTCGGAGGAAATCAAAATTATGGAACTACAAAAGGAGTTGGCACGATCAAGAAAAATGGATTGAAGATTGAAGATGTTTCTTTCGTTGAAGGATTAAAATTTAATTTGTTGAGCACTAGTCAATTTTGTGATAAAGGCTATCTTGTAGAATTTTCTAAAGATAATTGCCTAATCAAAAATGAGCTCACAAATGAGATTGTTCTCTCTGGAAAAAGATGAAAGAATATGTATGTTGTTGATTGGAGTACAAGCAAAGATTCAGTGTGCTTAATGGCCAGAAATTCGAATGAAGCTAATTGGGAATGACACAGAAAGCTCAACCATGCATTTAAACTTCAAGACTATCAATCAGCTTGCAAAGAAGAATCTAGTAGAAGGCTTGCCAGATATTATCTTCAAGAAGGACCAAGTATGTGATGCATGTCAACGCGGAAAGCAAATCAAATCATCATTGAAATCAAAGACACACGAGTCAACATCAAGACCGCTAAGCTTACTACATATGGACTTATTTGGACCGGTTGATCCAATAAGTGTAAGTGGTAAGAAATATACTCTCGTTGTTGTTGATGATTTTTCCAGGTACACTTGGACCGTGTTTCTCAAGAAGAAAAATGAAGTTGAGCAAGTTCTACCGAAGCTGTTGAAGCAACTACAAAATGAGAAAGAATTGCAAATATCAAAAATACGAACGGATCGCGGAACCGAGTTCGTGAATGGAGTTATACAAGCTTTTTGCAATTCACATGGAATTTCTCATCAATTATCTGCCGCAAGAACACCGCAGCAAAACGGTGTTGTCGAAAGAAGAAACCGGACGCTCAAAGAAGCCGCACGAGTGATGATTAGTGCTGCCGGTCTCCCGAAATGATATTGGGTGGAAGCTATCAACACTGCTTGCTACACGCAAAATCGAAGCATGATCCATAAGCAGTACAAGAAGACGCCATATGAGCTATATAAAGGGAGAAAACCAAATTTTGGTTATTTTCATATTTTTGGATGCAAATGTTTTATTCCTATTAATGATAAATTGCATCTAAAAGCTTTTGATGAGCGTGCAGATGAAGGAATTTTTCTAGGATATTCGACTACCAGCAAGGCGTTCAGAGTTTTGAATAAAAGATCAATGGTGGTTGAAGAATCCATACACGTGGTATTTGATGAATAATCACAAATAAAAAATGGCGCTCTGGACGAAGAATTTGCACAAAATGGTAACAAGTGTCATATTGATTTTTGTAATACTAATGATACGTGTGAAGATGATGTTTTGCAGGGAATGGATGAGTTGGAAATTAATTCTCTAGAAAATCCCATCCCTCATCCAGAAGAAGTTGGAAATTATTTTAATAATAATTTTGGAGGTGATGCCGCACGTGAGATTGAAGATGCAGTATTGGTTGGAGATCCAATTAGTGATCAAGTTGCATGTGAAGTTGGTAATCAATTTCAAGAAGAATTAAATGATGAAATTCGAACCAACACTGCCAGTTCACAACAAATGGATCCACCCAGTACCATGCACCCATATGAACCAGATTTAAGATGGCTCAAAAATCAACCTCCAGAATTAATTATTGGGAATATCCATGAAGGCGTGAAAACAAGATCATCTACCATGGAAGCTTTGTTCACGTGTTATCTATCTCAAATTGAACCAAAGGAAGTTGACGAAGCTCTTAATGATCTGCATTGGATAAATGCTATGCAAGAAGAGCTCGACCAATTCAAAAGAAATTATGTTTGGGAACTTGTTCCAAGACCGGCGAACCATAATGTTGTAGGAACCAAATGGGTCTTCCGGAACAAAGCAAACGAAGAAGGCGTGATTGTTAGGAATAAAGCAAGGCTCGTTGCAAAAGGATACTCTCAAGAAGAAGGAATAGATTTTGACGAAACTTTTGCACCGGTGGCCAGACTTGAAGCAATCAGAATTTTCCTAGCCTACGCCGCACACAAAGATTTCACTGTTTATCAAATGGACGTGAAAAGCGCATTCTTGAATGGTCTACTCGAAAAAGAAGTTTATGTCGAACAACCCCCAGGTTTTGAGGTAAAAGGCGAAGGTGATAAAGTCTACAAACTTAAAAAGGCATTGTATGGGTTGAAACAAGCACCTAGAGCTTGGTATGATACTTTGTCAATGTTCTTAATAAGCCGTGGATTCACCAAAGGCCTTGTTGACAAAACTCTATTTAGAATTCAAGATGGTGATCATATTTTATTAGTGCAAATATATGTTGATGATATTATTTTTGGAAGCACTAACAACTCTTTGTGTGAGAAATTTTCGAAGCTTATGCAGAATAAATTCGAAATGAGCATGATGGGTGAATTGAATTACTTCTTGGGCTTACAAGTCAAACAACTGAAAGAAGGAGTATTCATCAATCAAGCAAAATACACCCGCGACTTGATAAAGAAGTTTGGCCTTGATGGAAAATCATCGATCAAAATTTCAATGAGCACATCAATAAGGCTAGACAAAGATGAAGATGGAAAGGATGTCGATCAAACAAAATATAGAGGAATGATTGGTTCTCTTCTATATCTTACTGCAAGCAGGTCGGACATTTCTTATGTTGTGGGAGTGTGTACAAGATTTCAAGCAAATCCTAAAAAGAGCCACCTCACCGCGGTTCAAATAAAATTAGGGAAGGGAGCAGTAGCCATTTCCTAAACATCAAAAGGCGCAGTAATGATTTACAAATAAAGGTGGCAATTTCCAAAGCTTCATCCTCCAGAATCAAAAGTTAGCAAATTTCTAAATTGAAGAATTCGGCAATTTAATAAAATAAAATTAGTGAAATTCTAATTTCATCCCAGTTTGACTCCTACTATAAAATCTTACCTTGGTTCAATCCTAGAAGATTGAAGTTCAGACTTGGAGACAAGAAAGAGGAGAAATTAAGAACTACAAGGTGCCTTTGGGAGCAAGAAGAGAACTAAGGAGATTTGGGAGAATCGCTTGGTTTAATTCTTGTACTCTTAGACATTCTTGTAAAATCTTTATATTTGATATGTATTGCATATTAGCCATGCGTGGCTAAGTTTTCTTAGAAATTCTTGGATGATAGTATTTATGAACCTATGTGCTTAGTTTTTTAATGCTTTAATATATTATTATTTGAGTTTAATACTTGTGTTGCAATTGTGATTTATATTGTTGATGCTTGTAATTAGTGGCCAATAGTTACTTGCTCGCATGCTATCTTTGTGTCATAACGGGAGTTGGGCATTGGTGAGCTGTCGTAGGCTCCCAAATTAAAACCTTACAAACGTAGTAGCGGGAGTAAGGATCGATCCCACGAGGAGTAACTAGTTTAACTTTTGTGCTCAAAATAAAGGTAGGGGGGTTTGGAATATATCGAGAATAAAGATACAATAAAAGAGAATTTAAATAAACAAGAAATTTAATTGAACGAATAAAGCAATGAAAATAATATATCGAAAACACTTATAATAAGAAACCTTGGTTAGTAAAGATCCACCACCGGAATTCAACACTGGTCATTGATTAATAAAGTAATTAATATGCAATTGAATATTTGTCGTGAAATTATTTCATTTCTGTTTTCCCTTAGTTGTTGGTAAATAAAGAACAAGCGGTTTAATTACCCCTAACTACTAAATAACCTAAGACAAGCGCTATAGATTTAATTTAATAGCAGCAATAGGAACTAGGAAAACCGACAAACTAAATAACACAAGCACAAGCGGTTGCATTTAATTTAGGAAAATATTCTTCCCGAGTCCAATTATCACTAAGCCGTCAATAATTAACCCAGTTGCTACTGAATATTAGAATAATTTGTAGCACAACATTATCTAATATAGCAAATAATTATATCAAATAAATAACTAGTAGGCCTCCCTAGCAATTAAATGACACAATTATTTCAAATAACTTAGAAGAATATTTAATACTCAAATGCATAAAAATATATAATAAAAATAAATAAATAACCTTACAGCGTAATGAACTCCGGGGCTTCAATTCACTAAACCAAACAAGAAATTAGCCGCGAATAGGCATTGATAACAACCTTAAAGAATATTCGAGAGGGGAAGAATGAACAGTTTACAATAGGAAACTTCTTCTATTTATAGCATTCTAAAAATAACCTAAGCTATTCTCTACCACACAATTCCTAATTTTCCTCCGCACGTCCGAAGTCAGCTTCCACCATTTGCTTCGCATGAATTGAATATTTCTTCCAAAACAATATTTACCATCATTTTGCATGCATCTCCGTTGGACCAAACTACATTTGACATTAATATATATATTAAAATGCATATATGTACGTACGTAGTCTATATATTAGTGCATTCTATATTATATATATTAAATATATATATATATATATATATATATATATATATATATGTTTAGTTTGTGCGCAATATATATATATATATATATATATATATATACTATATAATATATATATTATATATTATATATTATATTATATATTATATATAAAAAGAACTAATTATTAGATAATATTAAATAACTAATGCAAAATTATTATAAAGATGTACCTAAAATATGAGTGTAAAATGTGCATATCAAACTCCCCCACACTAAAACGTTTGCTTGTCCTCAAGCAAAAATATTATTTGCGAAGTAAATTAAAATAAAACTCCTGAAACTCATAACATATCATGAACAACAATTTGAAACACCCTGCAATTAATAAGTTAGCACCCCTGTTCAAAATTGGAGAGAACTAAACAAGTAAGCTCTCACAGGAATATCACTCATCACTCAAGTGTTTGATGGGTATAGATTTCACTCATGTTCATTCCTATAAAATTGCTCTACCATAGGCTTGCATATCTTCTCAATCACCACTACAAGAGTCATGCATGACACAAATCATAAGGACTTTCCATAGGTTGTAATGGGGCTAGGGTTAAGGTAGGGAATATTTTAGGGAAGTAGTTTAAATAAAACCTTCAAACTAGAGGAGCAAAATATATGCAAATAATCCAAGATACTTGCTCAACACCCTCAATTTTTTCATTCAAAGCATTTCCTATTGACATTTCAACCCAATTGTCATTCTCAGAAATATAGAATTCTTCCTCAATATTACAAGAATTTCCCTTTACTTCATTTATTTAGAAGTAACTTCAACTCAAAATCAATTGCTGATTCTTTCTCATTTATTTCAGCAATATTTTTCTTTTTCAAACATATATTCTCCATTTTTCCCTTTTCATTTTTTCAATTTTTCATGCCTTTTTTTTTTTTTTTTGAATAGAGAACTGCTTCATCTTTTCTTTTCCATAGAAGACCAACGACATATTGGCAACGAAGATACAACTCACCTCACTCTCAATCATATTAATAAGAGTAAGTGATCTCCCCCACACTAATCCTTCCCAACCTCACGTAGATTACAAAAATAATCCAAAATTTGCTCCACTAGTTATTCAGCTGGGTGAAGGCATTATTTTAGATATAAAAGGCTTGTAATGTGGTTCAAAATAAAGAAAGGAATGACCATAAAGCTCAAAGTGGTTAACAAAGGGAAATAAATCATAGGACAAACCGGTTATTTGGCTAGTGAGGCTCAAAGTCAAATAATGGCCTTAATCACATTTGAATCATGCATGGTCAAATTAGCTTTAAAAGAGAATCAAGGCAAGTTCTAGAGAAACAAAATTATGGAAGAAAGCGCACAACAGAAAGAAATTAAGACCGAAGTGTCGGTCAATGGCTCAAAATCTCACAGGTTTATTGCTTACTTAATATAGCCACTACATATCAAACAGGAAATGCTAACAAACTAATCACAATTTTCCAAACTATTTATTCAATCATGTCATGAATTCCAAGAAAGGAAAAAAATAAAAATAATTTTTCAAAATAATACTTATTTTGCATAAAATAATAGTAAAATATTTTTTTTTGAAAATTATGAAATAAGAAAACAAATAATAATAAATTTTTTTTTGACATAAGCAAACAAACAATAAAACTAAATTAAGCAAACAAACAATAAAACTAAATTAAGCAAACAAATAATAAAACTAAATCTCCTCCCCCACACTTATTACCAACATTGTCCCCAATGTTGAATAAAAACATGCAGAAAAAGGGAATAGAATAAAATAAAATAAAAATGGAACAAACACACCTTAGGTTGCCTCCCAAGCAGCGCCTTTGTTTATCGTCGTTGGCTCGACTTATGATATTTCTTTAAATTTCCATCGCCTTTTTGAGTACCTTCGATGATTATGATTATTCAAAGAAACAACCCCTTCATGCAGATTAGGACTCAAAGATGATTTATTATTTGGTTCTTCTTTATTTTCAATAGAAGCAATTGCATTAAATTTAACAAGTTTCAAGGAATCAACAAAAATTGCAAAATTATCATCACTAGGAGATTTCATGGTATCATAAATATTAAAGTTCACAAATTTACCATTAGACTCCATTGTAAGCATGCCACTATGAATATCAATTTTCGTTTCTGCGGTTTTTAAAAATGGTCTTCCTAAAAAAATATGAGAAATTTGATTATTATTTTCCATATCAAGGACATAAAAATCAGCAGGAAAAACCAAGTTATTAACTTTAACAAGCAAATCCTCAACCACACCCCTAGGATATGTAGTAGATCCATCAGCCAATTGAATTACTATACTAGATTTATTCAGGGGTCCAAGATTTAAAGAAGCATACACAGGATATGGCATAACATTAATAGAAGCTCCTAAATCTAACATAGCATTTTCAAGTTTAACACCACTTATCATGCACGGAATAGTAAACATACCTGGGTCTTTGCACTTTTCAGGAAGATTGCCTTGACTAGCCATAGAGACATTCTCTTGCACTTTCACTTCTTCAACTCCTTTATTTGGTTTCTTTTTCAAAGTGCATAACTCTTTAAGAAAGTTTGCATAGCGAGGTACCTTTTTCATAGAATCTAAAAATGGTTTATTAGCCTCACATTCACGAAATGTCTCATATAAATCATTATTTGAGTTTCCTCTTATTGGTTCTAAAAGAGCTTGAGGAATGGGGGTACTGGTTCATAATCAGAAAAAGAAGAAAGCTTACCTTGGGACTTCTCTTTATTGTTGGCAATGATTCCTGCACTTATTTCCTTATTCAAATCAACATTCTTTTCCAGCGACATACTTTCAACATTAATTGCACTTACATTCTCTTTAGGATTAACAACTGTTTGAGATGGTAGTTTGCCAGAACTCTGTGCTTCCAACCGACTAACCGTAGTTGCTAGTTGGCCCATTTGTCTTTCCAAGTTTTGAATACTGGCCTTTGTTTCTTGAATACTAGCTCTTGTCTCTTGTTGGAATAGTTGTGTTTCTTGTTGAAACTGCAAAGTGTTAGTAGCAAGAGATTTAACAATATCTTCTAGATTCGTACCTGAGCTAGAGTTTTGGGTTGGTTGTTGTCTTGAAGGAAATGGTTGTCTGTACTGCTGAAAATTGGAATGATTTTGAACAAACTGGTTCCCTTGTGAGTTCCCATAGCTAAGGTTTGGGTGATCCCTCCATCCAGGATTATATGTATTGGAGAACGGATCATACTTACCTTGAGGTTGTCCAGGAAAACCTCCAGCCATGTTAACTTGTTCAATAGGTTCTTCTTGAAGAGTTGGGCAGGCATTAGTTTGATGCCCAACTACCGAGCAAATTCCACATGCTTTTACAGTTTGCATATTGCCTACTGCTAATTGACGGACAAGAGTAGTTAAACCAGAAATTTGTTGTTCAAGGGCAGAAATATTTACCTCATTCACTTGCTTAGACGGTTGGACTATTCTATTGCCGAACTGTTGAGAATTTGCAGCCATGTTTGCAATTAGAGTTCTTGCAGCGTCCGGTGTCTTGTCAACTAAGGCACCACCGCTTGCGGCATCAATCATGCTTCTATCCATTGGAAAAAGTCCTTCATAAAAGTACTGAATGAGTAATTGCTCACTAATTTGATGGTGTGGGCAGCTTGCACATAATTTCTTGAAATGTTCCCAATATTCATACAACGACTCTCCATTGTTTTGTCTTATACCACAGATTTCCTTTCTAATGTTGGCCGCCCTTGAAGCTGGGAAATATTTTTCAAGGAACACTTTCTTTAAGTTATTCCATGTGGTGATGCTTCCGGAGGGTAAATAATATAGCCAATCCTTCGCTAAATCTTTCAAAGAAAAGGGGAAGGCTCTCAATTTGATTTCTTCCTCAGTAACCCCAGTGGGTTTCATACTTGAACACACTACATGGAATTCCTTTAAGTGTTTGTGAGGATCTTCACCTGCAAGTCCATGAAAAGAAGGCAAAAGATGAATTAATCCAGATTTAAGTTCAAATTGCACATTAGCATCTAGAGCAGAGAAAGTGATGCATAAAGGTTGCTGATCTAAATTTGGAGCTCCAAGCTCTTTTAAGGTCTGATTTTGAGCCATGGGTTCCTCTTCTAAATCAGAATGGGCGGAAGGTTGGGGATCGGTAGCCAGATCACTAAACTCCAATTTCCTCAAAGCTTGTTTCTTCCACCTGCGTACAGTTCTTTCAATTTCTGGATTGTACGGCAAGATTTTTTGATTAGCAGATCGAGTTACAGGCATAAACAAAAAGATAATATATTGCAGCAATTTTATAAAAGTAACGAAAGAAAAGATTTAAAAAAAAATTTTTTTTTGGGACAAATGAAAAACAAATAAACAAATAACAAAATAAATAATTAAATAAATAAACAAACACAAAATAAGCTAGAAAATCTCCCCGGCAATGGCGCCAAAATTTGGTGAGCTATCGTAGGCTCCCAAATTAAAACCTTACAAACGTAGTAGCGGGAGTAAGGATCGATCCCACGAGGAGTAACTAGTTTAACTTTTGTGCTCAAATTAAAGGTAGGGGGGTTTGGAATATATCGAGAATAAAGATAAAATAAAAGAGAATTTAAATAAACAAGAAATTTAATTGAACGAATAAAGCAATGAAAATAATATATCGAAAACACTTATAATAAGAAACCTTGGTTAGTAAAGATCCACCACCGGAATTCAACACTGGTCATTGATTAATAAAGTAATTAATATGCAATTGAATATTTGTCGTGAAATTATTTCATTTCTGTTTTCCCTTAGTTGTAGGTAAATAAAGAACAAGCGGTTTAATTACCCCTAACTACTAAATAACCTAAGACAAGCGCTATAGATTTAATTTAATAGCAGCAATAGGAACTAGGAAAACCGACAAACTAAATAACACAAGCACAAGCGGTTGCATTTAATTTAGGAAAATATTCTTCCCGAGTCCAATTATCACTAAGCCGTCAATAATTAACCCAGTTGCTACTGAATATTAGAATAATTTGTAGCACAACATTATCTAATATAGCAAATAATTATATCAAATAAATAACTAGTAGGCCTCCCTAGCAATTAAATGACACAATTATTTCAAATAACTTAGAAGAATATTTAATACTCAAATGCATAAAAATATATAATAAAAATAAATAAATAACCTTACAGCGTAATGAACTCCGGGGCTTCAATTCACTAAACCAAACAAGAAATTAGCCGCGAATGGGCATTGATAACAACCTTAAAGAATATTCGAGAGGGGAAGAATGAACATTTTACAATAGGAAACTTCTTCTATTTATAGCATTCTAAAAATAACCTAAGCTATTCTCTACCACACAATTCCTAATTTTCCTCCGCACGTCCGAAGTCAGCTTCCACCATTTGCTTCGCATGAATTGAATATTTCTTCCAAAACAATATTTACCATCATTTTGCATGCATCTCCGTTGGACCAAACTACATTTGACATTAATATATATATATTAAAATGCATATATGTACGTACGTAGTCTATATATTAGTGCATTCTATATTATATATATTAAATATATATATATATGTTTAGTTTGTGCGCAATATATATATATATATATATATATATATATATTAGTATGTATTATATATATACTATATATTATATATATTATATATTATATATCATATATAAAAAGAACTAATTATTAGATAATATTAAATAACCAATGCAAAATTATTATAAAGATGTACCTAAAATATGAGTGTAAAATGTGCATATTAGGCATAATCCAGGGCACACATTGTTGGAGGATAAAAATGTAATATCCTCCCTTCCTTTTTAATTTCTATTATTTTTTCCCTTATATAAACCAAACCAGTGTATATGCGTTGATTGCTCTCTCTTCATTAATAATATTTCATCTTCTTTGATTTGTTCTCTCTGCTTCTCATCTTCAATGTAGTCCATATTCCAACATGGTATCAGAGCGGCAAGGCAGCCACGCCGCCGCTGCTATCGACGCCGGAGAACCAAATCAAAGAGAGGTTCATCGCGCATCTCCGATCAAACCGCAGAGGTCCGATTAATCCGCACCGCAGAGGTTTATTGCTACAGAGAGTAGCAACAAAGCCGACGCCACCAGTCCGATTGCTGCGCAGAGTAGCAATAAACCCATAGTTCGCGCATCACGAATCAGTCCGATTGCTACGCAGAGTAGCCAATCAACAACAACGATTCCGCAGAGGAATCCACAAGATAAGGAGACTCGAATCTCCCCGGCGATCTCCACAGTCATTCCGCAGCGGAAGGAAGGAATTGATCTGCCGAATGAGATTCTCAATTTGGAGAAGACGGAGCAGTTCTCCGATTCTCAATGACGGAACAGTTCTTCGATTCTCAATCTGAAGAAGACGGAGCAGTTCTCCGATTTAGCAAAGCGGTTGCGTCTCTTGATCGAAGCAGTTCTCTGTCTCGCGGTTGCCTTCGTCGGTGAGGAGATGCGGTGCCGGGAGTGGAGCCGCAGGAGATGCGGCGGGAGGTTGCTCCTGCGCAACTAAATAAAGTGAAGAAGATGCAGAGTTTGAATTTTTTTTTTCATTGAAGTTCCAAAACAGCATTGATGATCGAGTCATCATTTTTTTTAAAGAAAGTTTTTACCCTTCCATAAGAAGAAGATGAAACAATATCGAGAATACTTTGCAAGTCAGTGCTGTAATCACATGATGGAAACTGATGCACCATGCTTGAATAAATGATGTGCTGATTGGAAGGTTGGTAAGAGCTGCAACACTCTCTAAAGCCTATGTGGTGGAGGAAAGTGCTGCCACAGGGTTGATCTCACAATGGGAAAAGATGCCTTATGTCCTTTTGATCTGCTAAGGATCTGTTCTGGCTCTGAAGAGTACTGATCTGAACAGAAGAGTAGAGATGAAGTGTGATTGAGTTTTGTTGGATGGTTTATTCAGAGCTGCCATGAGGATGATCCTGTGCTAAGAAATGAGTCCCCATGTCTTGAAAAGGAGGGTGAATGGCATGTAATCTATAGTTGTAGCAGAGTTGTGTACAATTTGTGAAGTTTGAAGTTTACAGAAATGTGGAGGAATAAAGGAGGTCCACCAAGCTTGATGGACCTCTGAGATAATTACAAAGTTGATGGGTTTTTCATGCTGATAGAGATTGTAAATTGGATGGTTGATGATCCTCCTCAAGGGGGAAATGAATATGCAAATGAGGTCATTATTTTCTTTGAAACTCTTGTCTCTACTGCTCCGCAGATATTGCAGGTTCCAATTCTCAATAGAGTTATGCAAGATGTTGGTGGAAACTGGAAATGTAATGGAACAGAAGAGTCTATAGCTGTAACATCCCAGATTTTCAAGATATTTAAAACTTATAAAATAAAGGTGAAATCTCAATAAGTCCTAATCAGAGTACGAGAGTACGGGGTGCTATGCCACACCTGAGCTAGAGAACTCAGGTGCACAGGCTAACTAACTAATGTCCCAATAATATAAATGCATAAACATGGCACGCAGGCCGAAAGGGAAACTAACTACTACTACGCTCCAAGCTCTAGCGCACTCCAGTGACCTATTCTTCTGTGCCTGAAAGCCAAATATATCTGTTTAGCGAGAGATGCTGGTAACCCACTCCAACGCGTTGAAATACAATACATATAGATATATATACATAGATATACGAAAAGTCATTTCGAAGCATGAGGATATATCCTAAGAGACTCTAGCTTTCAAATCAGGGAACCGACTCGACAGATAGGGGTACACACAATCAACAGTCATAATCAAGTATATACAATTCTCGACATAGGGCACAGCTATAAATAAACACAACCAATAATCACAATTAAACATGTATAGTTTACTAGCAAGAATCCTATGGTCACGTTTCCATAACAGTCACAACATCAATCCTTCCTATCTCATCATATAACACACTTTGTTGGCGCCACAGGACCAATCGCATGCCCATACATGAGGGTCAGCGCATATAGCTCTGACACGGCCCCGCAGCACCCTGCCCCGTCTCACATTACGGAGGAGTCGATCGCAACCGACTGATGAACCGCAGTTCTATATAATATTTATATACCTGACCGGTCTTTACCAGCCTGGTTAACAGTTGGGATGGTTCTCAGCCCATTCAATTGCCCGTATAATGGACCTTTGTCCTATATCATATTTATATACCTGACCGGTCTTTACCAGCCTGGTTAACAGCCGGTATGGTTCTCAGCCCATCCAACTGCCTGTATAGTGGAACTTAGTCCTATATAATATTTATATACCTGACCGGTCTTTACCAGCTTGGTTAACAGCCGATATGGTTCTCAGCCCATCCGACTGCCCGTATAGCCCGATTGATCTCAACCAAACTGGGGTAACATGCACACATAACACTTAGCAAGCACATGCAGCCCATATTAGCACATTGGGAAGGGGGGGGGGGGAGAACGTATAACGAAACCTATGCGTGGTCATCCACAACTAGGAATACTCCTAAGGGGTTCATACTTCTTATACCTGGGTCAACGGGATACCAATTCAACTAGCATGCAATATATAAGACTCATACAACCTACGAACGGTACCCGAAACATCAAACTAGACATAGGTACGATAGACGGAGTCCGTTGGGACACCACGGGGGTCGGGGAAACATCAAACGGGGAAGCCGGGGTCCCAAGTGTGGGAATTTCCTGCGGGTAGCCGGTGGGTGGGGGTTCACCCGCCGGCTGCCCGCCGGCGTTACTGTTCCGGGCAGCGGGTGCCCGGCGGACAGCTGCCCGCCCGCTGCCGGAACTGCCCCTTTTTGACCGCGGGTAGGTGGCGGGTCCCCTACCCCCACCTACCCCCCACTGACTCATTAACACCAAAAACGCCCCGGGAACCTTCGTGGAACCCGAGACCATGCTCAGACACTTTCAAACGCTATTGATAACACACGTAGATAATCAACGGATCAAAATTAAGAAACAAACGGCACATAACCTAACATGCTTCTCTAATCATAATAAACGCCCAATCATGCGAATTCCCACCCAATATACCAAGAATAACACCATACGAATTCCACGATACAACCTAGGGTTCTAATTATTTTTAAACCAACCAGAACACCATTCATCTTCCAAAATCAAGATTCGGTAGGAATATCATATAACTATCAAGAAGCTCATATAATCATTAAGAACATCAAGAGCACCATGTAATTATCAAGAACGTCATTTAATCATCAAGAACGCCATAATTATCAAGAACTCATCATCGTCAAGATCATCAAGAATAACCATGGAATCATAACACCAATATAACGAATCATCAACATACAATAATATGGGGGATCCTAAGGGGGAATCATAACTATGAAAATAGGTTTTGTTGAGACATGGGTTACCTCTTAGCCTTAATTAATTCCTTGGCTATGAAGGGTCTTTCTTTAAGCTTTCTTGCTTTCTTGATTTCTTCTAGGGGATTCTTGGAGCTCTTTGGGGTGGTGGGGCGTTTATTGTTGTGGGGGGTTTCTAGGTGCCTCTTAAGTCCCCTATTTATATATTTAGGAGTCCAAGTTAGGAACTAATATTATGGGCTTGCTAATTCTATCTCTTTTGGGACTAAGGATTGGGTTTTCGGATAAGGGCCCGTGGACTATGTGGGCCTTTCCTAATTAATTATTGTGATTTAATTCTTTCTTTTGGGTAATTGATTAAATGATTTAGTTGATCTTAGGGGTCGTAACACGGGGTGTTACACTCTCCCCCCCCTTATGAGGGGCTTCGTCCCCGAAGCCCGGTGTGTTAATCCACTCTTTCACCCCCAGGCATCCCGCATCTTGGCCTCCTGGTTAGGAATGTGGCCCCACGTTTTGCCTTAGCTGGGGTAGACTGGATTGTAACACCCCGTGTTACGGCCTTCAATCCCGGATTAATTATTTAATTAATCCCGTTAATAATAATTAAATATGATTTAATTCGGTTAGGTTTCCCTTTAATTAATTAATAAGGCCCACCATGAACCGTGGGCCCTTGCCTAAATTAGAGCCTTAAGCCTATTAGGAATAAAGAAAGTAAACCTTTTACTATTCAGATTCTGATTAGGAATCCTAGACCTAGTTATCTATTAGGAATAAAGGAAGTAGGTCTTTTACTATTCAGATTATGATTAGGATTCTCTTTAATTAATTAATATGGTCAACTATGGACCATGGAACCCAATCCTTAGTCCCAAAAGGAATAGAATTAGCAAGCCTATAATATTAGTTCCTAATTAGGACTCCTAAATATATAAATAGGGGACTTAAGAGGCACCTAGAACCCCCCACCACAATAAACGACTCACCATCCCAAAAGAGCTCCAAGAATTCCCTTAGAAGAAATCAAGAAAGCAAGAAAGCTTAAAGAAAGACCCTTCATAGCCAAGGAATTAATTAAGGCTAAGAGGTAACCCATGTCTCAACAAAACTTATTATTGGTAATTGATGTAATGATCCCATGGGGGATCTTGATGATCTTGATGTTGGGAGATTCTTGATAATTATGGTGTCCTTGATAATTATATGGATTTCTTGATGATTATGTGTTGTTCCTGATAATTGTGTGATGTTCTTGATGCTTATGTGTTATTCTTACCGAATCTTGCAGTTAGAAGACGAACCGTATTATTGTTGATATAAAAGTGATTAGAACCCTAGGTTGTATCGTATGATCTTATTCTTGGATTATCGGGTGGGGAAATCGCATGTTTGGGTGTTGATTATGTTTAGAAAAGTATGATAGGTTATGTGCCGTTCGTTTCTTGTATTTGATTCGTTAATTGTCTACATGTTGTCGTTAATTTCGTTGTAAAGTGTCTAAGCATGGTTTCGGGTTCCACAATGGTTCCCGGGGCGTAAAGTGTGTGAAAAGAGTCAGTGGGGGGTAGGGAACCCGCCACCTACCCACGACCGTGAAACACCGCCCGGCAGCGGGTAGCTGGCGGGCGGGCAGCTGCCCGGCGGCGACCCGCTGCCCGGAACAGTAATTTCGGCGGGCAGCAGGCGGGTAGCCCCCCACCCACCGGCTACCCGCTGGAAATTCCCCCATCTCGGGATCCTGGCTTCCCCGTTTGATGTTCCCCCGATCCCCGTGGTGTCCCAACGGACTCCGTTCATCGTGCCTATGACTAGTTTGATATTTCGGGTGCCGTTCGTAGGTTTACGAGTCTATTATATTGCATGCTAGTTGAATTGGTATCCCGTTAACCTAGGTGGTAGAAGTATGAACCCCTTAGGACTATTCCTAGTATGTGATGGTTCACGCATAGGTTTTGTTATACATTTTCTCCCCCTTCCCAATGTGTAATGTGGGTTGCATGTGCTTGCTATGTGTTATGTGTGTGTGTTACCCCAATTCGGTTGCGATCGGATTGGCTATCCTGACCTGCGGTTCAGAAGCTAGCTGCGGTCAGATTGATACTCTTGGGCTGCGGTCCACCGTTTGGTTGCGATCAAACGTTTCTATACGAGCTGCGGTTCGTCCTTTTTCCTAGCTGCGGTCAGATGACATTCTCTTGGGCTGCGGTTCACTGTTTGGTTGCGATCAAACACTATGATGAGCTGCGGTTCATCGGTCGGTTGCGATCGACCCCTCCGTGTTGCGATACGGGGCAGGGTGCTGCGGGGCCGTGTCAGAGCTATATGCACTGACCCTCATGTATGGGCATGCGATTGGTCCTGTGGCGCCAACAAAGTGTGCTATGTGTTGAGACATGGACGAGTTGTGATTACGAGTATCTTGGGGGTTGTGACTATGGGATTTATGTTGGGGATTGTTTACGTTGGGTTATGATCATTGTTTATGCTTTGCCTTATCTGCCTTATCTGTTGTGAACTGCATATGCTCGTTATAACTGTTGCTTGTGTCTGGCCTTACCTGTCGAGTCATTCCCGGTTTTAAAGCTAGAGTTCGTAGGATATATCTTCATGCTCAAAATGGTTTTCGTATATCTATATATATCTCTATATGTATTATATTTCAACGCGTTGGAGTGGGTTACCAGCATCTCTCGCTGAACAGATATATTTGGCTTTCAGGCACAGAAGAATAAATCACTGGAGCACGCTAGAACTTGGAACGTAGAAGTAGATAGTTTCCCTTTTCGGCCTGCGTATCATGCTTATGCCTTTACATTATTAAGGATATTATTTAGTTAGCCTGTGCACCTGAGTTCTCTAGCTCAGGTGTGGCATAGCACCCCATACTCTTGTATTATGTTTTGAGATTTAATGGGATTTCACCTTTATTTTATAAGTTTTAAATGTCTTGAAAATCAGGGGTGTTACAGTTGGTATCAGAGCTTAAGTTTGACCCTAGGATAAGACTCCTAAGACCGGACTTTAGGACACTAGGCTTGAACTCTAGGTACTTAGAAACGTCGGATCCAGGAATCTTAGGACGCGCAGTGAGATTGTGAAACCTACACATAACCTCCCCTCACTTTATCCCTCTCTAACTTAAAGGAACCTCCCCCTACGCTTACCACACCAGGTAAGGGTGCGAATAGATAAGTTTACTTCCACAACTGGGTAACGTACACTTACCCGATAAATCGCCTCGTCCTAACTCCCGTCAAAAGACTTGACAAGGACCCTGACCAAATAAAAGGAAGATTTGGATGACTATTAAGAAGAGGCGTTACAGTCAGGACTGCTAAAAGGGACGGACTGCAATACGCACCAACCCAGGGTAACCACGATAACCCCCGAGTCAGACAAATGACATGCACCTTCCGACAAGTTGCCTTATCTCGGCAAACCCGGGTTGCGGCTACAACAAACAGGAAGGAGAACTAGGACACCTATTAAAGTAGCGAAGGAACGACACCATTAGTCAAATCCTTGGGTGCAAGGTAAGTATATCGCGACATCTTGCGACCCCACCACCCCAATTTAAAATATCATCCGCCCTGAAACCCCAGCATCTTGATACCCCTATTTGTTGAAAACTCCCACCCCGAATCCTTAATTACCTTAAGAGCAAATTTGCAACCATCATGACCTTGCTCACCCTTTGTTGCGCTTAACCCAAACCCTCGGAAACCCTAAATTGTTATTGCCCTTAGTCTAAGTTCATATCCCCACTCCGTTTGGAAACCTTGTTAAAAACCGTAGAGCAGCATAAGGCCCTTACCCTGCCCAGGGGCGTGAAGAACCGACATTCATTGATTCAATATTAAAATAAGTTGTTAGATAGGAATCGGCGAAGTAGGTGGAGGTTACGAATGCGTATCACCCCACCCTTACACGAAAACCGTGAAGGCTTCACGAGAAACCATAACCTGTACGTACGCCACCGAAGAACGCCATGCACGTTCAATGTGTCAGGGGCCCTCGCTACAGAAAACATCGTCAAATAGGTGCAACAGGCCGAACCTCAAGGAGGACATAAAGCCTTGCTAAGAATTTCATCCACCAAGGAAGGGATGAAACCCAATAGAACAAGAAAGACTAACCCGAAACCCCCCTTACCCTTAAGAACCCTCGGCAAGGATTAGGAGTCAAGACCTAGGGGTTTGACCCACTAAACCGACTGGGTCCAGACTTCTGGACATCCGAGGGGAACGTGCACGGAAACCATCACGAGAATTCCCCTGGAAGCCATAGAGACGAAGGGGACTTCGACACGGGAAGAGAAGATCAAACGAAAATCTTAGAATCAAACAAAGCCAAGGAAAAGGGATCACCAGTTTGACTGCACGCCACAACCAAGCCCCAAACAGGCATAATCACTCGAAGCCAAGAGTCCTTAGCCCCTTTCCCTCCCCTTGCCAATCAAGTACCATTTCGTTAAAGAATCCGTCTTATCACTCCAAACCTCGCTCTTGATCCCTCATTACAGACAAACCCGTACAAGGTGGCAACCTTCCTTCCTGTATTTCGACCTTGAGACATCGACCCTATCCGCCCTTCGACTTTGAAACCTAGCCCTTGCACTTCTTACACCCCTTTAAACCCAGACCAAGAAAACATAGATATATATGTATGTATATCTACCTCTAGAACTCGTGCTTAAGGATCAATGAACATTGTACGATGGGTCATCCTATGTATCCAAGTCCCTTTTATTGTGCACAAGGGCATGGGACTTGTCAGGACATGAATCTGTGCATTTTTGGGGTCTTTCCCGAAGGAATTGACTATTCCTAGTCACTTTCCCGCGGGTCCCCAACGGGTCCTTGGCAGGCGGACGACCGCCCACCTCGCGCCCACTGGTACAATGTGCTGATTTCTTAACCCCTCATTTTATTGATTTGTGGCGCACTTGCGTGCCTCGATTGAGGAATGTGAGTCTTGGGTAAGGAACCATGGACCACCCAAACATAGTGTCCTATGTAAAAGACCTTGACGCACGAGACACCATCGGGAAATCACAATCAATTACATTGCACGAGTAATTGAAATCGGATCCTACGATACAACCGACTAGGGATGGTTGGCGTAAAGGATTGCGCAAACCAAGGAGGCGAGTTGGGAACTCATACTAAGAACCCACGAAAACCTTAAAAGTCAAAATGCTAAGGAGGGACCGGGACTCCTCCAAACCATGGACATCGTTCGAGCAAATCAGAGGACTCCTTACAAGTTGTATGGAATCAAGAACTACGTAGCCCATGGTGCTAAGCAAAAGGGTGAAGAACACATTCGCGCCAAGACTACAAGGGTCATTAAGGACCCACAAGGAAATGAGGTGACTCGTAAAGTCGCCGAGTCATCCCACAACGAGATTTGGTAACCGACTGCGCTTTAAAAGAAAAAGGGCACGCAAGGACACCTTCATCATTAAAAATAACACAAACAGGGCACAACAATGCCGAACCTCGGGTAAGACATGAAGTCTTACTAAGAATTTCATCCACTAAAGAGGAGATGAAATTCAACCCAAAGTCCATCGACTCCCAAGAGACTTTGGGAAGAATTTGGGAAGTGCGCCCTAAGAGATTGGCTTGGTTGACCCAACTCGGTCAAGACCTTGGGCACATTAAAGAAGTAAGTGTTGAATCACCACGGGAAATTCCCTCAAGAAAGAAGAGAAGGATGAAACCTTAGCCTAGGAAGCAAGGTCTAACAAGGATCTTAAAGTCAAGCAAGCACCAACACCAAGGAAGGAGGATCATCAGCTCGTTGGCGCATCGTGATCAAAGCATCTAACCAGATTATTCACTTGGGATCGAGAAACCTTAACCCATCCTAGCCGAATTCCTTTCCCTCCCTCGGAAAATCGGCCCCTTCCTTATTTCAAAACCCTTCTACCCTTCAGACCCCATTCTCAATCCCATGTTTTAACGATTCCATACAAGTGGCAACCTCACAACCTAAGTTGCAACCTCGAAAACTTGATCCTAATTCCTGATTTCACCGTGTCCTCAAGTTTGAAACCCACTCTCTTAGCCCTGTAAACCTAATCGTTCCCAAAAAAACCCAGCACACATAGGCGTGCAAGTATACAATTTCCCCGTGGAATACCTTATCTATAGGACCACGGTTCTTCCCTTGACTCGTTAACCCTGCAATGATTTCCAAGCTTCGGGGACGAAGCTTCTCGTAAGGGGGGGAGAGTGTAACACCCCGTGTTACGGCCTTCAATCCCGGATTAATTATTTAATTAATCCCGTTAATAATATTTAAATATGATTTAATTCGGTTAGGTTTCCCTTTAATTAATTAATAAGGCCCACCCTGAACCGTGGGCCCTTGCCTAAATTAGAGCCTTAAGCATATTAGGAATAAAGAAATTAAACCTTTTACTATTCAGATTCTGATTACGAATCCTAGACCTAGTTATCTATTAGGAATAAAGGAAGTAGGTCTTTTACTATTCAGATTATGATTAGGATTCTCTTTAATTAATTAATATGGTCCACTATGGACCATGGAACCCAATCCTTAGTCCCAAAAGGAATAGAATTAGCAAGCCTATAATATTAGTTCCTAATTAGGACTCCTAAATATATAAATAGGGGACTTAAGAGGCACCTAGAACCCCCCACCACAATAAACGACTCACCATCCCAAAAGAGCTCCAAGAATTCCCTTAGAAGAAATCAAGAAAGCAAGAAAGCTTAAAGAAAGACCCTTCATAGCCAAGGAATTAATTAAGGCTAAGAGGTAACCCATGTCTCAACAAAACCTATTTTCATAGTTATAATTCCCCCTTAGGGTTTCCCCATATTATGGTATATTGGCGAGTTATGATGATTATTATTGGTAATTGATGTAATGATCCCATGGGGGATCTTGATGATCTTGATATTGGGAGATTCTTGATAATTATGGTGTCCTTGATAATTATATGGAGTTCTTGATGATTATGTGTTGTTCCTGATAATTGTGTGATGTTCTTGATGCTTATGTGTTATTCTTACCGAATCTTGCAGTTAGAAGACGAACCGTATTATTGTTGATATAAAAGTGATTAGAACCCTAGGTTGTATCGTATGATCTTATTCTTGGATTATCGGGTGGGGAAATCGGATGTTTGGGTGTTGATTATATTTAGAAAAGCATGATAGGTTATGTGCCGTTCGTTTCTTGTATTTGATTCGTTAATTGTCTACGTGTTGTCGTTAATTTCGTTGTAAAGTGTCTAAGCATGGTTTCGGGTTCCATAACGGTTCCCGGGGCGTAATGTGTGTGAAAAGAGTCAGTGGGGGGTAGGGGACCCGCCACTTACCCACGGCCGTGAAACACCGCCCGGCAGCGGGTAGCCGGCGGGCGGGCAGCTGCCCGCCGGCGACCCGCTGCCCGGAACAGTAATTTCGGCGGGCAGCCGGCGGGTAGCCCCCCACCCACCGGCTACCCGCTGGAAATTCCCCCATCTCGGGATCCCGGCTTCCCCGTTTGATGTTCCCCCGATACCCGTGGTGTCCCAACGGACTCCATTCATCGTGCCTATGACTAGTTTGATATTTCGGGTGCCGTTCGTAGGTTTACGAGTCTATTATATTGCATGCTAGTTGAATTGGTATCCCGTTAACCTAGGTGGTAGAAGTATGAACCCCTTAGGACTATTCCTAGTATGTGATGGTTCACGCATAGGTTTTGTTATACGTTTTCTCCCCCTTCCCAATGTGTAATGTGGGTTGCATGTGCTTGCTATGTGTTATGTGTGTGTGTTACCCCAATTCGGTTGCGATCGGATTGGCTATCCTGAGCTGCGGTTCAGAAGCTAGCTGCGGTCAGATTGATACTCTTGGGCTGCGGTCCACCGTTTGGTTGCGATCAAACGTTTCTATACGAGCTGCGGTTCGTCCTTTTTCCTGTCTGCGGTCAGATGACATTCTCTTGGGCTGCGGTCCACTGTTTGGTTGCGATCAAACACTATGATGAGCTGCGGTTCATCGGTCGGTTGCGATCGACCCCTCCGTGTTGCGATACGGGGCAGGGTGCTGCGGGGCTGTGTCAGAGCTATATGCGCAGACCCTCATGTATGGGCATGCGATTGGTCCTGTGGCGCCAACAAAGTGTGCTATGTGTTGAGACATGGACGAGTTGTGATTACGAGTATCTTGGGGGTTGTGACTATGGGATTTATGTTGGGTGTTGGTCCCAAAAGAGGTAAGGTGAAAGTCTAGAGGGGGGGGGGGGGGTGAATAGACTTTCAAACTTTTTCGCACAATATAACAAAAGGTAAGCCAGAGATAAACCAAGACTCTTAACTAGATTGTTAGAGTCAGGTGCACAGCGGAATTAAATAAACGATACGGTGTGTGTGTAGATCGTGTCAAGATTATTGACGTGAGAAGCAAGCAAGAGCAGTAAGTAAAGAAAGCAGTAAAGAACACAAGGCAATTTATAGTGGTTCGCGAGGTGATGTAATCCTCCTACTCCACTTGCTCTTTTCTCCAAGAGCCAATTCACTATATCCACCACTTCTTGGTTCCAAGATACAATGAAATTCCGTGATCTAGTGCTTTGATCACCAAGCCCACACTAATCACGCCCAGTGCCTCCGACACTGCTGCTTCGGGTTTCACGTCGCCGCGTTACTTTCCCAGGATTTCACAACTCCGTGCTACTTTCCCCCCGTCTTCTACGATCTGGTAGAAACGTATCTTCCGTGATCTGGTGCTTTGATCACCAAGCCCACACCAATCACGCCCAATGTCTTCCCGACACTGCTGCTTCGGATCTCACAACTCCGTGTGACAATCCAGGATTTCACAACTCCGTGTTACTTTCCTCCTTTCCCTTGTTTTGCTCCAAAACAAGTTTTGCCTTGCTTCCAACTTTGAGATTCTGTAGATGATCTTCGTTGATGCGCTGAATCTCTTGAAGTTGATGAAGATTTCAACACTCTTGGATATTTCTTTTCTAAGCTCTGTATCACTCTGAGTGTTTATCTCACAAAAGATATATCAATTTAAGCTTCTGAGATGGAAAGCTTTCTTTGAATTTTTATGCTCTGTTTAGCTCTGTTCTTTGCTCTTTGTATTCTTGTTTCTCCTTTCCTCAGCTTCAATCTTCATCTATTTATAGCTGGTAATGAGAATCCGTCCGTTGGAAAGAAACGGTCTCATTTTCGAATTTTGCTTAGCTGTATAGCCTTTTGTCAGAAGATAAGATAACGTTGCAGATCTTGTCAGATATTTCAAATTGAGCTTGAGGTTTCAGCAAAAATGGCGTCCCATGAATCTCCATCTGGTGTAGATCACGCCTCTTGGGATTTTTATCTTCAAAATATATTCTCCAATATAATCCCTTACTAGTTAGACTAGTATTTTTGCTTCTGCAACTTCTTCTAATATCTTCCTCTGTACTTCGCGTGTCTGGGTCTGTAGACTGCTTCCAGACTTCATCTCTTCAATTGACTTGGAAATCTCTTCCCTTGTGAAACTTCATCCCTTTCTATTTTGGGAAATGAAATCTCTATCCCTTGCTAGATTTGTCAATTGAATTCTCATCCCTTACTTGATTTGGAATTGCAATCTCATCCCTTGCAATCTATTTCTCCAATTGAATTGAAGCCTTGTAAATCTCATCCTTCAAATTGATTTCCCTGTACCAATTTGAACTTCAATTCTTCTGATGAAATTGCATCCCTATTTCAATTTCGGGGTTCCAATTTGAGAAACTGCATCCCTTCACTTGTAAATTTCATCCCTTAGTCAATTTGGAAATCTCATTCCCTTTGACTTTGCAAATTGCATCCCTTGAAATCTCATCCCATAGTCAAATTGGAAATCTCATCCCATTGACTTGCAAATTGTAGTCAAATTGGAAATCTCATCCCATTGACTTGCAAATTGTATCCCTTCGGCCAAACCATCGCCTCTTACTTGATCAGATGGAATTTTAACTTGGCTTCTTTAAAATATGTGGGATGTGGGATTCAAACCTGTGACCTTGCATATAATATTTCAAGCTTCTACCATCTCGTCCGTACAACCTATTGGTTATCTTCTTGTTCCACTTGTTGTACTCCTTTCTTTCCATAGATGCTTGATCTTCAAGTTAGCTTCATGCAAACTTCAAGTCACGTTCTTTCTTCTTCGGGATTTCTTGAGGGATTTTCTCAAATTTCATACGCATACATCTTCCTCTTCTATTTGCCATTTTCTCTTGACAAATTCTTGATTTTTGGCTTGATATCTTCTTCATCCATTTCCTCAACTAATGAATTTATTTTTCCCTTTCTTGGTCTAAGACTCGACTAGTCTAATAAAATAAAATTGGGGATCTACGAATTACAATATGGCTTATCAAAATCTATTACAATTTATTCCTAACAATTTCCCCCCCTTTTGATAATGCCATAACCTATACTCAAACATTGGCTTTAAGTCTTTGAAAAATATTTTTATTTTTACTCAATTTTATTTCGACAAAGCCAAGATGAGTTTGACAAAAAAAATATTTCTAGGGAAAATAAAATTTTGTGAATTAATTTAGACAAGTCCTATACGCATCCTTGATTAGTTTTTTTTAATCAATTTTTATCTTTATCAAAATTTTGCATGCGTTTAAGAATTCTTGTCTTTTAATTCACCAACTAATTACATGATAGCCCAAAAATAAATCATAAACAGACTTAGATCAGACCAAGGGAAATTTTATTCATATTAGTCGAAAGAGGAAATATTGTAGCTAGCCAAAATCAAAGAAATTTAAAACATCATATTTCTTGAGGAATTTATGCTTGATTTACCTTCTGGGTTTCTTGACTCCCATATCTGCTTTCAATATATCCTTGATATGTTCTCTCATCTTGCAGATATCATTCTTGAACTTTTCACATTCAAACTTCTTAGTCACATTCCCAGCCATGTAGTGTCCAAAGGCCTCTTTAATATTGGTGCCCGGAAGAGCTCCGGCTTCCCACCAAATTATGCATTCTTCAAAGCTTCTTTGGAATCCCAAACTTTCACCATTATTCTTGGTATAGTCTCTGAGCTCATACCACATTTCGGTTTGCTTTCGTTTCGCTTCTTCTTCTTTATTCTTGTCCGAAATCCATTTAGCTTGATCAGCTTTTGGCCATCTTTTCACCATAGCCGGCACATTTTCGGATGTCCAGACTTTCTGCGGTGTTAAGGTTCCTTTTGAGCATTCGAACCAATCTCGAGTTTCGGCCACTTTTGATGAACTTGATCCAAGACTCGGATTTGCAAATTGAGCGAAACCAACTTGGGATTGTTGACCACGTCCTCGTCCACGGCCTTTTGTAGGTGCGGCGGTCTGAGCTGGTTGTTGTGACTGATTTCCAATGATGAATTCATGTTGTTGTAAAGCCAAATGATTGAGAATTTCTTCCCCCCTTATGGCATTATCAATCAAAAAGCCAAGGGATTTGGAATCTTGCTCTTGATTGGCTTTAACAATCTTAACTCCATCATGTGTTTTGAGAGAAACATCCTGCAAAACAGACAATTTATTAGCCATGGAGGATAATTCCACCTCAAGGTGATTTATCCTTGTTTCTTGATCTTGTATGGCTTTGATTTGTCTCAGGTGTCTTTCACTGTTGATTTTCTCTGTGGCTTCTCGTTCCTTCTTCATCAGCTGGATGATCTCCAATAAACCTTCAGTGAGATCTCCTTTCAAATGTCGTTCGGCTCTTTCAATTTTTGTCTGCGAAGTGTTTTGATACTCCAACAACTCCTTCAAATTTGTTCGTGTGTCCTCAAAATGTTGCAAAGAGAGATGTCCTTGCTCGGTGAGAGTAGTTCCAATTTTCTGACACACCATATTACTTGATTCAGTGACTTTTGCAAACAAAGAAATCAATAAATCATCTTCATCTTCTTCTCGGGTTTGGCCTCCTTGCATATTCAAAGAGTGTAAACTCTTGAATAAATTTCTTCTTGAATCTCCAAGAACCGGATTTTCGGTGAGTTGCAAATTCTCTTCTGGTGATTCGGCTTCTTCAAGATGATTTTCCACTTCTTCTTCAATTACCTCTGTTCTTGAAATAAGCTCTGCTATTTAAAGTAGCTTCCAGAGAGGTATTTTGAAGTGACAATATAGGGGTGTTATCGTGTACTGGCACTTCATGTGAATATTCCCCCCCAATTGATGGTCTGATTTCACCATCAATTTGGTCTCTAAATTCATCCCTTGTAGGGTCCATAGCATTTATATCAATGTTGGTGGGGGTCACATTTGATATCAAAAGTTCAGCACAGTGAACTCTGACAGGAATAGACTCGTGCGTTTCAGAAGCTGAAATTGGTACCTCAACAAGTGTACTTCCTTCATTCGCCCTTTCTCCAAAATTTTCAAGAAAATCATTGGCTATATTAATTGATGTATCACCTGGATGTCCATGAGTGTCAGTCAACGATCTGTGTAGAGCAATCTGTAGCCTCATTTCATTCTCTTTTTCAAGATCATTGGGAGAGATTTGATTGGCCGCTTCTTGAGATTGTTGCGGCCACTCCCTTTCCTTTACTGTTCTTTTCTTGAAGCTTCAGCATATAAACTTGGTTTGCATCCATGTTTAATACTTCAAGCATTGAGTCAGTTCCTAGCCATTCAAAAGCTAATTCCTCACTTTGTATTAACTCAGAATCAACATTGGAGACGAAAGAATGATATCTTTCAAGTCTCCATTCCTTCCATGCTTGAACTCGGTTTAATTCCTTCATCAGTTCCGGATCATCTCGAGTTTGTGTTTTGATCGAACACAATGGGTTCAACACCATTGACTTCAACTGCAGATTGATTCGAGATTCTCCTTTGCAAATCATTTGAAACTTGCACTTCAACTCCTGCAAATTCCATTCGGGTAGTGTCTTCTTCTTCCATTGGCATCACGGGTATCTCAACTTCATGAGCTTCGGATTCTGCTACTTCTTGAGATGGAATAAGTGATATAGCCGAGCTTACGGCTTCTTGATCTCTGTTGCTTGGGTTGCTCGATCCCATGTGTGCACTTCCTGCAGATTGAGTTTTACTGTTTCTCCTTCGAGAACTCTGTGGTGTATTGGTAGAAGCACCTCCTTCTGATCCTTTGCGTCGATTTGTCTTTTTGCCATAGTCAGGTCCAAATTTTCTGAAAAGAGTTCTGTATATTCCAACATTTTTGTGTCTTCTGAGAGGCACATTCTTCTTTCTCAGAATTTCTCCAACAATGAGTCCATACCCAACTTTATGCAAAAAGTGATTTCCTTCAAGTGGTCTGCCATGGGGTTTTGCATTGTTTACAAAGAACAGTAGCCGGTTGAAGATGTATTTTGTCCAGTTGAATTTTATTCCTTGCATGATTCCATTCATCAGACTCACAGATGTTCCAGATAAATCATCCACACTTCCAAGCTTGTTGTCCAGAATCTTGTACATCATCTCAATGAGCATATCATATTCCGGTTTCAGCACATTCTTCGGCTTGGTTGAGTCGTGAATCACAGGTTCTTTTGGACCACGAATTTCGTTCCAGAATTGTTGAGAGTTATAATGATGAGCTTCTGGCATAAGTTCTGAATCAGGAAAATTGAAGCACTCCTTGATGTCTTTTTCACAGATTTGAACATCTGTTCTTCCAACTTTAGAGTGAATCACGTTGTTCTTCACAGTGGCATGCAAATAGAACTCGGTCACATCTGTTTCAAAAACTCCAACATATTTGTAGGATGAAGAAATCGTATAGTCCACAGTCCTTCAAAGCATTGAGAATCTTCTTTGCTAATTCTTTGTCGACGGCTCCAAACATGAAAAACTCCGGATTGAGTGTCATCCCATCGATCAATTGTTGTTGTAGAGTAAGCAGATTTTTGGGTTGCATGGCTTTGGTTCCAGACATGCTGTTCGCCGGTGAGATTGAGAGCTTGAGAGAAAAAAATTTCTGATCTTGGTAGAACTGGAAAAATTTTGGCTGAGAGGAATACGAAAGGTTTCGTATGGTTTAAGAAGGATTATAGAAGAGGTATAAATCTCAGATAGAAATCTCAATTGAGACCCTTAGAATAGGTGTGGTGACAAGGCACTTGTAAGGGTGGAGGTGTCTTTTGGTTAAGGTGTTACTAGGAGAGAGAAAAAGGTTATCATTAGCAGACAAGGCATTAAATGCCTCACAGTCTCTTAGGTACTCTATATACGTAAGGTGTATAGAGTAAGATGATTATGAATGGACACCTCTGATTATTTTTGAAGATTTGAGAGAGAGGTTGGATTTGGGAGAGGATCTGATTTACGAGAGAGAGGGTGAGATTTTTGTGGGATTTAATTTATGAGTGGGAGATCAAGAGGTGTAGATTTGAAAGGTGAAGAGTTTTAATGGGATTGGGTTTATGGGGTAGAGGTTTAAGGGGTGGAGGTTTTTAATCCAATCTGATCTCTTCCTTCTTTATCTCAAAAATATATAAACGTTAGATGTATCATTTATAAAATATAAATATAAATATAATCACACACAAACATCCGTAAATCTCATATAATTACACAAAATTACTCACATAATTTCGAAACATATATGGAAATTAAAAAATAAAGCAATTAAAACACATCCATATATAAACAAACATATACATGGTAAACTCCTAATCAACATAATCATAGATTTAGAAAATTAGACAAATTTCAATCAAACACCAAAAATTAAACATACATAAACACGATAGTTTCTAAGACACAAATAATCAAATAATCAAATATTTAGAAACTAGCAAATTATTTTAGATACCAGTTAAAAAGATTAACTAATTTAAAACACTCAGCAATTATATAACACACATATTTGTACAACAATATTAATATAAACAATTAAATCATACATGTCACATATTATGCTATAGCTAAAATTAAAACACATAATCATGCGATTAAATCAAATAAACACAGATTTTCGAAAAAGAATTGCATGGCACATATTTTCACGTTAAAATTTCACATGCAATTTTACAAATAGATACTAAACACATTGAACTAAATTATTTATGCAATTTTCGAACAAATATATAAACGTATATATATATATATAATTATATGAGCACAAGTATCAATTTAAATCATGAGATTAAGTTCAGTGATACTTAGCTCATTTCAAGCATTCCCAACTCATGCCTTAAGGTAGAAAATCTCGTTTCGCATAAAGGCTTCGTGAGAATATCTGCAACTTGGTTCTCCGTAGGGATATACTCGATTTTTAGATCTTTCTTTTCAACATGATCCCTTATGAAATGATGTCGTATGTCGATATGTTTGGTTCTTGAGTGAAGCACTGGATTGTGGGTGATAGCGATTGCACTTGTATTGTCACAAAATATGCTAACATCGTCGCAATTCACTCCATAATCCTTCAATTGTTGCTTCATCCACAAAATTTGAGCACAACAACTTCCTGCAGCAATGTATTCAGCCTCGGCGGTACTAGTTGCGATGGAATTTTGCTTTTTGCTAAACCAAGAAACAAGCCTTCCTCCCAAGAATTGACACGTTCCGGAGGTGCTTTTTCTGTCTATTTTACAACGTGCAAAATCCGCATCTGAAACCAGTTAGCGTAAAAATCTGTACCTTTAGGATACCACAATCCAACATTGATTGTGCCCTTCAAGTATCTTATGATTTTCTTTGTTGCGGTGAGGTGGCTTTCTTTTGGATTTGCTTGGAATCTTGCACACACTCCCACAGCATAAGAAATGTCCGGCCTGCTTGCAGTGAGGTATAGTAGTGAACCAATCATTCCTCTATACTTCGTTTGTTCGACATCTTTTCCATCTTCGTCTTTGTCTAGCCTTATTGATGTACTCATAGGAATTTTGATCGATGATTTTCCATCAAGGCCAAACTTCTTTATCAAGTCACGAGTGTACTTTGCTTGATTGATGAATATTCCTTCCTTCAATTGTTTGACTTGTAAGCCCAAGAAATAATTCAATTCACCCATCATGCTCATTTCGAATTTATTCTGCATAAGCTTCGAAAATTTCTCACACAAAGAATTGTTAGTGCTTCCAAAAATAATATCATCAACATATATTTGCACTAATAAAATATGATCACCATCTTGAATTCTAAATAGAGTTTTGTCAACAAGGCCTTTGGTGAATCCACAGCTTATCAAGAACATTGACAAGGTATCATACCAAGCTCTAGGTGCTTGTTTCAACCCATACAATGCCTTTTTAAGTTTGTAGACTTTATCACCTTCGCCTTTTACCTCAAAACCTGGGGGTTGTTCGACATAAACTTCTTCTTCGAGTAGACCATTCAAGAATGCGCTTTTCACGTCCATTTGATAAACAGTGAAATCTTTGTGTGCGGCGTAGGCTAGGAAAATCCTTATAGCTTCGAGTCTGGATACCGGTGCAAAGGTTTCATCAAAATCTATTCCTTCTTCTTGAGAGTATCCTTTTGCAACGAGCCTTGCTTTATTCCTAACAATCACGCCTTCTTCGTTTGCTTTGTTCCGGAAGACCCATTTAGTTCCTACAACATTGTGGTTCATTGGTCTTGGAACAAGTTCCCAAACGTCATTTCTTTTGAATTGATCGAGTTCCTCTTGCATGGCGTCAATCCAACTTGGATCATTTAGAGCTTCGTCCACTTCTTTTGGTTCAATCTGTGATAGATAACATGTGAACAATGCTTCCATGTTAGATGATCTTGTTTTCACGCCATCTCGAACATTTCTGATCACTAATTCTGGTGGGTGATTTTTTAGCCATCTTAAGTCTGGTTCAAATGGATGCATGGTACTGGGTGGATTTACTGACTGAGAAGTGGTAGCACTGGTTCGAATTTCTGCTTCATTCTCTAAATTTCCAACTTCTCCAGTAATTGCATCCAAGGGCTGATTTGCAATTTCCACTTCAACTTCATCCCTGGGTTGATTTGCAATTTCAATACCAATTGCATCCCTGGGTTGATTTGCAATTTCAATACCAATTGCATCCCGTACTTCATTTCTTACTGGATGATGGATGGGATTTTCTAGAGAATTAGTTTCCAACTCATCCATTCCCTGCAAAATATTTTCTTCACACGTATCATCAGTATCACAAAAATCAATATGACACTTGTTACCATTTTGCTCAATATTTTCGCCACTTTCGTCCAGAGCATCAATATTGACGTGTGATTTTTCATCAAATACCACGTGTATGGATTCTTCAACCACCATTGTTCTTTTGTTCAACACTCTGAATGCTTTGCTGGTAGTCGAATATCCTAGAAATATTCCTTCATCTGCACGCTCATCAAAAGCTTTTAGATGCAATTTATCATTAATATGAATAAAGCACTTGCATCCAAAAATATGAAAATAACCAATATTTGGTTTTCTCCCTTTATATAGCTCATATGGCGTCTTCTTATACTGCTTATGGATCATGCTTCGATTTTGCGTATAGCAAGCAGTGTTGATAGCTTCCGCCCAATATCTTTTCGGGAGACCGGCTGCACTAATCATCACTCGTGCGGCTTCTTTAAGCGTCCGGTTTCTTCTTTCGGCAACACCGTTTTGTTGTGGTGTTCTAGCGGCAGATAATTGATGAGAAATTCCATGTGAACTGCAAAAAGCTTGTATAACTCCATTCACGAACTCGGTTCCACGATCTGTTCGGATTTTTGATATTTGCAATTCTTTCTCATTTTGTAGTTGCTTCAACAGCTTCGGCAACACTTGTTCAACTTCATTTTTCTTCTTGAGAAACACGGTCCAAGTGTACCTGGAAAAATCATCAACAACAACAAGAGTATATTTCTTACCACTTACACTTATTGGATCAACCGGTCCAAATAAGTCCATGTGTAGCAAGCTTAGCGGTCTTGATGTTGATTCGTGCGTCTTAGACTTGAATGATGATTTGATTTGCTTTCCACGTTGGCATGCATCACACACTTGGTCTTTCTTGAAGATAATACTTGGTAGTCCTTCAACTAGATTTTTCTTTGCAAGCTGATTGATGGTCTTGAAGTTTAAATGGTTGAGCTTTTTGTGCCATTCCCAATTTGCTTCATTCGAATTTCTGGCCATTAAGCATACTGAATCTTTGCTTGTGCTCCAATCAACAACATACATATTCTTTCGCCTTTTTTCCAGTGAGCACAACTTCATTTGAGAGCTCATTTTTGATTAGGCACTTATTTTTGGAAAATTCCACAAGATAGCCTTTATCACAAAATTGACTAGTGCTCAACAAATTGAATTTTAGGCCTTCAACAAATGAAACATCTTCGATCTTCAAACCATTTCTTTCAATTGTACCAACTCCTTTTGTAGTTCCATAATTTTGATTTCCTCCAAATATAACTTTTGGTCCATCGATTTTCTTGAAATTCACTAGACAAGATTTATTTCTAGTCATGTGGCGTAAGCAACCACTGTCAATGTACCAAACATCCTACAAAAAAGATTAGTTGGTTTTAGGTACCCATACTTGCGTGGGTCCTTTGCTGTTAGTAATTTTTGGTAACCAAACCCACCTAGATCCTATTGAATTAAGATAAGGCGGTTTGTAACCATTTGAAACACGATAATCATAATTAACTTTTGAAAACATTTTTGGTGCCGGATTTTGAAAAACATTTTTAAACTTAGGCACCCGGGAAGAGGATTGTTGCTTTGGTCTATAAGAAGCATTTAAACAAGATTTACACAACCAATCCTTTTGAGTGGAATAAAATCTTCCATCTCTATTTCTAGAAAAGCTTCCCTCTTTTCTAAAAATTCTTTTTGCACTTGACTCGTTGACATATCTTTGCTTGAAGGATTTTTGTTGCTTTGCCGTAGTATTGAACTGTTTTGGCCTTTCAACATTCAACTTTGCTTTTGTTTGATAGCCAAGTCCTTGTCTCATTGTGCTATTCTGACTTTTAACAAATTTTACCACTTGCACTTTATTGGTTAAAGGCGTAGTAGAATTAGTCAGATTTTGAGGGGTTTGAGAACATGTGGAGTCGTAACCGATTCCGGTTCTATCTCCTGATGGCTTTTGCATATTTACCATTTTATCCATAATTTTGGACGAATTAGTAAACGTAGCAATGGTAGCTCGAAGGTTATGTTCTCTAACCTCTCTTGATTTACACTCTTCTTGAAGTTGAATATTTTCACTTTTCAAGTTACTCACTTCAAATAAAGCATCTTGCAATTTTTTATTCATCTCTTCTTTTTCAAGAATTAGAATATTATTGCGCTCCTTGAGTTGAGGATGAGTGAGCATAATATCTTGACAATCTCGCATTAGACTGCCAATAGATTCACGAGAAAAAGAGGAATTAACATAATTGAAAGAATTAGATGTTACCTCTTCTTCCTCTGCTCCAAGAGCCATAAAGCATTCTTCACTTGAACTCAACTCAATTGATTTGCATATTAGAGCCGTGTCATCTTCCGAACTTGAGCTTTCATCACTTGATGACAATCCATTCGACTCATCATTTTCATTTGGTTCATTGCTAACGAGAGCTTTTCTTTTGTCGCGCTTGAACCTTCGATCTTTGTTGTCGGATTTATTCGGTGTAGATTCAACATTTATGCCTTGATACTTGCTAACGATCGGATACAGACAATTTATTTTGAAATGTCCGGGTTTGCGGCAATTGTAGCATAAATTGTTGTTTTCTTCGACTTTCTCTTCTTGTGTCGTGCGAGAGACGAATTTTCCACGAGCAGAATTTTTATTGTCTCCTTTTCGCATAAACCTTTTGAACTTTTTCACAAAAAGAGCAAATTGTTCGTCAGTTATAAAATCAATATTATCTACTGACCTGGAGGTTGATGGTTGTTCGGCCATTAGAGCTGGGTTTCGAATTTCATGAACTTCATCATCTTTGGCCTTCATTTCGAACTCATATGCTTTAAGATCACTAAATAATTTGTCGGTTGACAATATTCTTAGATCTCGGTGATCTCGCATAGCCGTAACCTTCATATCCCAAGTAGATGGTAAGCCTCGTAGAACTTTGAGATTAATTTCCTTTTGGCTAATATTTTTGCCAAGGTCATTAATTTCTCCAAGGATTTTGATCATTCAAGCTTCCATATCAACAATGGATTCGTTTGAGAGCATTTTGAAGTCCTCGAACTTCTTCATAGCAATAGTGAGCTTGTTATCTTTTTCTTGTTCATCTCCTTCTCCGATCTTGATGAGAGTATCCCAAATTTCTTTTGCACTTGTACATTTTCGCACTTTTGGGAATATTGTATCATCAATGGCTTTGAACAGAATATCTTTGGCAATGTTGTCAAGATTGTTCCTTTTTCTATCATCCGGCGTCCATTCCGGTTTTGGCTTTGGTATGAATTGTTGAGCATCCGGTGATAGAAGAAAAGCCGTATTCACTTTCAATATTTCGATCGGTCCGTTGGAGATAACTTCCCACATTTCATCATGTAAAGCAGATAGATGAACCTGCATACGAACTTTCCAATCATCAAATTTATCAAGTGAAAATAACAGATTTTGAGCTAAATCTTTATTCATCTTCTCGGTGGATACGAGAGACAAATAATCCAATTTACACACACTGGGTAAGATGGATCTTCCTAGCAGTCAGAAACAAGGTTGACCCAATTAGGCAACCTGCTCTTGATACTAATTGATTCAAATAGGCTACAGGCCTTGATACCAATTGTTAGTATCGATTAGAGACAAATTCTGACTCGGATAGGCACCCGCTCTGATACCAATTGTTGGTCCCAAAAGAGGTAAGGTGAAAGTCTAGAGGGGGGGGTGAATAGACTTTCAAACTTTTTCGCACAATATAACAAAAGGTAAGCCAGAGATAAACCAAGACTCTTAACTAGATTGTTAGAGTCCGGTGCACAGCGGAATTAAATAAACGATACGGTGTGTGTGTAGATCGTGTCAAGATTATTGACGTGAGAAGCAAGCAAGAGCAGTAAGTAAAGAAAGCAGTAAAGAACACAAGGCAATTTATAGTGGTTCGCGAGGTGATGTAATCCTCCTACTCCACTTGCTCTTCTCAAAGAGCCAATTCACTATATCCACCACTTCTTGGTTCCAAGATACAATGAATTTCCGTGATCTAGTGCTTTGATCACCAAGCCCACACTAATCACGCCCAGTGCCTCCGACACTGCTGCTTCGGGTTTCACGTCGCCGCGTTACTTTCCCAGGATTTCACAACTCCGTGCTACTTTCCCCCCGTCTTCTACGATCCGGTAGAAACGTATCTTCCGTGATCTGGTGCTTTGATCACCAAGCCCACACCAATCACGCCCAATGTCTTCCCGACACTGCTGCTTCGGATCTCACAACTCCGTGTGACAATCCAGGATTTCACAACTCCGTGTTACTTTCCTCCTTTCCCTTGTTTTGCTCCAAAACAAGTTTTGCCTTGCTTCCAACTTTGAGATTCTGTAGATGATCTTCGTTGAAGCGCTGAATCTCTTGAAGTTGATGAAGATTTCAACACTCTTGGATATTTCTTTTCTAAGCTCTGTATCACTCTGAGTGTTTATCTCACAAAAGATATATCAATTTAAGCTTCTGAGATGGAAAGCTTTCTTTGAATTTTGTATGCTCTGTTTAGCTCTGTATTCTTGCTTCTTGCTATTTGCTTCTGCTTTCCTCAGCTTCAATCTTCATCTATTTATAGCTGGTAATGAGAATCCGTCCGTTGGAAAGAAACGGTCTCATTTTCGAATTTTGCTTAGCTGTATAGCCTTTTGTCAGAAGATAAGATAACGTTGCAGATCTTGTCAGATATTTCAAATTGAGCTTGAGGTTTCAGCAAAAATGGCGTCCCATGAATCTCCATCTGGTGTAGATCACGCCTCTTGGGATTTTTATCTTCAAAATATATTCTCCAATATAATCCCTTACTAGTTAGACTAGTATTTTTGCTTCTGCAACTTCTTCTAATATCTTCCTCTGTTTTTCGTGTGTCTGGGTCTGTAGACTGCTTCCAGACTTCATCTCTTCAATTGACTTGGAAATCTCTTCCCTTGTGAAACTTCATCCCTTTCTATTTTGGGAAATGAAATCTCTATCCCTTGCTAGATTTGTCAATTGAATTCTCATCCCTTGCAATCTATATCTCCAATTGAATTGAAGCCTTGTAAATCGGAGCCTTGTAAATCTCATCCTCTCATCGGAGCCTTGTAAATCTCATCCTCTCATCCTTCAAATTGATTTCCCTGTACCAATTTGAACTTCAATTCTTCTGATGAAATTGAATCCCTATTTCAATTTCGGGGTTCCAATTTGAGAAACTGCATCCCTTCTCTTGTAAACTTCATCCCTTAGTCAAATTGGAAATCTCATTCCCTTTGACTTTGCAAATTGCATCCCATAGTCAAATTGGAAATCTCATCCCATTGACTTGCAAATTGTATCCCTTCGGCCAAATCATCGCCTCTAACTTGATCAAATGGAATTTTAACTTGGCTTCTTTAAAATATGTGGGATGTGAGATTCGCACCTGTGACCTTGCACATAATATTTCAAGCTTCTACCATCTCGTCCGTACAGCCTATTGGTTATCTTCTTGTTCCACTTGGTGTACTCCTTTCTTTCCATAGATGCTTGATCTTTAAGATAACTTCATGCATACTTCAAGTCACGTTCTTTCTTCTTCGGGATTTCTTGAGGGATTTTTTCATACGCATACATCTTCCTCTTCTGTTTGCCATTTTCTCTTGACAAATTCTTGATTTTTGGCTTGATATCTTCTTCATCCATTTCCTCAACTAATGAATTTATTTTTCCCTTTCTTGGTCTAAGACTCGACTAGTCTAATAAAATAAAATTGGGGATCTACGAATTACAATATGGCTTATCAAAATCTATTACAATTTATTCCTAACAGGTAGAAAAAATGGCGGTCAAATTTTTTAATCAAATGAATGGCTCAGATTGATCAGATTTTAATTTTTCCTTAAGATTTCCTAATTTATCCTTAATGAATATGATTTTCCGTTAACTTTTCCGTTAAATATTATCTTTTCCGTTAGTTTCTGTTAGTTCACCGTTAACTTATTGATTTCATTAAGAAAGGTCTTAGGTTCGAACCTCATCCCAATCAAAGTTGTGATAATTAGTACTCTATTTTACTCTTATTAAATTATTAAATAAATAATAATTTAGTAGCTACAACAAAAAATAATACATATGCATTTCTTTAATTTAGAAGTATGTGTCTACAATCTCTTTATTCAAAAAAAATTTATTCATTGTAAATAAATTAAATAAGAGAAATAACTTCATTAGTTATATTGTATTTATTTTTTTCCAATATAAAAATTCTTTGCATTCAAATTCATCAATTGATTATATTCGCTACATTGTCCCTACAATGTCTTAATTAATTTTATTAGTTATATTGTCTTTATATTTCTCCAATGTAAAAATTATTTACATTCAAATTCATCAATTGATTATATTCACTACATTGTCTATTATCTTTTTTGTGCACTATTTTTTAATTAAATATCAAAGTTATAATACAAAATAATGCTATATATTTATTTATCAAGTATTTTATTAATACCATGAAAAATTAAAAAAATATATAATTAATAAAGTCAATCATATTAACTACTTGAGGGATTTGTTGACAAAGAGAGTATTCAAATTACACAACAAATTTAAGTGAGAACTACCTCGCAATGTCCTTGTTAGGCAATCAACAGTTAGCTCTTCAATATTAGTATATATTTAATATTTTATGCCCTAATTTTTATTTGATCTCCATTATGTCCCTATTTGGTTTCAACCATACCTATACAATTATTTTATTGACAATTATAATCAATCTTGACTATATTATCTTGCATTTGTAAACTTAGAATTGCCTATTTAAATACATAAATTTAACATTCAATTATCTATGCATGAACAATTCAAATATAATCTTGCCTTGATATACTTTAAAATACTTATTAAAAAAAAACTTTGGGCATTATCCCAATCGCGCAATGCACGTAAAAAACTAGTATATATATATATATATATATAGAGGCAAGATCAGGTGCGGTTGTACACTAAGGTGAGGCGGTGTGGTCATTTTTCATCCGTTGATCATCCAATCCAACGCACCATAATTGAGATGATTGCGCGCTTCACTTAAAGATCACCGCGGCATAGAGGGCAAAATTGTCCATTCATTCAATTCAAACTGATCGCTTCTCCACTTCTGCAAGTAAACACCCCGTCCCATCTACCTATTCACAATCCCGAAGTCACGAACCCTCTCCAACTTGCTCCTGCTCCGGCGACGAAAGCTAGGCAAACCACTGCAACGACGAGCAACTTCAACGACGAACAGCGAAGAGACTATAGCCGAACACACCACCGCGTTCTGAGAGGGACACGAAACCTATTCTACGACACTGATTCACTACAAAACACACCAATGGCGAACAAAGGCAAACAACGAGCATGCAATGGTATATTTCGTTTATTATTAGTGTATTCTGTAATATTTAACTTCAATGTGTCAACTAACATCTTAACCCTACCATCGCTGTATTCTTTTGAGCATTTCAGACTAGGGCATCGCATTGCATGTTATTTGTGCATTATGAACATTAATGTAGTGTATATTTCGTTTATTATTGGTGTTTTCTGGGATTTGTAACATGAATATTGGTGAAAAAACTGTTGGGTGTTTAATTTTTGTACACAGTGCATATTTATCCTACCATTGGTGTATTTCTTAGCATTTCATGCTATGGCATCTCGTTACGTGTTGTCTGTCTATGATGAGCATTAATGTGGTGTATATTTCGTTTATTATTGGTGTTTTCTGTAATTTATAACTCGAATATTGGGAAAAAATTTGTTGTGAGTTTATTTGTTGTACACTGTGCATATTTATCCTACAGTCGGTGTATTTTTTAGCATTACAGGCTGGGTATCTCATTGCGTGTTGTTTGTTTATGATGAACATCAATGTAGTGTATATATCGTTTATTATTGGTGATTTCTGGAATTTGGAACTTCAATATTGGTAAAAAGTGTTGTGGTGTGTTTAATTTTTACGCATGGTGTATTTTTATTCTACCATCTGTGTATTTCAGACAACAAAAGAAAGGCATTAGACCAAGGAGACTCGTCAAGGCCACAACAGCAGAGAAAACAGGAAGCAATGTCATTCCTTAACAGAATGGAAGATGAAACAGAGACAGATGAAGAAGTGCATGAACAAGAAGTTGATGACAGCTCAAATGATGAGATAGATACATTGGAGCAAGAGAATGAAGAGACTGACCTAAAGATAAGGTCACTGCCAACACAGCTAACAAAACCCATTAATGACCTAACCAAACAATAACGCCAGAGTATAAAAGACATTGGGCTGGGAAGGATTCTTAACCTCAAAATCACAAACCTTCCAAGGAAACTGGGGATGTGGCTGGTTGAAAACTATGATGCAAGGAGCAACACATTGAATCTGCAAAATGGCCAAAAACTACAGATCACAGAAGAAGATGTTGCTGTGACATTGGGACTACCGCTTGGAGACATAGAAATCACTTAAAGGGAAAGTAAAGCAGTATCAAATCTCCTGACAGACTAGAGAAAAATCTTTGGAAGGGCTGACGGCCACATCACCCCACGCAAGATGGCTAAAAAAATGTTGACATTGAGAGCTGCTGACCCATGGTTCAAACGGCATTTTGCACTACTTGTTATGAGTGTGTTGGTGGAGCCACAGATAAATGGTTATGTGAACCAAAGCTACATTGACAACTTGCGTCAAGTTAACGACATCAAGAGGCTCAATTGGTGTAGAATGCTGATCAATTCACTCATTGCAAGCAAGAAGGCATGGCTGGAAAGCTGTGATGGAAGGTTTGGAGGACCAATTGTTTTCCTAACGGTAAATAGACACTCAACAAGCTTGTAATTAATTGCACATCAACCTATTAATAATCTAAACCACCAAATGCAGGTTGGTAGGGAATACCCCGACCGACATAATGGTACCCCGACCCCAGTGCCTTCGTCTTTTTCTTCTTGTCTTTGCAGGTTACAGGTCGGGTTACTTGTGAAGAACCCGGTCGGTTCCCGACCGGGTAATGCCCGATTGGCGTTGCCGACCACCGAGTGGTAGCCCTTTAGCGAGAGAGCTGGTGAGAAACACGTGGCGACTCTACGCGTTGACAGGCAGGGCACCCGGGAAGGCGATACGTGGTTGCTACGTGGGAGGCATGCCGGAAGGCCGGATTTGTGTCTCCGGCTCCGCGGCTATAAATACCCGCGATAGCGATAGTGTGAGGGACTTTTGGACGATCGGTAGGTTGTTGTTAGAGAATCCCGACCGCAGTCAGTCGGTACTCAGAGCAACCATTTAGATTGTACTTAGGGTCTTCACTGTGATCAATAAGAGTTGTTTATTTGCTTTAATTGGTCTCGTGTTTATTTAATTATCGCATTGCGTGGCATTAGCACTATCATTTTGGCGCCGTCTGTGGGGACCCGTGCAAGCAAGCCAACGTTTGACGAGCACCCGGTCTCTTGGCAAACATGTATCCGTGGGCACAGAACCTCTTCGCCGACGATCAAGCGGATGCAGCAAGTTCATCCGATCACCACCCGAGCCAGCAGTAAGGTCAGACAATGGACCTTAATCTCAATCTCTCACCACCCCATCCGTCAAATACATACCCAGCCGCCCAACAGCCGGTGAACTACATTCAACCGGGATACCCAACACCCGGTCAGCAATACCAGCAGCAGCAGATGCCGTATCCCGGCCAATATCTATACTCGGCCCCACCTCAACCGTACGGGTATTGGCCCGGTCAACCAATGTACTACACACCACCGGTTGGCTATCCACCATACACGCCTACGTACACGGCTCCAGCCGCCGCCCCTCCAGTTTACCCGGCCGCACATGTAGAACCGCGGCATCAGCCCACTTCCCGGGCTCGATGCTCAACTCGTTCGCGGTTGGGGTCGGGGGGTGCTGATGCGATGGAGGTACCACGGAAGGATCCTCAAGCGCCGGAGGTTCCGACCCGAGCGGAGGACCCCGAAGAAGTTACCCGGGCGGTAGCTTTTGATCGTCTCCGACCGGCGATGCGACAACGCTTGGGACCCTAAGACCCGAGCCGGCAGCCGGAAGATGTACAGATGCAGGAGGCTAGCCAGGAGGCTTCATCCGGGCATAGCGGGTCGAGATCTCACCGTCGGCGACGCGCTCGGGAATCAGCCCAAGCCGCCTAGACGGCCGAGCTCAACGAGACCCGAGGATTGCTTTATAACCTCCAGACGGAGTTTGCTCGGTTCAGGAACGAGCACCCCGTGACACCCCCTGGTCGACCAGTCATCTTTGTTGATAACGCCCTTCACAGCAGAGGTGATGGCCCAGCCATACCCGCTCTACTTGAAAGTCTCCAGGGAGAAAAGCTATGATGGTCGTACGGACCCTGAGGTCCACGTCAACGATTTCTACGGCAACATGATGTTGAAGGGCGTATCAGACGCCGTAATGTGCAGGGCTTTTTATTCCACGCTCACCAGTCGGGCGGCGGAATGGTTCCGAACTTTACAGCCGGGCTCAATTCCAGATTTTAATGCCCTGGCGATCAAGTTTGTGAGGAAATTCATCACCTCCAAGGTGGTGAGGAAGCCCTATATGTACTTGGAGAAGGCCAAGCAACTCGAAGGGGAGAGCTTGACCGATTTCCTCGTCAAGTGGCAGGCTGCGGTCAGGGAAGTCGAGCCGACGGACGACGCCACCGCCACCCACATGCTCCACATTTCCCTCTGGGCGGGTTATTTATATCAGGATTTCATCCTCCACCCCCCGGCCACGTATGAAGAGGCCCTTCAAAGGGTCACGGACTATGCCAATGCCGGCGAGGAGAACGCCGTGAAACGGTCACAGGAGGTCGGATCTTCGTCCCGTAAATCGGCCGGCCGGGTGGAACATCGATCGGGTGATGACCATCCCCGATCCCGCACCAGGCCTGGTGATTTTATGGCCCTGAACCGATCCGCGGCGGAGGCCATGCAGTACGCCCAGTCCTGCAATCTCATCAAACTCCCCCATCCCGATCAAGACGGCCCTGACAAAAATAAGCATTGTGCTTACCATCGATGTGCCGGGCATGACACTGAGGAGTGTACCCACTTGCGCCAACTGTTGGAGGATCTGCTCAACCTTGGGAAGTTGGACAAGTGTGTGGGGAAGTGAGAAGAAACAAAGAAGAATACCGATCGGAGGGATCACCGGCGCTCCCATCATCGTTCTGATCGTGATGGACGCTCCGATCGGTCGGGTCAGGACCGAAGAGATGATCGAAGAGACGATCGTCGAGATGACCGATGGGACCCTGACCCTCCATCTAGCAGCTGACCATCCACGTTATTTTTGGTGGATTGGATGATGCTTCCCGACCGAGGGATAATTGCCCGGTCGCCATAGTGGATTCCCGAGACACCGTGAAGAGGCAAAAGATGGAACCCATAACCTTCACCCTCGAAGATCAACCTAGCAGCGGTGACCACGGCATGGAGGCACTCGTGGTCACGATTGATGTGAAAGGGACGGACGTCCAAAGGGTTATGGTGGACACTGGGAGCAGTGTCAACGTCCTTTACCTGGACGTGTTTGAGAAGCTTGGGCTCGACAGGAAGGAGCTGACTCCGGTCGGTGTACCACTGTCGGGATTTACCGGGGCTCTTATCTACCCCGAGGGAAAAATAATGCTCCCGGTTGAGATCGGCGTTCCACCGAAGTCGATCAAGACTGAGTTGGAATTTGTTGTGGTCAATCTGAATTGCGTCCACAACATCATCTTGGGTCGACCCGCAATCATGAAGATTGGTGGGATAATTTCAATGCCTCACCTGTGCATGAAATTCCCCACCCCCAACGGGGTCGGTGTGGTCCATGGCGATGTCCAATCCGCCCGAAAGTATTACACCCGAGCGGTCAATAGACGTGACTCCGGTTCGTCTTCCCGGGTTAACACGATCACCAAGGAGGAACCCAAAGACCGGAAGGAACAACCCGAGCCTTCCGAGGAAATAGAAGAAGTTCCCTGTCCGACGACCGACCTGACAGGAAGATAAAGATTGGCCGGGCCCTCACCCCCGAGCTTCGAGCGGAAGTTTTGGCAATACTCCGGGAGTATGCCGATATCTTTGCATGGGGGCCCAAAGATATGCCCGGGATCGACCGATCGGTTATTTGTCACAAATTGGCCGTCGATCCCGCAGCAAAGCCGGTCGTGCAGAAGACCCGGCATCTTTCAACCGATTGCCGTGAGTTCGTCAGAGAGGAGGTCAAGAAAATGGCGGCGATCGAGCACATCCGACCGGTGATTTATCCCGAGTGGGTGGCCAATATTGTCCTTGTTCCTAAGCCCCCAGCTTGGAGGATGTGCATTGACTTCACTGACCTCAATAAGGCCTGTCCGATCGACCCATATCCGCTACCGAGCATTCACCAGATGGTTGATGAGACGGCCGGGGCCGAGTTGATGAGCTTCATGGATGCGTTCAAGGGGTATCATCAAATAATGATGCACCATGAAGATGAGAGCAAAACAGCCTTCGTAACCCCGGACGGGCTGTATTGCTACCGAGTGATGCCGTTCGGCCTCCGCAACGCGGGAGCGACCTATCAGAGGATGGTCAATATGCTCTTCGCCGATCTGTTAGGCCGAATGATGGAGGTGTATATTGATGATATGCTAGTCAAGAGTCGGGACCGATCCGACCACACTCGGGATCTCCGGGAGTGCTTCCAAATAATGAGGAAGTACCAGTTGAGATTGAACCCAACCAAGTGCACATTTGCGGTTCAGACCGGGAAGTTCCTCAGCTACATGATGACTAAGAGGGGAATCGAGCCCAATCCGGCCAAGGTTAAGGCGATTCTGGACATGCAACCACCTTCAATCGTTCGGGGGGTCCAACAATTGACTGGTCGGTTGGCAGCTCTCAGCCGGTTCCTCTCCAAACTAGCCGAGCGCGCCTTACCTTTCTTCAAGGTATTGAGTAAAGTTAATGGGTTCGTCTGGGACGACGATTGCCGAGTGTGTAACACCCCAGATTTTCAGGATATTTAAAACTTATAAAATAAAGGTGAAATCTCATTAAATCCCAAAACATAATACAAGAGTACGGGGTGTTATGCCACACCTGAGCTACAGAACTCAGGTGCACAGGCTAACTAACTAATATCCTCAACAATGTAACGCATACATATGGCACGCAGGCCGAAAGGGGAGCTAACTACTTCTACGCTCAAAATTCTAGCGCGCTCCAGTGACCTACTCTTCTGTGCCTGAAAGCCAAATATATCTGTTCAGCGAGAGATGCTGGTAACCCACTCCAACGCGTTGAAATACAATACATATAGATAGATATATATATATATATATAGATATACGAAAACCATTTTGAACATGAAGATATATCCTACGAACTCTAGCTTTTAAAACAGGGATAGACTCAACAGATAGAGCTAAGCACAGACAGCAGTTATACCAGCATATACAGTTTACCACAGGCAAGACAGGTAAGATAAGCACAATAAATAATCATAACCCAACATATACAATCCCCGGTACAAATCCCATAGTCTTATCCTCAATATACTCATAACAACAACTCATGCATACTTCATCACATAGCACACTTTGTTGGCGCCACAGGACAATTCGCATGCCCATACATGAGGGTCAGTGCATATAGCTCTGACACGGCCCCGCAACACCCTGCCCCGTCTCACAGCACGGAGGGGTCGATCGCAACCGACCGATGAGCCGCAGCTCTATATAATATTTATATACCTGACCGGTCTTTACCAACCTGGTTAACAGTTGGGATGGTTCTCAACCCATTCAACTGCCCGTATAGTGGACCTTTGTCCTATATAATATTTATATACCTGACCGGTCTCTACCAGCCTGGTTAACAGTTGGGATTCTCAACCCATTCAACTGCCCGTATAGTGGATCTTAGTCCTATATAATATTTATATACCTGACCGGTCTCTACCAACCTGGTTAACAGCCGGTATGGTTCTCAGCCCACCCGACTGCCCGTATAGCCCGATTGATCTCAACCAAGTCGGGGTAACATGCACACATAACATATAGCAAGCACATGCAACCCACATTAACACATTGGGAAGGGGGAGAAAACGTATAACAAAACCTATGCGTGATCCTTCACATTCTAAGAATAGTCCTAAGGGGTTCATGCTTCTTTCTCCTAGGTCAACGTGATATCAATTCAACTAGCATGCAATATATAAGACTCATACGACCTACGAACGGTACCCGAAAATCAAACTAGACATAGGCACGACAGACGGAGTCCGTTGGGACACCACGGGGGTCGGGAGACATCAAACGGGGAAGCCGAAGTCCCAAATTGGGGTCCAAACTAGCGGGTAGCCGGTGGGTGAGGGATCACCCGCCGGCTGCCCGCCGGCGGTAGCAAATTCGGGCAGCGGGTGCCCGGCGGGCAGCTGCCCGCCCGCCGGCTGCCCGCTGCCGGCGTTGCCCAAGAAGGCCGCGGGTAGGTGGCGGGTCCCCTACCCCCACTGACTCTTTTTCACCAAAAACGCCCCGGGAACCTTTGTGGAACCCGAAACCATGCTTAGACACTTCCAAACGCAATTGATAACACACGTAGACAATTAACGGATCAAATTTAAGAAACATATGGCACATAACCTATCATGCTTTTCTAAACATAATCAACACCCAATCATGCGAATTCCCACCCAATATACCAAGAATAATTCCATACGATACACCCTAGGGTTCTAATCATTTTTAAATCACTAAGGGCACAATTCATCTTCTAATATCAAGATTCGGTAAGAATATCACATAAACATCAAGAACATCCTACAATCATCAAGAACATCATATAATCATCAAGAATGTCATATAATCATCAAGAACACCATAATTATCAAGAACCTCTCATCATCAAGATCACCCATGGAATCATCCCACCAATCATCAATAATAATAACACAATTATCAATACACAATAATATGGGGAAATCCTAAGAGGGGAATCATAGCTATGAAAATAGGTTTTGTTGAGACATGGGTTACCTCTTAGCCTTAATTAATTCCTTGGCTACGAAGGGTCTTTCTTTAAGCTTTCTTGCTTTCTTGATTTCTTCTAAGGGAATTCTTGGAGCTCTTTGGGGTGGTGGGACGTTATTGTGGTGGGGGGTTTCTAGGTGCCTCTTAAGTCCCCTATTTATATATTTAGGAGTCCTAATTAGGAACTAATATTATAGGCTTGCTAATTCTATTCCTTTTGGGACCAAGGATTGGGTTTAGGGATAAGGGCTCATGGACTATGGTGGGCCTTTCCTAATTAATTATTGTGATTTAATTCCTTCTTTTGGGTAATTGGCTAAATGATTTAATTGATTTTAGGGATCGTAACACGGGGTGTTACACTCTCCCCCCCTTACGAGGGGCTTCGTCCCCGAAGCCCGGTGTGTTAATCCACTCTTTCACCCCTAGGCATCCCGTATCTTGGCCTCCCGGTTAGGAGTGTGGCCCTCACATTTTGCCCTAGCTGGGGTAGACTGGATTTCTTGTGGCGTTGTGATAGAAGGGTTTTAGGTCTACCTCGGTCTCCTGCTCCTGAGCTGGATGCCGCACGAGTGCCCAAGGTGGCCTCGATTGCTGCCACCCTCTGATCTAGCGCGCGTGTCGTACGGATCAAGGATGAGAACCCTTCCTCCATGATTTGGCTTTGTCGGTTGAGTTGTGCGAGTATGCGCTCATTGATCGAGCTCTCGTTTTGCTCCCTGGGATTCCCTCTTGATCGTGGGTGTAACGGCGGTCCAGGCTCGTCGTCCTCCTCCCGGTCCTCATCTTCCCCCGGGATCCCACAATCTTGCATTGCCCGCTTGAGTTTCTTGTTGGAGATGTCTAATTGGTCGACCAATTCTCTTCGTTCCTCCTCGGGTTTTTGGAAAATTTCCTCGATGGTGAGGTAGTGTCCCCCTTCGGTGTAGTAGATGTCGTTGCGGCGGAGATTTTGGGCGTTAAAGATCATGCCGTTGGCGGTTTTAACCTCGGTGTGGCTTAGGTCCACCCAATTTTTCTCCATGATCCAACTTAGGATCATCCCGTAGGGTAGGCTAAGTCGGTTGCTTTATTTGCAAAACTCCATGTGTTTTAGTATGAGGGCCAGCAGGTTGAACTTGATTTTGTGTTTCAAGAAGTAGGCAAAGGTGCACTCTAAACTCCCCACGTCATTGCTTTTATTGTTCGTGGGCAAGAGGCTATCGGTTACAATCATAACCAATATCTTTTGTTCCGCGGATAGCCACTTCCTATTTGGTCGTGTGGCCGCGGTGAATCCGTCTTCTCTCCCGAGTAGGTACCCAAGATAGTCCTTGTACCCCGTGTTTTGGGTATCGATCCACCCCTTTTGGTCATAGCTTGACACACCCGTGGTGGTCAATTTCAAAAGCTTGGCCAAACGGCCTTCGGAAAGTATGATTTCCTTGCCGCGGACCTTGGTGGTGATTTCTAGCTTATCGCCCCGTTTGGTGGCTACAAGATGTTGATAGAATTCTTTCACCAATTCGGGGTACGTATCCCCCTTGATGGTGAGATATGTATCTAAAAGCCCTTGGTGTCTAAGCATATCAACCAATTCTGGAGAAAATTGGTCAGGTTCAAGGGCTTTACCTCCGATCACGGTGTAATCGGCGTTGCTCCACTCCGGGGTGCGGGTTCCGAGGGGCTTTTTCGGCATTGTGGAGCTTCTCTTGGTGGAAAATTATCCAGCGAACTTTCCGGTGGTTTTCCGGTGAGTCGGCGGCGGTACGTTTTCCGGCGAGGTTCCCGGTGGCGCGGTGTTTGCGAGGGAGACGGCGGCTAGGCGGGTTCTGGCGCAGGGTGACGAGGGAGCGATGGCGGGGTGGCGACGTTGGGCAGTGGTGGCAGCGAGTTGCAGCTTGGAGTAGCGTGGGTGATGGCGGGGCAGTTGGCTTAGGCGGCGGCGCGATGGCATGGGCGGACGGATGGTGTTCGGCCGGTGGCGGCGTTCGGCTGCGCGTGGTCTGGTGGTTGGCGGTGGTGATTCGTGGGTTCCGGTCGTTGGGGCGGTCGGACGAGAGGGAGAGAAAGGAAGAAAAGAGGGAGAGAGAGAGGGTGTGGAAGAAGAAGAAGGAGGGTTTTTTATTTGGGGATTTTTGTGGGTTTAGGGACTTGTAGGGCTTTAAGAAGAAAGTGTTCCCTTGTGGTTTCAAGAAACACCCCTAACCTAGTGGTCAAGACCTTGGTCTTGTATATGGGGGGTCAAGGGTTCAATTACTATTAGCAACACTAGGTTTTTCTTGACGGTGTGGTCCCTGTCTTTTACCCTCTTTTGTCTTTTAGTGATGGGAGGCTTGGCTTGGTGTATAGTTTGTGGTTTCGTCCTTATAAGCAGGATTGAATTTTAATTGAATCTTGTATTTATAAAATTCCGAAGTAATCGCTAAATAAGTAGTTTACTACGATGGTGTTTACAAGGAATTGTCGGTTTATCCTAGACAGAATTCGTCTTCTTGATTTTCTTCTGCGGGGTTTGCGTGGTCCTCGTCTTCTGGGGTTTGGTTCCCCTCCTCAAGGTTGCTCTCGTTCCCGAGGTCGGCTTGAGTGCGGCTCATGACGAATATTTTTCCAGGAGCGCCGTAGTTTCCTTGATGACTGGTGCCCCCATGTTGTCCCATGGTGGTAGTGCGTGGTTTCTGGGGTTGGGCGCAATGGAAGGCCTTGTGTCCTTCTTCTCCGCAGTTGAAGCATCGCAAGGGATTGCCCATGCAATCTTTGCCTCTATGGTTCCTGTTGCATTTTGGACAAGGAAAGTTCCAGGTGTTAGCGTCGTTGTTCCCCAGGGTTGGCCTTTGGTTGGTCAGGTTACTTGGTCTTGTATTGGTGTCGTTTCTTGCTCTCTTTACTGGTGGTGCCCCTCCTCCGGGGTTCTTCTTTCGTATTTGCTCTTGGACCCCGCGTTGGAGTAGTTGGAGTCGGTAGAGATTAGCGGCACTGGAGTAAGCCTCGTTGAGAGTCCGAGGTCTGCTTACAACTAGTGCCTTTCGGGCTTCAAAGTTGAGGCCCGATACGAATCTTTCTATTTTGGTCACCTCGGTGGGGACAAGTTCTGGTGTGAAACGTGCTAGTTCAAGGAATCGTTTGTGGTATTCCATAACGGTAGCTGCCTCTTGTTTCAGATGGAGAAACTCTTCGTACATGGATGCTCTCACGTGTGTTGGATAGAATCGCTCTCGTAGTTGCGTTTTGAGTTGTTCCCTGTTGAACCTTGGTTCTTGTTGGTAAGTGGGACCCTCGTGGATCCACCAGAGATTGGCCTCGTGTCCGAAGTAGAACGAGGCTATCTCTACGCGGCGTTCTTCTGGGCATTCCACTAACCCGAGAATTTTGTCAAGGGTTCGGATCCACTCCTCCAGGATTACGGGATCCTCTTCTCCTGAGAACGTAGGTGGTTGATGGTTAGAGACTTGTCGGGCGAAGTCTGCGTTTGTGTTTGACGGAGGTGGTGGGGGTCAGTCGTTGCGGAGAACCACGTCGCTTAGTGCTTGGGCGACTTGTGTTAGTTGTTGTAGTGTTTGGGTTAGGGGGTCGTGCGTGGCGGGTTTTGGAGTCCTTGATTGTCTTCTGTTGGGTGCCATGTTGTCGTCTTCCTGGGTCAATGTTTATAAGAATGTTAAATTGGGGCTTGATGTCCCTTTTTGTGATAACAGGGGAAAGTTTTCTCCAGGTAAGGGAGATTACGTGTAGGTTTCACAATCTCACCCCGTGTCCTAAGATTCCTGAATCCTATGTTCCTAAATACTCAGAGTTCGAGCCTATTGTTCTAAAGTCCGGTCTTAAGGGTCTTGTCCTAGGGTCAACTTAGGCTCTGATACCAACTGTAACACCCCAGATTTTCAGGATATTTAAAACTTATAAAATAAAGGTGAAATCTCATTAAAACCCAAAACATAATACAAGAGTACGGGGTGCTATGCCACACCTGAGCTAGAGAACTCAGGTGCACAGGCTAACTAACTAATATCCTCAACAATGTAACGCATACATATGGCACGCAAGACGAAAGGGGAGCTAACTACTTCTACGCTCCAAATTCTAGCGCGCTCCAGTGACCTACTCTTCTGTGCCTGAAAGCCAAATATATCTGTTCAGCGAGAGATGCTGGTAACCCACTCCAACGCGTTGAAATACAATACATATAGATATATATATATATATATAGATATACGAAACCATTTTGAACATGAAGATATATCCTACGAACTCTAGCTTTTAAAACAGAGATAGACTCAACAGATAGAGCTAAGCACAGACAGCAGTTATACCAGCATATACAGTTTACCACAGGCAAGACAGGTAAGATAAGCACAATAAATAATCATAACCCAACATATACAATCCCCGGTACAAATCCCATAGTCTTATCCTCAATACACTCATAACAACAACTCATCCATACTTCAACACATAGCACACTTTGTTGGCGCCACAGGACCAATCGCATGCCCATACATGAGGGTCAGCGCATATAGCTCTGACACGGCCCCGCAGCACCCTGCCCCGTCTCACAGCACGGAGGGGTCGATCGCAACCGACCAATGAGCCGCAGCTCTATATAATATTTATATACCTGACCGGTCTTTACCAGCCAGGTTAACAGTTGGGATGGTTCTCAACCCATTCAACTGCCCGTATAGTGGACCTTTGTCCTATATAATATTTATATACCTGACCGGTCTCTACCAGTCTGGTTAACAGTTGGGATGGTTCTCAACCCATTCAACTGCCCGTATAGTGGATCTTAGTCCTATATACCTGACCGGTCTCTACCAGCCTAGTTAACAGCCGGTATGGTTCTCAGCCCACCCGACTGCCCGTATAGCCCGATTGATCTCAACCAAGTCGGGGTAACATGCACACATAACATATAGCAAGCACATGCAACCCACATTAACACATTGGGAAGGGGGAGAAAACGTATAACAAAACCTATGCGTGATCCTTCACATACTAAGAATAGTCCTAAGGGGTTCATTCTTCTTTCACCTAGGTCAACGGGATACCAATTCAACTAGCATGCAATGTATAAGACTCATAGGACCTACGAACGGTACCCGAAAATCAAACTAGACATAGGCACGACAGACGGAGTCCGTTGGGACACCACGGGGGTCGGGAGACATCAAACGGGGAAGCCGAAATCCCAAATTGGGGTCCAAACTAGCGGGTAGCCGGTGGATGAGGGATCACCCGCAGGCCGCCCGCCGGCGGTAGCAAATTCGGGCAGCGGGTGTCCGGCGGGCAGCTGCCCGCCCGCCGGCTGCCCGCTGCCGGCGTTGCCCAAGAAGGCCGCGGGTAGGTGGCGGGTCCCCTACCCCCACTGACTCTTTTTCACCAAAAACGCCCCGGGAACCTTTGTGGAACCCGAAACCATGCTTAGACACTTCCAAACGCAATTGATAACACACGTAGACAATTAACGGATCAAATTCAAGAAACATATGACACATAACCTATCATGCTTTTCTAAACATAATCAACACCCAATCATGCGAATTCCCACCCAATATACGAAGAATAATTCCATACGATACAACCTAGGGTTCTAATCATTTTTTAAATCAACAAGGGCACAATTCATCTTCTAATATCAAGATTCGGTAAGAATATCACATAAACATCAAGAACATCCTACAATCATCAAGAACATCATATAATCATCAAGAATGTCATATAATCATCAAGAACACCATAATTATCAAGAACCTCTCATCATCAAGATCACCCATGGAATCATCCCACCAATCATCAATAATAATAACACAATTATCAATACACAATAATATGGGGAAATCCTAAGAGGGGAATCATAGCTATGAAAATAGGTTTTGTTGAGACATGGGTTACCTCTTAGCCTTAATTAATTCCTTGGCTATGAAGGGTCTTTCTTTAAGCTTTCTTGCTTTCTTGATTTCTTCTAAGGGAATTCTTGGAGCTCTTTGGGGTGGTGGGACGTTATTGTGGTGGGGGGTTTCTAGGTGCCTCTTAAGTCCCCTATTTATATATTTAGGAGTCCTAATTAGGAACTAATATTATAGGCTTGCTAATTCTATTCCTTTTGGGACCAAGGATTGGGTTTAGGGATAAGGGCCCATGGACTATGGTGGGCCTTTCCTAATTAATTATTGTGATTTAATTCCTTCTTTTGGGTAATTGGCTAAATGATTTAATTGATTTTAGGGATCGTAACACGGGGTGTTACAGAGCGGCTTTCGACGAGCTAAAGGAGTATCTTATGTCACCAATCGTGTTGTCGAAGCCTGAGCTCGGGGAAGAGTTAGACGTGTACCTCGCCGTATCCGATCGAGCAGTAAGCGCAGTATTGTGCCGAACCAATCCAGAAGGGGTCCAGCGACCGGTGTACTATGTAAGCCATGCGCTACATGGTCCCGAGCTGTAACACCCCGTGTTACGGATCCTAAAACCAACTGATTAATTAATTAATTCATTAATAACCCAGGAGAAAGAACAAATTATAATGGTTAATTAGGGAAAAAGGCCACCATAGCCCATGGGCCCAATTATATAAACCCAACCCCTAAACCCAATATGAATAAACTCTAAATAAACCCTTGGATCTATAAATAGGGAACTTAGGGAGCACCTAGAACCCCCTCCCACACGCCTAGACGCCCCATCACCCCAGGAGAGCTCCAAGAATTCCCTTAGAAGAAATCAAGAAAGCAAGAAAGCTTAAAGAAAGATCCTTCATAGCCAAGGAATTAATTAAGGCTAAGAGGTAACCCATGTCTCAACAAAACCTATTTTCATAGCTATGATTTCCCCTTAGGGTTTCCCCCATATGATTGTAAATGGCGAATTACTATGATTATTATTGATGTTGATTTAATGATTCCATGGGGAATCTTGATAATCTTGATATTGGGAGTTTCTTGATAATTATGATGTTCTTGATGATTAATTGGGATTTTGATGATTATGTGTTGTTCTTGATGATTATGATGTTCTTGATGATTAATTGGTATCCTTGATGATTATGTGTTACCGAATCTTGCAATTAGAAGACGAACCGTATTCTTGTTGATATAAAAGTGATTAGAACCCTAGGTTGTATCGTATGATCTTATTCTTGGATTATCGGGTGGGAAATCGCATGTTTGGGTGTTGATTATGATTAGAAAAGCATGTTAGGTTATGTGCCGTTCGTTATCGTATTTGATCCGTGAATTGTCTACGTGTTGTCGTTAATTACGTTGAAAAGTGTCTAAGCATGGTTTCGGGTTCCACAACGGTTCCCGGGACGAAATGTGGTGAAAAGAGTCAGTGGGGGGTAGGTGGGGGTAGGGGACCCGCCACCTACCCGCGGCAATTCGGGCAGCTCCAGCAGCGGGCAGCCGGCGGGCGGGCAGCTGCCCGCCGGGCACCCGCTGCCCGGAACAGTGGCAGCCGGCGGGTGGACCCCCCACCCACCGGCTACCCGCTGGAAAGTGCACTACCTCGGGCTCCCGGCTTCCCCGTTTGATGTTTCCCTGTTCCCCGTGGTGTCCCAACGGACCCCGTTTGTCGTGCCTATGTCTAGTTTGATGTTTCGGGTACCGTTCGTAGGTTTACGAGTCTAATATATTGCATGCTAGTTGAATTGGTATCCCGTTGACCTAGGTGAAAGAAGTATGAACCCCTTAGGACAATTCTTAGTATGTGACGGATCACGCATAGGGTTGTTATACGCCTTATTCCCCTTCCCAATGTGTAATGTGGGTTGCATGTGCTTGCTGCGTGTTATGTGTGTGTGTTACCCCAATTCGGTTGCGATCGGATTGGTTATCCTGAGCTGCGGTTCAGAAGCTGGCTGCGGTCAGATGGGTATTCCTGGCTGCGGTCAGATGACATTCTCTTGGGCTGCGGTCCACCGTTTGGTTGCGATCAAACGTTTCTATACGAGCTGCGGTTCGTCCTTTATCCTGGCTGCGGTCAGATGACACTCTCTTGGGCTGCGGTCCACTGTTTGGTTGCGATCAAACATTATGATGAGCTGCGGTTCATCGGTCGGTTGCGATCGACCTCCCCGTGTTGCGATGCGGGGCATGGTGCTGCGGGGCTGTGTCAGAGCTATATGCGCTGACCCTCATGTATGGGCATGCGATCGGTCCTGTGGCGCCAACAATGTGCGTTATGTGTGTGATATGGACGAGTTGTGATTATGAGTGCCTTGGGATGTGACTATGGGATTTATATTAGGGATTGTTTATGATGGGTTGTGATTATTGTTTATGCTTTGCCTTATCTGCCTCATCTATTGTGAACTGCATATGCTCGTTATAACTATTGCTTGTGTCTGACCTTATCTGTCGAGTCATTCCCGGTTTTAAAAGCTAGAGTTCGTAGGATATATCTTCATGCTCACAATGGTCTTCGTATATCTATATATATCTCTATATGTATTGTATTTCAACGCGTTGGAGTGGGTTACCAGCATCTCTCGCTGAACAGATATATTTGGCTTTCAGGCACAGAGGATTAGAGCACTGGAGCGCGCTAGAACTGGAGCGTAGAAGTAGTATAGTTTCCCTTTCGGCCTGCGTGCCATGTTATGCATTTATATTTCGGAGGATAGTAGTTAGACAGCCTGTGCACCTGGGTTCTCTAGCCCAGGTGTGGCATAGCACCCCGTACACTTATGTTACGCTTTGGGATTTAATGAGATGTTACCTTTATTATATAAGTTTTGAATGTCTTGAAAATCTGGGGTGTTACAGTTGGTATCAGAGCCTAAGTTTGACCCTAGGAAAGACTCTTAAGACCGGACTTTAGGACATTAAGCTTGAACTCTAGGTATTTAGGAACATAGGACTCAGGAATCTTAGGACGCGCGGTGAGATTGTGAAACCTACACATAACCTCCCCTCACTTTATCCCTCTCTAATATTAGGAATCCCTTCCCCACTTATTATATCAAGATTGAAACACAAAATAACATCGACCTTTAATCGCCAAGAATGGCACCCAAGAAGAAACAGTCAGGAGCACCGGGACACCCCTCTCAAGAAATCTTGACTCAAGCCCTACAACGCCTGACCCAAATTGCCCAGGCACTAAGTACTATCGTACCCCAACCTCTGCCAACAGACGAGAACTTGGAAATCCACCACCAAGTCTCGGCACATCGACCACCCACCCTCTCGGGAGACGAAGACCCCACAACCCTCGAGGAATGGATTGAGACATTCGACAAGGTGTTCAGGACGACCCAATGCCCCGAACGCCACCGGGTCAGGATAGCCTCCTTCTATTTCAAGCACGAGGCCGACAACTGGTGGGCCCGCGAGGGGCCTATGTACGAGCAAGACCCCGGATTCAACTGGGAGGACTTAAAGACGCAGTTACGTGAACAGTTCTACCCCAACCACCTGAAGGCCGCCATGTGCGAGGAATTCCTCAATCTAAGACAGGGGACGGCCCCGGTCTCAGAATACTACCGACGATTCTGCCGACTGGCTCGCCTCGCCCCCGAGCTAGTACCCACCGAAGGGATCAAAGTCAGGAAATTCCTAACGGGCCTTAAGCCCGAACACCAGAGGTCCTTGGCCGCCCAAGAACCAAAGACCCTCGAAGAGGCCTATGCCAAGGCATGTCAGCTACAACAGGTAGCGGACCCGCCTCCAGGGATGCAACTGGGGTATAAAAGGAAACCCGAAGGAAGTCGTCCAATTCTCGCCAAGGAAGCTAAGAACCCCAAAACCGCCCCACTTGGCCAAACCATCGCGCCGACTACCCGGGGAAGAATCCTCACCCTAAGCAAGGCCAGGATCGGAGATAGCAACATAGTCTCCGGAACCTTCCTAGTGCACGCCACCCCAGCTGTCATATTATTCGACTCAGGGGCTACCAACTCGTTTATAGCAACCGAGTTCGCCGCCCAGCTCGGTCTTAACGCCACCACCAAGGTCCGACTCCAAGTCAAGGTGGCCTCAGGCGAGGTCATAAAATGTGATCGCATGTACGAGCATGTAATGATCACCATTTAGGGAGTGGAATTTCCCAGTAACCTGATCCAGTTTCAATTGGATGGGATGCAAGTAATCTTGGGCATGGATTGGCTAGGGAAGTTCCAAGCGCAAATCCTGTGCGGAGAGCAGAAAGTGGTCCTACGAGGGCCAAACGGTAAGAGGGTGTCGTACCGCAATGCCCGCCAGGATCCAGGGATCAAGCTGATAAACATGATGAAAATTAAGAAGTATCTGGGCCAAGGAAACGAGGCCTTCTTATGCTCAATCGAAGACCTCAACGCCAAAACACCCGAACCACAAGCCATCCCAGTGGTGAACGAGTTCACCGACGTCTTCCCAGACGAGATTCCCGGGGCACCCCCGACCAGAGAGGTCGAGTTCACCATAGACCTCATGCCGGGCGCCACCCCGATCTCTAAGCCACCCTACCGGCTAGCACCAAAGGAAATGAAGGAACTGAAAACACAACTCCAAGAACTGCTAGATAAGGGTTACATCCGGCCCAGCACCTCCCCATGGGGAGCACCGGTACTATTCGTTAAGAAGAAGGATGGGAGCATGCGCCTGTGCATCGACTACCGGGAACTCAACCAAGTTACTATAAAGAATAGGTACCCCCTTCCCCGGATAGATGACTTGTTTGACCAACTCAAAGGGGTAGGGGTATTCTCGAAGATCGACCTAAGATCCGGGTATCACCAGATCCAAGTGGCCAAACCGGACATCCAGAAAACGGCCTTCCGGACACGTTACGGCCACTACGAGTTTACCGTAATGCCTTTCGGCCTCACTAACGCGCCTGCCATATTCATGGACCTCATGAATCGAGTATTCCGACTTCACCTGGATGACTTCGTCATCGTGTTCATTGACGACATCCTAGTCTACTCCCGAAATAAAGAAGAACATGAGAAGCACCTACGCATATCTCTGCAAACCCTCAGGGAGAACCAACTCTACGCTAAATTCTCCAAGTGCGAATTCTGGCAAGACAGCGTAGCCTTCTTGGGCCACGTGATAACCAAGGAAGGGATTAGGGTGGACCCCGCTAAGGTTCACGCCGTTAAAGAATGGACCACGCCGAACTCACTCTCGGAAGTCCGAAGCTTCTTAGGTCTAGCGGGCTACTACAGGAGATTCGTACCCGACTTCACCAAGATAGCCCAACCCCTCATTAAGCTCATGAAAAAGGAAACCCCCTTTCGTTGGGACAACGGCTGCATCTCGGCCTTCCAAGCATTAAAGGATAAACTAACCACTGCACCCGTGCTAGCCATACCCTCCGGATCGGAAGGGTTTGAAGTCTACAGCGACGCATCCAAGAAGGGGTTAGGATGCGTACTAATGCAAAATGGCAAGGTAATAGCTTACGCATCCAGGCAACTCAAAACCCACGAAGAAAATTACCCCACCCATGACCTCGAGCTAGCCGCTATCGTATTCGCACTGAAAATTTGGAGGCACTACCTGTATGGAGTATAATGCAAGATCTACACCGACCATAAGAGCCTGAAGTACATTTTTACTCAAAAGGACCTAAACATGAGACAACGAAGATGGCTGGAACTCATAAAGGACTACGACCTAGACATTCAATACCACGAGGGAAAAGCTAACGTGGTGGCGGATGCCCTAAGCCGAAAGACAAAACATTCCCTTAACACCACGTGGGTCCTACCGGACCATCTGTACAGGGACTTCCAAAGGCTACACTTGGAAATAATAGAGCAGGGACAAACTCGCCCCAATGCCTATCTACTCAACACACAGGCCGTGCCCACCCTCTTCGAGGAAATCAAATCAGGACAACAACAGGACCCGGAACTAGATAAAATCCGCCGCGACCTGACTCGAGGGAAAGAGGGCCCCTTCGAAGCACACCCAGACGGCAGCCTCCGCTACAAAGGGAGGTGGTGTGTACCCTCAACGCACCCCCACTTGAAACAGCAGATCTTGGAAGAAGGACACAACTCCCCTTACTCCGTCCACCCAGGCGGTGACAAATTATACCAAGACGTAAAGAAATCATTTTGGTGGCCGAATATGAAAAAGGAAGTCGCAGACTTTGTGGCCAAGTGCCTGAATTGCCAAAGGGTAAAAGCCGAACGATGCAAACCCAAGGGACTCGTACAACCCCTTGAAATACCACAAGGAAAATGGGATTCCATATCCATGGACTTCGTCGGAGGGCTACCCCCAACGAAAACCGGTAAGGATAAAATCTGGGTCATAGTGGATCGACTCACCAAGACAGCGCGGTTCATTGCCATGAAAGAAACATGGACGATGACGCAACTAGCCCAAGCTTACGTAAACCGGGTAGTGAAATACCACAGAGTTCCCCGGAACATTGTGTCCGACAGAGATTCCAGGTTCCTCTCGCAATTCTGGAAATCACTACAAGCGGCATTGGAGACGCAACTAAAGCTAAGCACAGCCTTTCACCCCACCACAGACGGCCAAACCGAAAGAACCATCCAAACCCTCGAAGACATGCTAAGAGCCTGCGCGCTCGACTTCCGAGGGACGTGGGAAGAACACCTAGACCTCATCGAATTCTCGTACAACAACAGCTACCACGCGAGCATTCGCATGGCACCATATGAAGCACTGTATGGTTAGAGATGTAGAACCCCATTATGCTGGGAAGATATGGTCAACCCGGTAACACTGGGCCCCCAATACCTACAAGACACCATAGCTAAGGTCAAACACATCCAGGAAAGGATGAACGCCGCCCAAGACCGCCAGAAGTCGTACGCCGACCTAAAAAGGAAGCAAGCTGAATTCAGCCTCGGGGACAAGATCTGGCTAAGGATCTCGCCCACACGAGGGGTAATGAGGTTCGGGAGAAAAGGAAAACTCAGCCCCCGGTTCATCGGCCCGTACGAAATCGTGGAGAGAATCGGAGACTTGGCCTACCGTCTCGCCTTACCCGTCGAGCTAGAACGAGTACACAACGTGTTCCACGTATCTCAGCTAAAGAAATACATACACGATCCAAGCCACGTACTCCAACACGAGACCGTGGACCTCGATGAGTCACTAGTATACGAAGAGAAACCCGTAAGAATCCTGGACACCAAAACAAGAAATACCCGGAACCGAGTCGTGGAAATGGTGAAGGTTCTCTGGACCAACCACGGGACCGAGGAAGCCACATGGGAACTTAAGGACACAATGAAGGAGCGGTACCCCGAGCTGTTCACTCCAGGTAACTAAGGGAAAACTTTCCTTTCTTTTTGTCACCCAGGGCCAAGCTTCGGGGACGAAGCTTCCTGTTAAGGGGGGGAGAGGGTAACACCCCGTGTTACGGATCCTAAAACCAACTGATTAATTAATTAATTAATTAATAACCCAGGAGAAAGAACAAATTATAATGGTTAATTAGGGAAAAAGGCCACCATAGCCCATGGGCCCAATTATATAAACCCAACCCCTAAACCCAATAGGAATAAACTCTAAATAAACCCTTGGATCTATAAATAGGGAACTTAGGGAGCACCTAGAACCCCTTCCCACACGCCTAGACGCCCCATCACCCCAGGAGAGCTCCAAGAATTCCCTTAGAAGAAATCAAGAAAACAAGAAAGCTTAAAGAAAGATCCTTCATAGCCAAGGAATTAATTAAGGCTAAGAGGTAACCCATGTCTCAACAAAACCTATTTTCATAGCTATGATTTCCCCTTAGGGTTTCCCCCATATGATTGTAAATGGCGAATTACTATGATTATTATTGATGTTGATTTAATGATTCCATGGGGAATCTTGATAATCTTGATATTGGGAGTTTCTTGATAATTATGATGTTCTTGATGGTTAATTGGGATTTTGATGATTATGTGTTGTTCTTGATGATTAATTGGTATCCTTGATGATTATGTGTTACCGAATCTTGCAATTAGAAGACGAACCGTATTCTTGTTGATATAAAAGTGATTAGAACCCTAGGTTGTATCGTAAGATCTTATTCTTGGATTATCGGGTGGGAAATCGCATGTTTGGGTGTTGATTATGATTAGAAAAGCATGTTAGGTTATGTGCCGTTCGTTATCGTATTTGATCCGTGAATTGTCTACGTGTTGTCGTTAATTACGTTGAAAAGTGTCTAAGCATGGTTTCGGGTTCCACAACGGTTCCCGGGACGAAATGTGGTGAAAAGAGTCAGTGGGGGGTAGGTGGGGGTAGGGGACCCGCCACCTACCCGCGGCAATTCGGGCAGCTCCGGCAGCGGGCGGGCAGCTGCCCGCCGGGCACCCGCTGCCCGGAACAGTGGCAGCCGGCGGGTGGACCCCCCACCCACCGGCTACCCGCTGGAAAGTGCACTACCTCGGGCTCCCGGCTTCCCCGTTTGATGTTTCCCCGTTCCCCGTGGTGTCCCAACGGACCCCGTTTGTCGTGCCTATGTCTAGTTTGATGTTTCGGGTACCGTTCGTAGGTTTACGAGTCTAATATATTGCATGCTAGTTGAATTGGTATCCCGTTGACCTAGGTGAAAGAAGTACGAACCCCTTAGGACGATTCTTAGTATGTGACGGATCACGCATAGGGTTGTTATACGCCTTATTCCCCTTCCCAATGTGTAATGTGGGTTGCATGTGCTTGCTGCGTGTTATGTGTGTGTGTTACCCCAATTCGGTTGCGATCGGATTGGTTATCCTGAGCTGCGGTTCAGAAGCTGGCTGCGGTCAGATGGGTATTCCTGGCTGCGGTCAGATGACATTCTCTTGGGCTGCGGTCCACCGTTTGGTTGCGATCAAACGTTTCTATACGAGCTGCGGTTCGTCCTTTATCCTGGCTGCGGTCAGATGACACTCTCTTGGGCTGCGGTCCACTGTTTGGTTGCGATCAAACATTATGATGAGCTGCGGTTCATCGGTCGGTTGCGATCGACCCCCCCGTGTTGCGATGCGGGGCATGGTGCTTTGGGGCTGTGTCAGAGCTATATGCGCTGACCCTCATGTATGGGCATGCGATCGGTCCTGTGGCGCCAACAATGTGCGTTATGTGTGTGATATGGACGAGTTGTGATTATGAGTGCCTTGGGATGTGACTATGGGATTTATATTGGGGATTGTTTATGATGGGTTGTGATTATTGTTTATGCTTTGCCTTATCTGCCTCATCTATTGTGAACTGCATATGCTCGTTATAACTATTGCTTGTGTCTGACCTTATCTGTCGAGTCATTCCCGGTTTTAAAAGCTAGAGTTCGTAGGATATATCTTCATGCTCACAATGGTCTTCGTATATCTATATATATCTCTATATGTATTGTATTTCAACGCGTTGGAGTGGGTTACCAGCATCTCTCGCTGAACAGATATATTTGGCTTTCAGGCACAGAGGATTAGAGCACTGGAGCGCGCTAGAACTGGAGCGTAGAAGTAGTATAGTTTCCCTTTCGGCCTGCGTGCCATGTTATGCATTTATATTTCGGAGGATAGTAGTTAGACAGCCTGTGCACCTGGGTTCTCTAGCCCAGGTGTGGCATAGCACCCCGTACACTTATGTTACGCTTTGGGATTTAATGAGATGTTACCTTTATTATATAAGTTTTGAATGTCTTGAAAATCTGGGGTGTTACACGAGCTCCGGTACTCCCGGCTAGAGAAGGTCGTCTACGCCTTATACATTCCCGCGAAGAAGTTAGCTCCCTACTTCCAGGGTCGAGCGATTCGCGTTTTGACCGATCAGCCGATCGGGCCAGTCCTCCGAACTGCTTCATCATCCGGTCGCCTAGTCAAGTGGGCGTTAATGCTGACCCAGTATGCGATCGAATACCGACCAAGACCAGCCATCAAAGGTCAAACCCTTGCAGATTTCTTGGTCGAGTGCACCGCCCGGGATACCCGACCCCCTGAGGTCACGGATCCCGAGGCTGAGTGGTGGTCGTTGGCTACTGATGGGTCGAGCAGCAAGAAAGGGGCAGGAGGAGGAGTGGTTGTCACGAGCCCGGAGGGATTCAAGGTCTACTTCGCCCTTATGTATCAGTTCCATCCGACCAACAATGAAGCCGAGTACGAAGCCTTTGTTAACGGCTTACAATGTGCTCGGGACTTGGGGGCTGAATATATTCGGGCTCAAACGGATTCCGCGCTCGTGGTCGGGCAGGTTCTCGGGGATTATGAAGTGAACGGAGAACGACTACAGCTATACCGAGACCTGGCCATGGAAAAGCTTGCCCAGTTCCGGGGGTATACCGTCCGACACATACCCCGATTGGATAATGCCGACGTGGACATCTTGTCCAAATTGGCCCAAGACGCCCCGGAACATATGTCGAAGATCGCTCAGATTTTGGTGATCCCGAGACACAGCTTCCACCGCTTGCCGGTTAATCCTATCCAACCGGTAGAAGATAATTGGATCACCGATCTGAAGGACTTCCTTGAGCATGATCGACTACCAGACGACCCCAAGCTTAGAGCCCCGAGGTTCCAAGTCTTGGATGGTCGTCTCTACAGGCGATCATATGGAGGCCCTCTTATGCGTTGCTTGACCGCATTTGAGGCCGGTCTAATCATGAAGGAATTGCACTCGGGCATTTGTTCTTCACATCAAGGAGGCCGATCCTTAGCTCGTCGAATCATGCTGATCGGGTATTATTGGCCCTCCCTCCAGCTAGACTGTGAAAAGCTCGCTCGGGAATGTGAGACGTGCCAATTGTTTGCCCGGATGCCTGGACGACCGGCTACCTTCTACCAACCAGTCACGACTGCAATTCCCTTCGCAAGGTGGGGGTGGATATCTTGGGACCATTCCCTCAGCTCTCCGATCGGAGAAGATTTGTTATTGTCGCCATTGATTACTTCTCCAAGTGGGTTGAAGCCGAGCCGTTAGCCACGATCACCTCTCAGCAGTGTGCTCGGTTTCTATGGCGCAATGTGATTTCCCGCTTTGGTGTGCCCGTGCATCTCATCAGCGACAACTGCCGCAATTTGTAAGCCAGTATTTCTAGAATTTCTTGGCCACGATCGGGACGACTCACGTCCGGTCGTCGGTGGCTTACCCGCAGGGAAATGGACAAGTGGAGAACGTCAATCGGACAATTCTAGAGGGTCTGAAAAAGAAGCTACACTCGGCTGGTCGTAGTTGGGCTGATGAGTTGCCCTATGTATTGTGGACTTATCGGACGACCCCGAGAGAAGCGACTTTGGAAAAGAGAGAGCTAGCCGCTTGGTGTATGGCCGAGTATCAGAAAAGAGTCAAGAGTTCAAAGGACGTTCGGGTCAACCCTCGATATTTTCAAGTGGGAGATTATGTTCTACGACGACGGGAGGCCAGTCAACCTTTGGAAGGCGGGAAGCTAGCTCAGAATTGGGAAGGGTTGTACATCATCAGCGCAGTAGTGCGGCCGGGAACATACCGACTCGAGACAACGATCGGTCGAGTAATCGAGGGGACTTGGAATTCCGAGCACCTCGTTATGTTTAGGCATTAGCCTATTTTTTGTAATTTTAGACGAAGTGGGGGCTCGACCTGCGAGTCAGCCTCGGTCGTCATTTATTTGTGAGTTGTAAATATTTTTTCAACCGCCTGCGAGTGGAAAAGTTCAATGTATATACGATCGGTGATTGCTTGACCGTTTGCATATGGCGGCCCGATCGGTTTTTTCCTTACCTTCGTTAAATGCAGGTTGAGGCATCCCCAAGTTATCTCGACCGGGCGAATCCATCGACCGGTCTAATGAGCTCCTCTTCGGTGGACAACTGGGTCACGCCACAGATCGGGAAAGCCAGAGCTCCCAGCATAATTCCCCGATCCGTCCAACTTCTTTCCAGTATTACACCCACTCGTGCCTCGAGCGCACAATAGTGTGGGGGCTAGGATGAAGGAAGTCCTGTAGGTCTGTCGTTCGAGAACACCCCGATCGAAGACGCTTACCAGTTTTCAAAAATTCGACAAGGCTAGAAGATCGGGTAAACCTGATCGGGCAGGCGAGCACAACGTCGAAGTTCCGGTAGAAAGATGCACGACTAGGCCATAAGGCCGCGAGGTCGGGCATTGGACCGATCAGAAGATATACGACCAGGCCATAAGGTCGAGCATTGAGTGGGTCGAAAAATGCATGACCAGGCCATAAGGCCGTGAGGTCGGGCATTGGATGTTCGGCATGTGTAATTAAAATTAAAAGTGCAAGGAAAACGAGCGGAACAAGTTGAGCAAAAACAGATTTCATTAAATCAAGAACGTGCCTGGTACAACTCGGGACTGGGCTCCCGATCTAATCCACTTAAACAAAAACAAGAAGTAGTCTGCAGACGGTCAGAGCCTACACGACTGAACTACCTCTTTGTAGCAGCGTCGCTGGGCTCGGCCACATCTTCTTTGGTGTCGAACGGCGGCGGGCCGGGATCAGCAATCTCGTCCGGGAGAGACGACAAGACTAGTTCGAGATCTTCGCCCTCAAGGGCCTCCTTCAAGAAGGTCTCGGTCTTCTCGCGCATCTTGCGTTGGCCGCACTTGAACCCCCACCGGCCAAACGCCCAGATTAGCTTCTCCCCGACCAGGGTATTCCGGACCTCCCGGAGGAACTTCGTCCCGGAGGCATCATCCTGGAAGAGGAACTTCGCCAGGTCTCCAAGATTGGCCAGTCGGGCCTTCAACGTCTTGGTTTCCCCGAGGGCCTCTTTGGCCGCCTTCTCGGTCACCTCCTGAGCTCCTTTTGCAGCTCGGGCCGCTTTTTCGGCCGTGTCCCGCTCCTCCCTGACCTTCTTCAGCTCGGTCCGGAGGTCGGCATTCTCCTTCTGTCGCTGCTCGGCGACCTTCTTCTGGGCATCAGCTTCGTTAGCCAGCAACGCTCGGCGTTGAAGAAGCTGGGTCGCTCGGGAGATCTGTAAGATAAAAGGGACTCTCGAGATCAGTCCGAGCGGGGGAACTTGCAAAAATTTAAAAAGACAAAGTGTTCTTACCTCAGCCAGGTCTTGGCCAATGCATTCGGCCACCTGGGTCGGGGAGAGCTTGGTCAGGTCCTCTTTAATCGGCGCAGCGTTGCCGATCTGTGTAAGAGCGGAGGAATCGGTCTTGTCGATCCCGGCCGGAGGGCTCGGGCTCCGCTGTTCCCTTCGGCGCTTCAGTGCGCCACTTTCCTCCGCCCCTTTCTCGGGCGCTTTGCCTTTGCCCTTGGGGGCCGCCACCCGACTGACGAGAACGTCACCAGCATCCACCACGTAGCCCTCCGGGGTGGTGACAGTCGTGGAGGCACCGAGCGGCTTGGCGGTCGGGATTTGCTTATACCCAGCCGGCTTCCCCTTGACCTTCTTTTTTCCAAGCGCTATCCTGAGCTTGGGGGCTCGGGGTCCCTCCTCCTCTTCAAAACCTGCCATATCTGCAAGCAAAGATGAATTGGTTAGGTCGAAGTCGTGAATGGGTCGGCGAGTTAGGATCGGGGACGAGCGGTTAGTGTTAGACCTTCGCCTGCTGTCTCGACCCGAACGCCTACCACTGCTATTGTCACCCCCATCGGTTGGGGTACGTATTTTTCGGTCAGGTCATATTGCGGCGGAGACAGTTGGGCTTCCTCGTACCTCTCCTTCGAGCGGAAGATTTTGTACTCGTACACCACGCTCGAAATTTTCGTGGCAGCATCTAGGAGAGCTGTGGTCTCGACTGGCACCACTTGCTTTCTATATTAACTGCTCCACGTCCTCTCGACCGGGAGGATCCACGGGTCGTATTCGATCGAGAAGAGCCGGTTCAACCATCCTTTGTTGTTTCCGAGAAGGCTCTCAATCGAACACATGTCGGCCCGGGATTGTATCATCAGAAATCCGCCCCCATATTTGGCCGGTAAGGTCTTCACTTGGTAGATGAAGTTGAAGACCTCCATCGTGCACGCTACCTTATGTCGAGTGCATATCTGCGGGAAGCACGCCAAGATTCTATGCGCGTTCGGGCAAATTTGGGCTGGGACCACTCGGTAGTAGCCTAGGAAGGCGGTCAGAATACCGGAGAACGGTATCTGGATCGGGGCCAGGAGCGAGTCATAGTGCATCCCGATCCATTTACCTTCGTGCCTGTCGATGATGTTCCCCAAATCTCGACTGACATCGAACCGGACCCGACCGGAGAGCAGAGCGGAGATCTTTGCAGCTTCCGCTTTGGTTAGCAGGCTGTATTGCTGCTCGACGCTCTCCAGGTTTAGGAATACGAATTCCTCGTTAGCTGGGGCAGGCGGCGTGGCCGGATTTTCCTCGACCGGCTCGAACGCGGCTTCCTGATCGGCAGGAGAAGCTACTGGTTCAGGGTAATCCCCAATTACCCGGGTCGGTGTGCCCCGAGTGCTTCCGGTCGGGGACTTTGGTGAGCTCGTTGACGTTCGGCCGCTCTTGCTACTCGAGCTTGACGTTTCCTCCGAGCTGGATGACCTTCGCTGCTCGGGGGTTCCTTGTGGTCGTTGTGCGAGTTCTGGGGAGTAGGACATGATGTCCACTTCTTCGCTGATTTCCTCGACTGCGTCATCATAGTCCGCGACCGATACGTTCTGACTATCCGTATCCGACATGGTGACTACTTAGAGGGCGGTCGGTACGTTGTTAGGGTCGGGTACGACTCGGATTTGGTCGGTTAATGCCTAGAGATGGCTATGAAAGGAAATGAAAGATCATAATTTAAAAAGTTGGAAGAGTAAAGGACTTACCGATTAGCTGCTGTTGGTGGCGAGTCTGGAAGTTCTAAGTCGATCCGACCGAAGTTCCGATTGCCTCGCTCGGGATGCTCTAGCTATTCCGATTGGCTCGCTCAGGATGCTCTAGCTATTCCGATCGACTCAAGAAGATTGGGAAAGGTTCAAATGAGGGCCCCAAAGGCCTATTTATAGGAAAGCATTTGGGCGGGAAACGGCCCAATCACGTGATGCGACCGCTCCGGACTCCGAGATGATTGATGGGGTTGCAGAGGGCGGCAGAGCGCGACACGTGGCAAGGAAGGGAATGACAGCTGGCCGGTCGGTTTGGCGGCGGACGGTTGGGCGTCTTCATCCCGTCCTGTCTTTTCCCGGATGGTCAAAAAGGCACGGGCTGGGGGGGCTCTTGGTAGGGAATACCCCGACCGACATAATGGTACCCCGACCCCAGTGCCTTCGTCTTTTTCTTCTTGTCTTTGCATGTTACAGGTCGGGTTACTTGTGAAGAACCCGGTCAGTTCCCGACCGGGTAATGCCCGATTGGCGTTGCCGACCACCGAGCGGTCGCCCTTTAGCGAGAGAGCTGGTGAGAAACACGTGGCGACTCTACGCGTTGACAGGCAGGGCACCCGCCCCGTCCCCGAATATTTAAAAATTAATATATATATATATATATATATATATATATGTATATATATATATATATATATATATATGTATATATATATATATATATGTATATATATATATATATATATATATATATATTAGTTTAGGAGTAGGAATTAGATTATTAACAGTATATATTAGAGGTTTGAAGCATTCAATATATTCCATTGGAGATTATTAACTATACTGTGTATATATTGGATTAATGGGAATATATTGAATGTTGATTAATTTGCACTGTGAATATTTATATTGAATGTCAGAATATGTATAATATTATAAACTCATAAATCAATGCCACAATTTTTATTATTTTTTTTATTTTTAAAAATTGTATCAGTTTGACACTTTGACTATGGGTTTATCGGGGACGGGGAATTTTTTCTTTCCTCGCCGGGGACGGGGACGGGGACGGGTTGGGGTAGCGAGGACGGGGACGGAGAGTATACTCCCCGCCCCCGCCCCGCCTCGTTGCCATCCCTACACCAAAAGAACCGACGCCATAGTGACGGCTTATCCGAAAGGAGAACATCGAAGCATATTACCGGCCGTCACTCCAGACATCCACCGTGGTCGCCGGCGTGGACAAAAACCGGAAACGGCAAAGCAGGCTTACAAATGAAGTATGGCAGTAGCAGAATAATTTTGAAAATAAATCAAAATTATACTTTAGGCTCATAAAATTAATTATGACAGAATCATTAGGAATTAATTAACTCAAAACATACACAGTAAATTGCTTAATTATATCTTCACTAAGTAGATATATGTTGTATGTATATTTCAAAGAATTAATATACAAAACATGATTATGAAAACTGAATATTGTTTTAGGCAAAACAATCAACCAGGCAGAGATTATAAATTGCTCTGATACCAAATGTTAGATCTAAATAGTTTAACGAATATTGAACAATAGTATACGAGATATCTGACCTCGTATAAGCGGAAGCAATAGCCGTGTATCTCCAGCCATAGTTGATGTTCCTGTTGCGTTGCCTCTTAACGGTAGTCCGTTAGCCATGTTTTGCCTCAGACCTGACTCAGAACCCTAGATGGTGTATTGATATCTACTGAGCAGTCTGAGTGCCGTAACTGAATGTGCTAACATCAATCATCCTGTATCCCATCAATCCAGGATTATATTAGGCACAGAGTTTGGTGGACTAACAACTTCTAGTTATTCAGTCTAACCAGATCACTTAATAAGCCTAGTCCACTTGCACCACTTAATTAAGGCCCTAATATATAATATACAATATATATTATTAGGGAAAATCTTACATTTATGGCATTGGCGAAATGAGACTATTTGGAACGGCGGTGTGGCTTGCGCGGACAAGGTTCTTAATTTATCCCAAAACTTTTGGTTTGGGTGACGCAAGGTGCACACGAAGGAAGCTAATGAAGGAGAGTGGGGGGTGGGAAAAAGGCTGGAGAGATGGCAGCGGCCTGGCGGAGGTAGAAGAAAGCTTAATGTTGATGCCGCCTTTGATGGAGACACTGGAGGAGCGGGTTGCGGCTAGGTTTTACGGAATTCTGATGGTGGGTTCATGGCGGCAGCGGTAGTGCCAGGTATCATGGCGTGGGATGCTCAATTGGAAGAAGCTTTGGAGATCGGAGAGGCACTGAACTGGCTGAAAGATCTACAGATGTCTGGGGTGAATGTGGAGATGGATACGAAAGTGATCTACGATGCGCTGCGTGGAGAATCGGGGGGGGGGGGGGGTCCTACCTCGATCTCATCGTTGACGATATTAAAGTTGTTGCTGAGTCCTTAGGTGATTTGAATTTCTATAATGTTAAACGGTCTGCGAACCAGGTTGCCCATTTACGAGCTAGGGATTCTTGGTCTATGTCTAATCGTATGTTTTGGTTTAATATTCCACCTTTGTTTATTGTAAGTACGTTGATTTATGATAATGAAAGTTGATTGGTTTCTTGTCAAAAAAAAAACTATATTTATTAGTCAATCATGACCATTAAAAAATATTAGATAGATGCACAAGATCTTATCTCACGATCTCACCTAAAGATCTCATTGGAACCCTCCTATATATAGATTGAGGATCAAATGAGGACGCATTGTTAGGTGAGGACGTGAGGACTAATCTTATGCGTTTGTTTTTTTATTTTGACGGCCCAGATTTGATTTCCTAAGATGACATGGATTGATCTTTTTTTGTTAAAGTTGGGTAGTAGTGTCTTTTTCTATTTTTTAAGTGTGAACGCAAGGAGGGGTATCCCCGTCCCCGTCCCGGATCCCCGAAATTTTTCTCCGTCCCCATCCCCATCCCCTACGGGGACGGGGATCCCCAACGGGGACGGGGCACATTGCCATTCCTATTCTGGTGAGGACGAAGGCCGATGGCGACGAACGAGTTCGCCGGTGCTTTTGGTTGTCATCGATGCGCCATTGGCCTCTGTTGACAGTGACGCGGAGCGATGGCGTTGGTGTCGCGACAGAGAAAGATGGTGGTGGTGAGTTGGATTACCGGTTCGCCGCTGCTGCCTCCTCTTTCTCCAGGCGGCGCCGGCACCGAATTGCTGCTACTATTCCTCATAGCTTCGGCAGACGTTGCGACTGGAGACTAGGACAAGGACATTCAGACGCCGGCAACATCTAGTGCTGCTCGTCGTTTCAGCCGACGCAGCTGATGTTGATGGTAGCTAGGGTTTGGCCTTCGGCTGAACAATGAAGAAGATGATGAGGAATATGGGTTATAGATTTGGGCCGGGTCAGGCCCATTCGGGTAGACCTGGTCTAATATTAAAAAAAAAAAAACTGGGCCTATATAGTTTACTTGGGCCTGCTTCAGTTTTTCATCATTATATTTTGGACTTCTTCTAGCTTAATTTTTTCAGTTTAATTCCTCCTTAATTCATTATTAAATTATCATTCAACTTTGAGCTAATATTAAATTTTAATTTGCTGTTTGAATTTTAATTTAATATTAATGTGCATGTTAAATTGCCTGAATTATTACAATTTATTTAGAATATATGGATTAATAATATATTAATATGCAAATCCAAGCATGTTACATATATTCATAAATTATTGTTATAATTATACATTCATAATAGCATGCATTAGGGTTGGATTTAGCATATTATTAACTTATAAATTCATTATTGAATATCATTCAATTTTGGATCCTTAGCTCAATTTTAGGTATTATGACCTACTTATGCAGCTTGTTTGGTTTTCTCTTTAATTTGAGCACATTTTAGTGTCTCTGGGACCTCAGAACCTATTTTGAACAAGTTATTTGAGACCTATCTTGGGTCATTAAAGTATGGATCCCATTATTTTGATTGATATTTAAATAATAATTATAGCTCATTCTGATTATAACATGTTTATTAAGTTTTAATTATTACTAACTACCATACTTTGGTATTCATCATTGGTAATAATATTAAGTTTTGGGTCTACTTCAGTATTAGACCATTTTCCATCCATGTTATAATTCACTTGGGCCATTAAGGTTTATGAGTCTAATTTGAGTGGTTAAGTGCTATAATTATTGTCTTGGCCTGTTATGAGACATTAAGGATTAAGGATTTAATTGTTATGTTGGCCGTTAAAAATTACAAACTATTGTTTAAGTTGATTAATTTTTAATCTATCAATAGTTTTCAGGGCCTTAATAATAATATTAAGTCTTTAATTTATGGCAAAAGCAATATAGTTAGTATATTGTCAGTATAATGGTAATTTGGTTATTACCTAACTTTAGTCTCCCTAAGTATCATAATAGTCATGATTAATTATTATGTGGTAAAATTGAGATTAGTATTTGGCATCCCTTAATTACAGTTTTGCCATTTATTAAGTTAAATTCGGCATTATTAATTACTGTTATTAAGTTTAGGGGCTAATCTCATTTATTACCTCTTCATAATAATTATTATTTCATGGTAATCTACTATATTTGGTACATTGGTATGATTACCACTTCATTTTATATGACTATTAATGTTGGTAATTAAGTCCAACAAATAAATTTTTAAATGTACCATTGGACGCTGCATCGAGGCTACTGACGCCGACAGTGAAGATGGGAGAATTCTGGAGTTTTTCTTCTCTTATGAATCGTCATCGTTGTTAGCGCAATAAGGAGATGCCATTTGCATCATTAAGGTCAGCCATTAATTATCTTTTATGGTTGTTATTGATAATTAGTGCTACAGTTACAGTTAACTGCTAATTTGGACTAGTCACATATTTTATCTTTAGAAAAATGGAAACATTAAAAGTGCATTACCATACTTTAGTTTGTCATAACTAATGTTAATAGTGATTATAATGTTACTTATTGCTATTAATAATTAATTAATTATAACATTAATATTGTTATGGTATTCAGATATGTGTCTTAAACTGTTTCCAAATAAATTTATGTGACAATATTCTAGTACAGAAAATAATTTTCTTGACATTAATGTTTTTCGGACTTCAAATTTTATTATGTTTTTAAAATTTTATCCGAAAATGTTTATAAATGTTAACGATTTTAACCATTGTTTTTTCATATTTAGTCTCCTACCTAATGTGATAATATTATTATGGCAATTTATTGCTATCCTGATTGTTTGCAATTTTGTCATTAATAATAATAATATTATTAACTGGGTTATGGAGAGTGATTTTGAATCAATTAGTAATGTTGGAAAAACATATTTTCTAGGCAATTGACTTTTGCCATTAATCCCATAATTCATTTAGTTCTTTGAATTATGATTGCCCATATTTGGTTAAGTATGAATAAATGAATATTTGGTGTAAATTCATATTATTTAGTTGGTTCATACTCTCTAGATTGTTTTATGCATTCGGTCCCGCGATAGCGACAGTGTGAGGGACTTTTTGACGATCAATAGGTTGTTGTTAGAGAATCCCGACCGCAGTCAGTCGGTACTCAGAGCAACCATTTAGATTGTACTTAGGGCCTTCACTCTGATCAATAAGAGTTGTTTATTTGCTTTAATTGGTCTCGTGTTTATTTAATTATCGCATTGCGTGGCAATTAGCACTATCACAGGTATTCTATGTTGACCGTGTGGTGCTCTACCGGAGGTCTGTCCCAAGAAGCTACCTTGCCATGAATAACTAGACATTTAAACTGCTCCGTCAACGACAACAGGATGAGCTCAAGTCTGGAGGATTTGGATATGGACGCGTTGATACTGCCTTACCACTGGAGATCACAACACACTGTGAAGCCCCACCCCCACCCCAACCACATGAAGAGACCCCACCACTGCCACAAGGATTACAGGTAACCCAACCACTGCAATGGTAATTGGTGCATTTTGTGTGTAATATGGTGCATGATCTGACTGTGGTGTACTTTTTATAAATATTTGGTGCATACTACAATATGTATTGGTGTGTTTATACTATAGTGTTTCATGTACAGGAGTTTGTTGATGTGATTACCACCCACACTAGGTCAATTGCACAGAGTCTACTGAGAATATCAAGGCTAATTGAAAATGCACCTGCAGCAGTATTGGAGCATGATACATTCAAGCAGATGTTTGAATCTGCTAGGCAAATGCTTGGATTCAGAGCACAAGAGGATGGAGAACTGACATTTACTCAGAGAGAGGATGCCTACTGGAGTGACCTTGAGTTCTTGAGAGCAGTAGATGAGATTGTCCGTGCAGTAAACAAGAGAAATTTTCTAAATGATATGCCATCTTTCAGCCTTGGATTGACACCAGAGGAACAAAATAGACGTTGGGCGGACGTGAATGATATTGCACAAGACTACCAAAACATTGATCAGGCTGCGGAAAATGAAGAAGTTGAGCTGAATATGAATGAGGGTGAAGAAGCAACTGAAGGACAACAAGATGGGCAGGGGGCTCAACCAGATGCACCTGCTGACAACAATGATGAGGTAATGCACTGTATTAAATTGACGACGGAACAAAAGAAAAAAAAAATAAAATCTGGATGTTACAGGTCATACCAGCAGACCAAATTCAAGAGGGCCTACTTCAGATCCACCACCCCCACCCCCAACCATTGGACAAAGGAAAGAGACCAGCTAGAGGGAACAGCCCAATCAGACCTAAAGCCCGCATATATGCAACTGATCTGGAAGCCCCAATAACTTTAACAGAGGAATCGATCAGACAATGGGTATTAGAAAACCCTAACCCAGAACTGTAAGCACAACACATTCTACTTGGTGTACTTCTAAAATATATTTGGTGCATTGTATTATAATATTGGTGTATAATTATCATATATTAACTAGTGCATTATTCGATAACTATTGGTGTGTTTATATGGTTGTTTGTGTTGACACATCGGATGGTCACATTAGTTGCTTAGGTGTTGTGTGATACTCAATAGTTATTAGTGTATATCTCTATATATATTGGTGTATTCTCATTAAATGAAATATTAACTTCTAATGGTGTGTTACTGCTATAACTTCGGTTTATGATTTAATAATGTTGATGTATTAATATATTTGTTGCTTATACAATACATTATTACTAGTGAACAGGAACTATTCAGGTATGAAGAAAGGGTAATCTACTGGAGAGATATGCTATTAATGGCGCCAGATACAAAGATTCCAGTATCTATAATTGATGCTTGGGCAGCCATACTAAACATTCGTGAAGGAGAGAGAGGATCTACAAAATTCATTGCTTCAACCTGGACAAGTGTAAGCAAAGAATATGAAACTAACTACACCTATAAAACCCCTACAATTCTAACAAATATATCATTGAACTTTGCAGCTGTACTGCCTGTACACAATTGTGAACCCGCAGGGAGATGAAGATTTAAGATTCAAGAGATTCAAAGAAAAGTATCTTCGAGACAAAGCGATTGCTGTAGACATCATGTGTCACAAAATTGTATACGTAAGATGTTAATATATATATATATATATAATATTTGCCTATTTGTTATACATCAATTTGTACATTCTATTATTTGCCTATTTGTGGTGCATTATTACTCATATAGTGGTGTATATTATGACACAAGTGGTATGTTTTTGTTATGACAGTTTCTGTTTCCCATAGTGGCATCCAACCACTACTACTTGCTGTCTATTAACCCAATAATGGAAAAGTTTGACATCATTGACAACTCTTCAGCACTTGTGAAGAAATAGGACAAATACGGATATGTGCTTGACAATCTGGTAACCCACTAAACACTACCTGATTATATATATTTAATACACAACGACACAAAAAACTAAGATTATTGTACGCTTCCTTGATGCAGCAAAAATTCTTTTCAAATATGTTGATCGAACAGAAATCCGCGTACAAAGGTGAGAAGGTAAAGAAGCTGAAATCTAAGATAATGAAGATGCCTTGGAGAGATGCGCATAACAAAAAGGATTGTGGCATCTTTTTAATGCGCCATTTGGAAACCTTCCGTGGACAGTCAGCTGAAGAATGGGATTGTGGATTGCAGAAACACAACAAAGAACAATTGAACAAGTTACGAGTGAGATACTTGGCTGCCTTGATCACCTCAGTTGTGAATGAACTGAGAGAAATAAACATATAGAATGCAGCAAAGTTTGGTGTTTAGGAAGACTTTCAAGCATGTAAGTATTTTTTGTGATGGCATGGCATAGACCATATGACTACTAGACAAACGATGTTTTGTGATGGGTACTTGTGAATGCCTTACGCATTTGCATTGCTATAAAATGCAGTATTATCATGCATACACTTCATTTTAAAAAAAGACACATCAAAAACACCATTATAAAAAATAGCATGCACCATTCCACTTTTACTTGCAAAATACACCAACATATGAAATAAAATGCACCACACAATATATTACAGCCAACATAATTCTACATATAAAAATGCACCACATTGTGTATTAAAACGCACCAACTAACGTAATAAAATACATTAGTGTATGCCATTTTTAAAAGACACATCAAAAACACCATTATAAATAATAACATGCACCATTCCACTTTTACTTGCACAATACACTAACGTATGAAATAAAATGCACCACACGATAATTAACAGACAACATAATTCTATATATAAAAATGCACCACAATACGGAATAAAACACACCATTCTAACATAAAAACATCCGACATTCTTAAATGCACCACACTGTGTGTTAAAAAACACCAAGTACTGAAATAAAATGCATAACTGTATGTTATAAGAATTGTACGCAACTGTGAAAACATATAGGTCCCAAATCAAACTACACAACTGTATCTAACCATTTAAAGGGCATGTCCTACTATTATGACCATATTCATCACAAGTATGGCATTTCCTTGATTGCTTTACACACTTACTAGCAGCTTTCTCCCTTGTACTCTTCAACTGCTTACCGCTACCCTTGTTCTTAGCTTGAATAGGATGACGCACCTCCACTGTTGACCCCTGAGACACACTCCACTGCCATCCTCACTCCCCTCTTGGAGAAATAATTGCCTTTGCTCACAAATAACACGTCGTAGCTGTGCCAAACGTTCTATATTACCATCGGCCAAGCCCACGCAAGCATATATGTCAGACCACAATAGATTAGTAAAAATCCTTACATTCTCCACTTTAGAAGATTGATCAATAATTGTATCATCAATATGAAATATTGGCTTCAAACAAGCACCCTTTGTCCACCGAGACACCACATACCTAGAAGGAATACTCTCAACCCCACGATCTTTAAACACACAAAAAATATGCCTACACAACAACCCCATCCGCTCAAACATCTTGCAAGAACACGTAGCAGTATAATCAGACAAGACTAACTCCACATACCATGCCCGTTGGGCACCATCTTTTATCCCATAGGACACATGGCCATCACAATCACACAAAGACACCACTTGACACGAATAACAAGCTGCACAAATCTCTACTTGAACATCATAAAATACAGAAATGGTGTAAACATCCATTGCATGCTTCTCCAAAGCCAATGGTGTCTTTAAAACAGGAAAACAAGATTCACAATCAGCATTCAATTTTGCTTGTGTATGACGCTGCGCACCAACAGCACTTCTAAAATGCACCAAGAACTCAACCAAACTAGAATGACCATTAGAGAACGTACCAAAAAAACTATTTTGAGACTTTGATCGAGACGTTGTCCTAACCAATCCTGACATAAACTCGTCGTGAAAATATGGGGATGCCCAATATGTACGAGACTCGAACAAGTAACGAAACCAACCATTGTCACCCAAACCATATTCCTCCATAATACAACTCCGTGCATCCTCAAAAGACTTGGAGTCCAGTGATTTGTTCCAGACAATGTCATTCAACTTCCTCCTAAACACTTCATCTTTACACAGAATCAGTCCAACCTTCTCACCAACCTTGCACATTATATGCCACATGCAAAATCTATGTTTTGATGTACCAAACACACGAGCAACAGCAACCTTGAGAGCTGGATCTTGATCAGTAACAACACAAATAGGGTCATGACACATAGTTTTCTTAAATTTCTCCAAAAGCCACACATATGAGTCTACATCTTCCCTCGTAAGCAAACCAGCACCGAAGGTGATGGATCTCTTATGGTTATCAATTCCAGTAAATGGAACAAAAACCAACTTATACCTACAACACAACAATCAATCAACACCATACTTCTAACAAGACACACCATAAGGTATGGAATCATGCACCACAGAAATATACAACATGCACAATAAAAATAAATACTAACCTGTTAGTACGGTATGTAGCATCGAATGAAACAAATCACCAAACAACGCAAAATTCTTCCTAGATACTACATCCGCCCAAAAAACCCTTGAAAGCTGATCACCTTCATCAACATCATATTCAAAATCAAAAGCCTCACACAACTCACATCTCTTGAATAGCGTATCTATGAATAATTGAGCATCACCATTTAGAATGTACGCCATCAGGTCACGCTTGAAATTCTTAAAATCCACACCTGTAGCCCCGACATTGGAATACTCACCAACAATCTCTTTAAACAACCTATATGACCGAACAGAACCAATATTTGCCCGAACACAACTCGCAATAAACATTTGGTGCCCAGCATCAAAGCTACGATTCACCTTTAAAAATTGCCTAGCAGTAATTGAACACATCGAATGGGTGTGACGTTCCTCAAAATAATGCACAACATACAACCCATTAGACTTACGCTTTATCACAACCTTAGCCTTACAACCAACCCTATTTGTCACCCTCCGTCTCCTCGCCAAAGTAGTTTTAGCAACACTAGAAACCGTCTGCTTAAAACCTTGACGGTTACATACTACATGCTTCTCCACAGCAACACCATCCCTAATCTTCCGAATTGAGTGCTGCCTACAATCAAACCAAAGAGTCCCAGCATATTGTTTATAAAACAGAACAGCACCATCCAAAAAACAAATTGTTACCCCACGATAGGCTTCAAACTGTCAGCACAAACTGGGCACCAATACTTAGTCAGCCCAGGAGAAATTTCCAACACACATAAACTGTCTTGTACACCCACATCAGTCAAATAATCTTCATCACAACCCACACCACTGCCTACTACTCCAAAATCAGTCACATTACCTTCATCGCAATCATCACCATTGCATTCTACACCAACATCAGTGGGATTACCTTCATCACAAACACCACCACTGCCTTCTCCACAAACATCAGTTGAATTATCTTTATCGCAAATACCAAAAGATTCCAAATCAGCAGCTGCACACCACATGTTAACTAATAAAGCACCACACCTTATCCAATACCACACGAATAACCCTACCTACATGCACATTATACATGCATAAAATCTAATACTGTCATACACACCATCAAATAATATATGCACCACGAGTATACAAAAAGTAAACCGTAATCACAGAACAACACACAGCAACATAGTCAACACCGATACACAGCAAAATCATAAAAAAACATGCGATAAACTTCCAAATCATAACAAACACATAATAATACAAAAGACAAATTAAAACTACAACATAAGCAATTCAATACATACCAGGTTCCATCGCTCAATTTCAATATTCTCCCAACTGCGATATTCTCTAATTGCAAACGCAACTGATATCTCGTCCAACTTCCGATTGTGATCTCCAGCGATATTCTCTGAATTGCAATTGGGACGCGATCACGAACACGATCGCGATCTTGATCTTCTTCCAATTACGACGCGATCACGAACGAGGTCTTGATCTCTCTCTCCTTCCGTGCTTAAAATCACACAAAATAAGCCAGCTTTTATACATTCACGTCCCCATCCAATGAAATTACTGAAACGCCCCCGCTTACCAAAAGCGCGACAAACTTTACTTAATTCAAATAATATGCCGCCGCCGTTAGATTAAAGTTGATCAACGCCTGGAAAATGACCTCACCGCCTCACCTAAGGCCATGACCGCATATGAGCATCTACCTATATATATATATATATATATATATATATATATATATATATATATATATATATATATATATATATATATATATATTTATTTATTTATTTATTTATTTATTTATTTATTTACTGAAAAAAATATTATTTGTTTCTTGGAAAGTAAAAGAATATAAGAAAAAGTGTCAAATTAGTTATCTAAGTATAACAAATAGTACAATTAGGTCCCTTAAATAAAATTTAAAAACCAAATCAGTGAGGTCTTTTAAACAAGTAAAATAGGGCAAATTATTGTGTGGACCATGGTCCACGCAATGTTATGTGGACCATAACAAAAAGTACATTTTTGATATACTAAATGTACATTATTTTTGTACTGAATGTACATTATACAATATAATGTACACTCAAAACAAAAATAATGTACATCCCCTAAATACAATGTACATTATTTTTGTACTGAATGTACATTATTTTTGTATTTAATGTACAGACAAAATATAGTTTACACAACTTGTGTGGACCATGGTCCATAGAATAATGATTGGTAGTATAGTGCAACTAAACCCTAATGTTATTTATTCCACACATTATTGCTGATGTGCTACTAAATAAACTAACATGTGACATCCCAATGCTTATGTGGATCCTACATGCATATATATTCTTTTTTAATTTAAGGAAAAATTAGAAACAATTTTAGCTTGTCAGTCAACGAACAATACAAATTCACGTTGGATGGATTTCAAAATAGAGTTAATTTTACTTTGGTCCTATGACTATATATTGAGTTCGGTAATTTTAATTCACGACTTTTAAAACTATCAATTTAGTATTTTAATTATTTAATTTTTATCAATTTTGGTCACTCTGGCTAAATTGTCGGTCAAAACTCACCGAAAAATATTAATAGATAAAATAATGATGGTATTTTAAAGAAGAAAGAAAAGAGAAGTAAAAAGACTAAAATACCCTCTTTATTTTACCTATTAATATTTTTTGGTGAGTTTTGAACGACAATTTAACTAGAGTGACCAAAATTGATAAAAAAAATTAATATTTAAGGTACTAATTGACAGTTTTGAAAGTTATAGATTGAAATTAACAAGACTCTAATAGTTATAGAACTAAAACTGAAATTAAATGTTTCAAAATATGTAATACTTTTTCTTTGGGCCAATAAATATATTTTTACTAAAAAAAATTGTTTCTTGAAAAGTAAAAAAAAAAAAAAAGAAAAAGTGTCAAAATGGTTATCTAAGTAATAATACAATTAGGTCGCTTAAATAATTTTTTTTTTAAATCAATGAGGTCCTTTAAACAAGTAAAATAATGCAATTAGACCCTAATGTTATCTATACAGCACATTGTTGCTGATGTGGTGCTAAATAAACTAGAGAAAAGTGTCAAATTGGCCACCTAAGTCGAGTGGATAGTCTAATTGGGTCCCCTAAGTAAAAAAAAAAAAAAAAAAAAAAAAAAAAAAAAAAAAAAAACAAATCTCCTCCATTCAAGTCCCTAAACCGGTAAAATTGTTCAATTAAGTCCAAATTGACTTGTTTATTATCAGGTTAAACCTATAAGATGTTGACACGTGTCCTTTTTATTTTATTTCATTTTTTAAAACAAATGTTTTTTATTTATTAAAAATTAAAAATATTATTTATTATAAATAAAGTAATTAATAAACTAAAAAAAAACAGCCACCGGCTGTCTGGCGCGGACAGTTGGTGGCTGTTTTTTTTTTAATTTATTTATTTATTTATAATAAATAATATTTTTAATTTTAATAAATAAAAAAACATTTGTTTTAAAAATAAATTAAAATAAAAAGGACACATGTTAACACTGCATAGGTTTAACTTGACAAACAAGTTAATTTGGACTTAATTGAACAATTTTACCGGTTTAAGAGACTTGAATGGAGTTTTTTTTTTTTTTTTTTTTTTTTTTTTTTAAGGGATCGAATTGCACGTCATATTAGACTGTGGAACCGTGTCCACCTTGCAAGGTGGAAACGGTTCCAAAATTGTTCATAATTATGAATATATAGTTCAAAAATTATGAACATATAGTTCAAAAATTATGAACATATAGGTCTATAATTATGAACATAGAGTTGTGAACATAATTATGAACATATAGTTCGTTAATTATGAATATAGATATTCAATAATTGTGAATATGAAGTTCAAAAATTATGAATATATAGCTTTATAATTAAGAACATATTGTTCAATAATTATGAACATAGAGTTCTGTAATTGTGAATATAGAGTTCAATAATTATGAATATGAAGTTCAAAAATTATGAATATATAGCTTTATAATTATGAACATATAGTTCAATAATTATGAACATAGAACCGTGTACACCTTGCAAGATGGACACGGTTCCACATCATATGCTTTCAATTGCATTATCCACTTGACTTAGGTGGGCAATTTGACACCTTTCCGAATAAACTAACATGTGACATCCCAATGCTTATGTGGATTATCCTACATGCATATATAATTTTTTTTTTTTAATTTAAAAAAAGAGTTAATACCCAAAATCGTCCTCGACTATAGTGGTTTTTCTCAATTTCGTCCTAAACGACTTTGGTGAGTTAATATCGTCCTAGACTTTTGTGTTTCGCTCAATTTAGTCCCAGACTTTTGTATTTTTGCTCAATTTAGTCCATCATTTGTTATTCTGTCCATTTGGTGTTAAATAAATAGATAATTCAGTAATTTTAATATTGACATATCTTTACTCATAGATATGTGAACTGCGAAATCCCTTTTTTTTTTAACGAATTACTCCCAGAATTACTCCTAAAACTGCGAATATAAAATTTGATTTGCAGGTCCGGGAGTAATTCTGGGTGTAATTCGTACAAGAAAGAGGAATTTCGCACTTCACATGTTGAAAGTAAAGAGAGATCAATATTGACATTACTGAATTGTTCCTTAATTTAACACCAATTTGACGGAATAACAAATGGAGGACTAAATTGAGCGAAACACAAAAGTCTTGGACGATATTAGGTCACCAAAATCGTTTAGGACGAAATTGAGAAAAACCACTATAGTCGAGGACGATTTTGGGTATTAACTCTTTAAAAAAATTAGAAAGAATTGTAGCATGTCTGTCAACGAACAATACAACCATACTTGTCTAGATTTGGACCTTAATGAAGTTCAAAATTGATAAAGGCAACTGTTTATGCAAATTTGGACCTCTTTGAAGTCAAAATTTAGACAATTATGATCGTCTTGTCTGTTGATTGATAGTCATAGGCTATCTGTCAATAAAAATAATCACATGACCATTTGTGATTTTTTTTGTAATAAAAAAGTTAAAAATTGAAAAAAATAAGAAGAAAAAATGCACGCATAGAATTCATGTAAGCACTGAGACGTCGTGTGTTAACCTAGTCTGTCACATATCAACCATAACATGCTGAACAGGTAATATTAGAGTCTAATTACATTATTTTACTTGTTTAGGAGACCTTATTAAAGTTTTTTTCTTTTTCAATTAAAGAATTTTTTTTTTTTTTTTTGAAAATTTTCAATTAAAGAATTTTTTTTTTTTTTTTTTTTTTTTGAATGCTACTAGCTCTATTACATTGTAGTATCTGTTTATATACTTTCTCAACCTACTGAAACACAAAGAGCTAATAACGCCTCCACTGAGGCTCGAACTTACAACCTTCCAAATGGAAGTCCAACCCGGGTACCATTGGACCACATAGTCCTGGTTCAATTAAAGAATTTAATTGTACTATTTGTTAAACTTAGACGACTAATTTGATATATTTTCCAAAAACATAATATTTGTTGGCACATATAAAATTATTACATTTTTTAAAAGAAATATTACTTATCTCATGTGAGACGATCTAAGGATTGTTATACCATGGACAATTAATCAGCTTGAAAGCTAAATCAAATTAATTTTTTTTCAAACTTAAGTTTATTTTTCCTTTTCATTTTTATACAAACGAAATTAATATATAAAAAATATATTACTAAAAAATTCTAATTAAAATATTTTAAATGACACCTATATTAATATTTTTATTTTAATGTTTTAAATTAACATATGATTATATTAAGTCATTGTATTAAGTTTATTCTCACTATGCTACTGGTCCATTTTCAAAATACTCTAGATTCGTTTTTATGATATTAAAAAAAAATTTTGTCAAACCACGAGGTGTCCTAAGCAGGCCCTAAATGTAGGAAGTACCTTTAAGTCCATACCATACTCAGACTAATCCCCGTTCTTACCGGGCCGGCCCAATTAAGGGGCAAAGTGCTAGTCAGCTGGATTTTTTCATATGAGAGGGGGTTCGAACTCCCGACCTCTCTTAAGGGACAAGAGTGTACGGTCATTCGCGCTAAATACATCATTATATTGATAAACATTAAATAAGTTCATTAAGCAAACACAACAAGTTCATTTTCACATTACTACAAGTTCTTTGAAACACATTACTACCAAGTTTATTTTCAAAATATCGCATGATCATTCCACAATTGTAATAAAACTACATTATAATGATGGCTCCCAAATGGATTAATTCATAAGTGAAATGTTGAAGGTTCATTTTCACAATAATAGTGGTTCATTTTTAAAATGCTCAATGTTTATATTTACAATGATAATACATAATACCGATGAACCTAAAATAAGAGAATAATAGATGTTCATTTTCACAATGTAGAAGAATTATTTTATCAATATTACAAGTTCATTAATAAACAACTAAGGTTCATAATATATTAATATGATTATCATTCAAAAGATTTTAAGGAGATATTTTTAATATATAATATGTAACATTGAATTTGTTTATACAAAAAAACTAAAGAATAATGTATAAAATGATAACATGCAAATTGATGTCATATTAATGAATCTACAATATTGTTATAATGAACCATGATCAATAGTACTTTTTAAATTAATCTACAATATTATAATAATGAATCATAATCTATAATGCACGATAAATCATGATTCATGATATAATTTTACCACGATATAACAGAAGAGTACAAGACCAGCCATAAAATATAGGCGTTTGGGCTTTAAGGTTTTTGCCACTCAAGCAAAGCTTTGATATTTTAGGTCTCCTAAATATTGCAACTGTGTATGTATGTATGTATGTATCAAAAAATCAAGATCATTCCATATATTGCATTAGACTAAGTTTAACATGCTCTTCATCCACATGAGAACAATGCTTTCAAATTATTTTTGTAAGATATATATATATATATATATATATATATATATATATATATATATATATATATAGGGTTGCATTCACATGCAAACACTCTTAAAATACAAACGTGTGGATAAAATTTGGCCATAAGATATGTGTTGATGGACGGATTAGATGTAGGTACAGAAAATAATTAAAGAATCTGTTTTTGGGAATTAAAGGGTAATTAGGGGAATTCAATGATTATTAAATAATGGATTATATTTGGTATGGATTTCGTGGCTGAATTAGGACACTGTAAGTTTGGAAGGAATTCTCTACGTCAACGCGAAGCCCTTGTAACGCCGGAGTTCGCACGCAGAGGTGTAAGAGAAAGGTTGAGGCGATCTCAGCGGACATAGAGGCAGCATACTCAGGTTACTAATTCGAACTGATCATCACCCTCATAGAACGGCATGTGAGTGATATTTTATGTACTGTGTTTAATGGTTTTGGTTTGGTAGTGTAATACCCGGGGAATAAGATGTAGCTAAATGATGGTGTGCATAGTGTGAGCGAAATTGGATGAAAACAATTAGGTTAGATGCCCAGAATATGTTCAACGCATTAGAACGGTATATGAAGTAGACAATTAGGGGGTTTTCTGCATGCACATACAGTTCTGTAGGTGTGCACACATAGTCCTACGCATCCTTATGTGCACCACAGGGGTTTAATGTGTGCAATAGCACCCAGTTATTCAAGACTAAGCAATATTCTTGAAAATTGACTACGAAATAAGGTGAGATAGAAGTTTTATAAAATGTATTGTGTGTTTGGTGCTGCCAAATATAACTATGTGCATGATAAAGCGTAAGTCTGTGCACATTTGTTAATTGAATCTTTAAAGAAAAGCAGTAACATTTACAATTTAGTGGTGCAAGTGGTGTCGAGTGTTGTTAATGATATTGAAGTAATGCTTTGGTGATTAACAGGCGAAGAGCAATATAACGGTGGACAAACCGAATGCGAAATGAAAATATCACCCGGCAGAACCAAACATTGGTTGCCTACTAGCAATGATGAAAACACATCGTATGTTGGGACATGACACCTGTAATTGAAGGATAAATTTTTTTAATGTTGATTGAACGCATAATTAATAGGTTGTCAGGTGTTGATTTAGTGAAGTTGTTAATTTAATTAGAACAAAGATAATAGGTGATGCTCTAAGTTTTAACCTATATAGTGAAGAAAACATGTATAGCTTCGTTGTGCACACAGAAATGTGTGACGGTGCACAAAGACATTAAAATAGTAGCATAATTATTAATAAGCAGAGGGTGTTAATCGGCGGAGTGCACACACACGTACACATCTGTGCACGTAGACACACATATGTGCACTCAGAGGAATGCAATTGGTTGGGATTTGCACTAATATCAAATGTATGCGTACACTTGCATGTTGATGTGCACACAGGCTGCCAAACGGGCATAAAGGGATTAGATCTCCGATAGCTATTCTAGAATGGTAGTACAATTACTAGAAATTATAACGGTGTTAACCAACTTGGTGCACACACAAATACACAAGTGTGCAGTAAGCGTGATGCATTTGGTTTGGAATTGCTGAAATATCAAATGAATACATTTTCCAAGCATGATGGCCACACAGGATGCCTTCTGGCCATAAAGGAACTGAATATTAGATAACTATTAAATGGTAGTACAATTATCAACTGAACTAAATATACACGAATGCGAAATTGTTATACATACACATTCAGCATATATTAAACAAGGTGATTTTATATGTGCCGCAATTTGTTACTGTTTAGTCCGAACCCAAGTGTGCATGAAATGAGGTGGTGTGAGCCGATGTGCACACGGGTGTGCGCTGGCACAAAACTAGAACGAATAACATCATGAATAAATATGGCTCCAAAACACCAAATGTTTACAGTGGGAGGAATGGTGTAGTAACTACAAAAAAGGGCATCACCTACGCAAACCAAAAACCTAAGATAGGATCAGTACAGTTCTCCCAAAATACTGAGCTAATCTTTATCTTTAATAATCCATACACATGAATGCAGCACTACAGACCACCCGAGGAGATGAAATAAACTGAAATGCCCGGGAGAGGTTCCTGCACCCATGCAGATTGACAAGGCACCAAAATCGAGTCCTGTTATATCATCCTTCTGCTAGGTTGATCTGACAAGTCTCGAAGCGCCTCAACCAACACGAAAGTCGGCAACTGAATATTGACCCTAGGAAACGTCGCATCCTCCTCACTAGTAAGCTCATCATCAGGCGCATTCCACATCGAGTCTTCTTGGAACCTAGCACGGAATGCCAAAGGTGGCGAAACAAAGTCGTCGTCGCTTACACAACTTTGTGAGGCAACAGGATCACAACAGGAAACCCTGACTTCTTCCCTGAAAGAAAAACATGTAACACCCACTCATGCATACAAGAAGACTGCACACACCCATAACAAACCACGCACACATGTACTACAAAGAACCAAGGATAACATAACACGACTATTGATAATAGCCAAAAGAAAACTGTAAATTATATACCAAAGAATGAATCACTTCTAGACACCCATGCTAATAGGCCAACCACATAACCAAACCAAGTGCACATACAACCCCGTAAAAACCAACCCGAAACAAAACACAACAAAATTGTAAACACAGTGCACAAATTTTTGCACAATAATGCACATACCGTTCCCCAAATGTTTACCTAATAACATAATCAACACAGAATGTCACATGTTGGTACACAACCAAAATTAACAGATTGAAACTTCCTTTAAAATGCTAAACTGTAAAGGGCAAAATTATTCAAAATCGTTTTCTACATGTTCAAGATCTCAAAGCAGTGATACCAACACAAAGGTTCATTATACTTCAAACTTACTAAACCTCAAAATTTCTCCCATTTACGCTCTATGCAGAAATATATTCTCGATCTTCCTAACCATCTTCCACACTAAAAGTACACAACAATCTTCTCGACAAATAAAGAAACTAAAAAAGAGTCTCCCATCAAATGATACACTTAATAAGAATTCCACAAAAAAACTTTTAAAAGTAATCCATTTCCATAAGAACGTTTAAACAACAAAAAATAACAATCAGATTAACTCAGAAATTACATTTTTATCCACGATTAGGCCACCATGAATGAATTTCTAGCATTCAACATCAAAGGAAACCAACAATGAGTATATGATACATCACATTACTATTCTGCATACCTATCTCTAATCTTTTGGCATAGCAATACAAATTTGTATTTACATTATACGGTTGTGAATGAGCAGACTATACCAAAACCACAACCAATTAGGGAAATTAATTACTGATTAACCATAATACAAAGAAAATAAAGAATCAATTAGCCAATATACATAAAGTGGTTAATATTTGACGATAATATAGGCATATAACATTACAGCCAATAATTTTCAAAAACCCAAAACATGAGCAAGGATTACAACATCTAATAAGCCAAAATTCCAGAACATATACCCAAAACACATACCACCACAACAAACCCAACATCCATGCCCACCCAAATTAGAGACAAAATCACCAAAATTGAGACAAAATCCCTAAAACCCCAACCCCCAAACGAAAATATAAACCCTAATCTACCCAAAACCCCAAAATTGGAACAAACCCATCAGCCCACGAACCCTAATCTGCCTGTCACCCAAAAAACAAGACGAAACCCGACAACCTCGATCCCCCCCCCCCCAATGTTGAGCGCACACCGAAGAGAAAAATAATTGTGAATGCGAACAAAGAAAATCGACAAAACGGGAGAAAACATACCTCGGCCGACATTTGGACCTGGTCGTCCCCGCCTTTTGCCCCGTCCGGCGTGCCCCACTGACAACCATCGTCTGATGAAGAGGGAGAATTGAACGGCGTAGAAGAAGTTCTGCCTATGTGTGATAAACAGAGAGAAAGAAATTAGGGTGATCCAATAACCCCATGCGCGTGATGTGCATATCTCAGATTTGATAAGATTATAGTAGCAATAAAATCCCAAAATTACCCCAAGCTAATAATAAAAAAAAATGCACGGAATTTAAATAGCCATAAATATTTTAATCAATCCTACCCATCCAACCCCAAAATCCAACGATTCTAAGCAATCCACACGTTTGTATTTTAAGGGTTGTTTGTACATGAATATAATCCTCTATATATATATATATATATATATATATATATATATATATATATATATATATATATATATATATATATATATATAAATTGAGAAGAGAGAGAGAGATGAATAGATGTTTATTCACTTGATGATTAATGAATGAACAATAGCAACCTATTTATACTAAAGGATAACAACTAACATGCTGAATTGATGCTAAATAAATGTTCCACTTCTGCATTCCATTTCCACGTACTGCAGAGCCACGTACCACACACCTCATGACCTCACGCATTTGCATTGTTTTCTAACAAATTCATTATTACTTGGTTTAACATAATAATAATAATAATAATAATAATAATAATAATAATAATAATAATAATAATAATAATAATAATAATAATATTATTATTATTATTATTATTATTATTATTATTATTATTATTATTATTATTATTATAACATTGTCTCCTTTAAACCAAGTTGGATATATTGGTCATCCTAATTTCCTTCTTCAATTTGAGAAATGTCTCTGTCTTCAACGGCTTCGTAAAGATATCTGCAACTTGACATTCAATTGAACAATACTCAATGTTAATTTGTTTTTCAGCAACCAACTCTCTGATTTTGTGATACTTGATATCAATGTGTTTGCTGCGACCATGAAAGACTGGATTTTTGGACAACGAAATTGCTGAATTGTTGTCACAAAAAATAGTTGTAGGTGCTTCCTGCTCGTGTTGTAAGAACTCCAAAATTCTCCTCAACCAAACTGCTTGAGTAGCACAGTTTGCTGCTGCAATATATTCTGCTTCTACGGTTGAAAGTACTACAATCTGCTACTTTTTTGAAGACCAGGAAAATATAGCTGAACCAAGATAAAAGGTATACCCTGATGTGCCTTTTCTGGTCTCAATATCTCTAGCCCAATCACTGTCTGTATATCCAACAAGTTTCACAACTTCATTAGTAGAGTAAAAAATTCCATCATTACTTGTACATTTGACATATCTCAGAATTCGCTTTGCTGCAGCCCAATGTACGTGATTCTTTTGGTTCTTTCATGAATCTGCTAAGTATTCCAACTCCAAAGGAAATATCCGGCCTTGTTGCCATCAGATACCTCAAACTCCCAATTAAGCTTTTATAAGTTGTAACATTCACATTCTTTCCACACTCATCTTTTGATACCTTTAACTTTTCAGCTACCGGAGTTGAAACTGGTTTAGAGTTTTCCATTTTGAACTTTTTCAAATTATCAGCTGCATACTTCTTTTGTGAAATAAAGATTCCACCATCCATCTGAACAACCTCAAGGCCAAGAAAGTAAGACATAAGGCTCATATCAGTCATTTCAAACATCTTAATGAGTGCCTCCCTGAATTCTGGGATTAGCTTCAAGTTATTTCAAGTAAAAACCAAATCATCAACATACAGACAGATTATAATAATATCACCAGAATCCATGCCTTTGACATACAAAGTGTGCTCATGAGGACATCTCATAAAACCACTTTCAACAAAATATGAGTCAATGCAACTATATCACGCCCTAGGCGCTTGCTCTAAGCCATACAAGGCTTTTCTCAACTTGTACACTTTATGTTCCTCCCCTTTCTTCACAAACCCTGCAGGTTGCTCAACATATATTTCTTCTTCAAGAAAATCATTCAAAAAAGCAGACTTGACATCCATTTGATGCAATTTCCATTCATTTAGAACAGCAAGAGAAATAACTATTCGAACTGTACCAAGTCTACTTACTGGAGTAAAAACCTCAAAATAATGAATACTTGGTTTCTGCTTGTAACCTTTTGCTACCTCCATTTGACTTGCATTTCGTTCTGTAAACCCACTTTACTCCAATTGGCTTCTTTCCAGGAGGTAATTCTGTTAACTCCTAGGTACCATTCTTTTCAATGGCACGTATCTCCTCATCCATCGCTTTAAGCCAATGGGTTTCTGTAGCAGCCTCCTTAAAGGATAAAGGATCACAATCTGCAAAAAGAGAAAATTGAACAATCTCTTCATCAAACAGGTCATTATCATGACCCAAAACATAATCCTGCAAGCGAGCTGGTAAGTGGCGCTCGCGCTGAGATCGTCGAACTGTCGACTCTGGCTATGTACGAGACTGGACATTATCTGGAATCGGTTGTTCATCAACAATATTTTCAACAACAGGAATAACAACTAAACTTTCATCTTTAGCTGACCAATCCCAGGCACCATATTCATCAAAAGTGACATCCCGGCTTATAACAACCTTTTTAGTTTCAGGATTGTATAGTTTATAAGCCTTTGAAGCGTCACTATGACCAATGAATATGCACTTCTCACCTTTATCATCCAACTTCTTTCTCAATGGATCTGGCACATGTGCATATGCCAAACATCCAAAAACCTTGAGATATCTGATAGTGGGTTTTTTCCCACTCCAAGCTTCTTCGGGTGTCTTATTACGGACACTTTTAGTTGGACACCTATTCAACACATAAACAACACAAGTAACAGGCTTCTACTCAAAAAGGCTTAGGCAAATTCTTAGATTTCAACATACACCTTACCATATCCATGATAAACCTATTCTTCCTCTCAGCCACTCCGTTTTGTTGTGAACTGTATCTAGCTGTCATCTGGTGTTAGATACCCTTCTTCTTCAGAAAATCATCATAGGCAATATATTCTGTACCTCTATCAGTTCTCAAGGTTTTAATTTCATAACCACTTTGCTTTTCAACAAAAGCCTTAAATTGTTTGAAAATATCACATGCGTCAGACTTTTGCTTTAGAAAGTAAACCCATGTTTTCCTACTGAAATCATTAATGAAAGTAATAAAGTACTTACAACCTCCATGTGAGGGAACCTCCAACGAACACAGGTCTGAGTGAACAATCTCCAACTATTTTGTGGCTCTCCTTGACTTGCCCACGGAAAATGGATCTCTATGCTTCTTCCCAATCACACAAATCTCACAGATACGATTAGGGACATTCACAATAGGTAAATCAGAAACATGTTCCTTTCTCGCAAGATAGTTTAATCCAGAGAAATGAAAATGCCCAAACCGCATATGCCATAACCAATTATCATCACAAACTTCATAATTAAAGCAAGCAAGAAGAGTATGCTTAATTTTCAAAGGAAATAGTTAATTTTGGAACATATTTACCTTTGCAATCAAGATTCCTTTAGCATCTCCAATGGTACAACACCCCTGACTTATATTTATCTTATATCCTTTTTCTGACAATTCTCCCATACTCAACAAATTTTGGTGTAGTTCAGGAACATAGAACACATCGGATATAATATTTTGAGTACCATCTTTCAACTGAATAGATATTTTTTACCTTTTCCCAAAATTGACACCTTTGACTTATTTCCAAATGTCACTTTAGACCGGACTGATTCATCCAGTTCAGAAAACAATTCTTTCTAACCACACATATGGTTACTACACATAGTATCCAAGAACCATATGTTTTTATCTGTAGAAAAACTATCACTAGCCAAGAGTAAGGTTTCAGAACTCTCACTAGAGTTTTCAGCAATATTTGCTTGATTTCCACGATTATCCTCATTATACCAGCAATCTGCAATCTTGTGCCCATACTTGCCACAATGGTAGCAATGAAATGGAAATTTACCTTGTTTGGTATTACCTCCACCTCTTCCTTGGTTAGAGTTACCACGTCCTCCTCCTTGGTTGAAGTTACCATGACCTCTTCCACTAGAACATCATCTTCCTCTTCCACGACCTCTACCAGATCATCCACCTCTTTGATTAGTGCCAGTCACATTAAGGGTGACTTGGCTTTTCAAAGATTCTTCTGCTAGTGGTTCCGATTTTGACACAATCCTGTCAATATGACTTTCTATCATAGCTTTCAGCTCTGCAATTGATAAGAGCTCGGTTTTGTGTGACTGTGTGATGAAGCCACCACATGGTCATACTTCATTGGCATAGTTCGAAGAACTTTTTCAAGCACTGCACCATCTTCAATCGTATCTCCATATAACCTCATCTTATTCACCATATCAATAAGACGAGTGAAATACGTATCTACTGTTTCTGTAGAGGTCATCTCACAATTATCGTACAACCTTCTCAACGATTGCAACTTAGACTTCTGTGTCCGATCGACTCCTTTGTTTGACACATTTAAGATGTCCCAAGCTTGCTTTGTTCTTTGAGCACGAGCTAATTACCCAAAAATAGAGTAATGAACACCTTGGTGAATCTGTCCCAAGGCCAATTGATCTCGCCGTGTAGCGGCTGCATCAGCTCCTCCGAGTAGATCGAGATCAACAAAGCTCCAAAGATTTTGAGCTTTCAAATGTGTGGACATCATAATTTGCCAATAATTGTAATCGAGTTTCCCGTCCAATTTGAGACCCGACCATACAATATTGAAATTTGTTGCCATAATTCACTACGAAAAGTATCTCGGGGTTGAAAGGTTGACTAGCTCATATTTCACAGGTTGATTTGACTTGTAATATGTCAAAATTCGAGAAATTTATTTAACACCTATAAATTCATCAATCTTATCACAAATTATTAATCAAATAAAATCATATTATATTTTAAAAAATTATGCCAAAAATTTGAGGAAAGAAACAAGTACAATTTTTTATTGTAAATCAGTACACAGAAATGTAATGAACATTACTGGCAATTATGGTGAAGCCAATTCAGAACCGCAACAAAAATTTGCAATTGATGAAGAAGCATAAAATCAAGCAAAAAGTTTCAGTATAAAATAATACACAACAATAACCGACTGTTAGTTAGCTTCCATACCAACTACGACAACTAGTAACATTTAGATATTAGTATTACTGCAAACCCTGCAATATAATCACAAAAAAAAAAAAAAAAAAAAAAAAAAAAAAAAAAGAAGGAATAAGCACATAATAATGTCTTTGCAGAAGTAGTTGACGTTACAGAAACAGTTTCATTCAATTAAATTCACAGTGAAGTAAAAGATGATATTCTCTAACAATATATAAAGTCCCCAACCAATCATTTGGACTTTTCCCCCCTTTTCTTTTCACATCTAAGAGATGAATATTTCCAACCTCAGAATCTCAAAAACAGCTAGAAAACCATAACCAACTTTATGGGAAATTTGAGGAAGAAAGTGAGGAAATTAGATTCCGAGAAAGTGCCTTCCAAGAAAGTGAGACATGCACAGAAATGTCACAACAACTTCTTTACACTGAATACATTTTGGATGCAATATTACTGAAATGCATGAAGCATTCTTGCAATGTAGGTTGGTACCCAAAATAAAATGCTTCTAGTTGCAATAATTAATTTAAGGCAGAATGTCAAATAGGCCCATGTACTAACATTGATTGTTCATCTAGCCCCATGAATTAAAATATGATCCATCTAAGATATTATACTCTCAATTATTTTTCATCTAACATTTTTAGCAAGTTTCTAACAAGTAACACATCTAATTAATTATCTTACATGGCAAAATAAAATTAAAAAAAAATGCTGACATGTTATTTTTTCATCTAACTTGCTATTTTTGTTACTTTTTTCCTATAGAAAAATTCAATTTTTTTTTACATATTTCTGGATTATGTTGATTTATAATATGATTTGAAAGCTTCCAACTCCTCCTCTGTTGCGAGTGTTGAGTGTGAAAATACGTAGAGGTATTCCGTATTCTAAGCAGAATGCATCCATGCTGTTGTTATCATAAATTTGCCCAATTTGCCCTGCAAAATGTATATTTTGTCGTGGAGGGGTACCCTGTCGCCTTCAGAAACATGGTCGCTTCCCTCGAGCACATTATACCTTATAACGCAAAGTTCCTTAGCTTCTACTTCAGTCAGATTGTGGTTGCAACCAGTAAATGCAAATATGTCCTTTTCGTATCTACACTCAAAGGAAGTCGGTTAATTAAGTTACACCTCAAACATTAAATCAAAAGTCATGTTAGTTATTATTCCTCAAATGAAGAGCAATATACAGATCATCATTGTCCCTTAATCTATTAACCAGCTGTTTTCCGAGCTCCTCAATCTCAGGTATGTACCGAAGAGCCTCATAAACGCACCATCCAAAACCAAAATAAAAATCAATAACAATGCCAATGCCAATAAATGGGTTCAAAAACCACAAAAACGGTAACATACTTATTTCACGGTCGATGAAAAAATAGATTCATTTTTTTCTGAAAAATTCGTAGAAGAAATCAACATAATCTGGAAATACGTAAAAACAATATTGAATTTTTCTGCCGAAAAAATGACTAAAACAACGAGTTAGAAGAAAAAATATCATATCAATATTTTGTTTTAATTTTATTTTTCCATGTAAGCAAAATAGATGAGTTACTTGTTAGAAACTTGCTAAAAATGCTAGATAAAAAATAATTGAGAATATAATAACCTTGATAGACCATATTTTAATTCATGGTGCTAGATGAACAATTAATGTTAATACATAGACCTATTTGACCCTTCTGCCTTAATTTAAAGATATGATGAAAAGGCCCAGATCAAGCTAAGTGAAAGTTGGAAAAGAAAATATCATTCCTCTTAAAGTAAGCCATCTCAAGAATGTTTTCTAGCAGTGAACTGAATAAAAATGGGAACCCATCAGTCATTGAAGTAGTGCCACCACAAAGCACAGTGTTTACTATAGTAGTTGGCGGTGATTTTCAGATGATACAGTAGAATTACTACGAACAATTTGCTCCACAATTCCATGTGTTTCTCAACCTAGAATAGAGGGTTGGAACAAGGCCTCCATCCCCAATAGTATATCTTTCTTTTCCAATTTTGATAACCTGAAATAAAATATAAAAAACTTTATTCAAAAACCTAAAAAAAAAAAGATAAGGAACAGTACGACACAACTAAAAGGCAAGTAGAAAAAGGAAACCCATCCATGGGTTTAAAACCAAACGTATATTTATTAATTATAAAGATACAAACAAATTTTAATGGAAGCGTCTTATTATGGTAACAAACTAAAAGTAACTACATCCATTGAAGCAATATGTAGACACCAAGGGCCTGTTTACTTTAGGAAACTGTTCTAATTTTTTTGTTTTCTAATTTTTTAGTTTTCATTCTCTATTTTCTTTTCTTTGTTTTCCGTTTAGAAAACTTATTTACTAACAATCATTTTTTCAAATTTACTTTTTCTAGACATACATTATAATTAATTTTGAGTGATTTTTATACCTTATATTTAAAATATTTTTGGATATGTTTGGTTTGAATGGAATAAATATAATATTAGTCATTGTTAAATTGGGAATAATAAGCCCTAGCTAATCGTATTACATTAGCTCAATCCTTATTATATTGTGAATAGTGAGCCTAATCATATTAAGCTATGAATAGGCCCAAGTTGCTCATTCCTTCTTGGGCCGGTCCATGTGGCCCAGACCCTTTTGGTTGATTGGTCCGTCAGGTAAACCTAGTATACCATCCATCATTCAGTCTCCTACTTTCTTGAGATTTCGCGAAGTCGATGTCTCAGTAAAGTATCTCAAAAAACAAATCTCATATTAGTTCTTCGCTTCTAAAAGCCAAGTATTTGGAGGGGAGTCACCATTCAGTTACCGGTCCTTTTGGACACAGTTGTTAAACTAAGCGGTCCATGGTGAGCCCCCTAAGTCAGAGCTGAGTATAGGGGGCACAAATTACGTACGCTGGTTGTCTCGTTAAAAACCTTAAACTAATAAAATTAAAATCTATTGGAAAAAAACTTAACTAAGCAAAAAAGAGTACAACCATAAGCGCAATATGCAGTTAGGGCAAGAATTCTGACAACCCTCATAGGAGATTCAATCCCCTCCCTAAGAAATCCAACCACTTCTACAAGAAATCTGTCTACTTTCTACAAGAGATCCAACCACTTAGAGGTGAGAGAGAATATAGACCGACTACCGAGAGGTGGGAGAGTGGAGTCGACCGTCGTGAGGTGGGAAAACATATATATGTTGACCATTTGAAGCTGGAAGCTTACCATTGTGGCCAAAGGCCAACCATTGGCACTTTATCATCCTACAAAACTTGAACACTAGTTAAGTTAAAAGAAAACATACGCTCTAATCTTTGGCACTTGAAAACAATTGAAGTAGAATGTGAGTCATCCGACCGATCACCTAGCATGTTAGCCGACCACCTTAAGAGCCTACCGACCGACGACCGAGGCCGATCACCGAGTATTTCAACATCCTGCAAAATTTGAAACACTAATTAAGTGGAAAGCAACTTCGTGAGATGCGCCCCACTAAGTGGATATGGTCCGAACCAGTTAGTTTGCCATTCCTAAGTTAGTTGACTACTCCTAGTAGGTAGCAGTCCCTTAGTATCTTGCTTCATATGCCCAAACTTGTAAGGATTCAAAGAAAACTAGCAAAATTCAGCTAATCGCCTCGCGTCCGAGGGGTGACTGACTACCGGGTAACCTGCCTAGGCTTTGTAATCAAGGAATCTCACCCCCTTCAAATGTAAAGGTTTGAAAATGCATGTTTAGCCGGCATCGTTGCGATGGGTAATCGGTCGGCTCGCGAAGCTATCATACGCCAAGTGATTATTCTGGGTTGGCCAACACAACTGTTAAAATAACGGATATATGAAAAATATAGAGAAAATATGGAGAGAATGAATATGTTGTATTGCTCATAATTGCTTGTCCCTCTCCCGTGTATAGGGGTCTATTTATACATATTTTGGGTTAGGAGCCTTATAAGAAATATAAATCTTATACTGCCTCATATTGGGAGTCATTTTTACACTGGGAATAATAAGCCCTAATCCTATTACATTAGAAATCAATCGTTATTATGTGGACCATGGTCTACACAGTATTATCAAATAATGTACATTTTCAGTATACAAATAATGTACTTTTAATATATTAAAATATACATTGTATTCAGGGAAAGTACATTATTTGAGTACTAAAATTAAATTATTTTATATAATGTACATTCAGTACACGAATAATATATATACTTTTAGTATATTAAAAATGTATTTTTTGTTATGGTCCACACAATAATTTGTCATTAGAAATAATGAGTCCAATTCTGTGATGAGTCTAATCCTATTAAACTATGCAAATTATTCTGTGGACCCGAGTCCACATTGCAAGGTGGACTCGGGTCAAAATGTTCACAATTTACATACTAAATGTTCACAATTTTACCTCTTAAAAATTTAAAATTTGTATACTACGAACACATAATGTTAACATATATATAATTAATTATCTTGTTTTGTAGTCACACAATATTAAATTAGAATTTGATGACCTTGTATTGTATTTACAAATTCCCTTCTACAGCTGTTATGTGTTTTGACTTAGAAACACAATTTATATTATAAAAATTCACAATTCCAATACTAAAAATACACCATTTATACGTCGTTTAAGATCAGGGTCCACCTTGCAAGGTGGACCCTAGTCCATGGTATAACAACTCATTAAACTATAAATAGGCTCAAGTTGCTCATTCCTTCCTACGTCAGTGCATGTGGCCCAAGCCCTTTTGGTTGATTGGTTTCTCTGGTCAATCCAGTATACCATCCATGAATTATTATCAGTTTGACAAATATGACAATACATATGGACAAACATAAAAGAAAAGATAACAATAAAACATTGAACAAGAGTTCGTAGGGGTGAGTAGAATTTTTTCAAAAAATAATAATGTAGTGTTATGTTATGACCCTAGAAGGAGCCAATAATGGCGGAGGAACGAAAGACAAGAGGATGGAAGATGGAGTGAAAGACTGCTTGTAGAGAATAAGTCAAGAAGGAGGAGGGGATGCTGATACGACATCGTGTGATCAGTCACAGTTAAAGTCGTTTCCAGTTAAAAGACAGACGACGTCGTTTAGTACATACCGTTAAGAGTAGTTATATTATGTTCAGACGACGTCGTTTCGATTCCATTCCAGTAGCTTCGTTGCTTTTGCACCCCGCTGTATTGGGGGAGTTAGTTTTTGCTTATTGTTGAGTGTTTAACTAATGAAAGGTTGTAAGGGGATTTCTCATGCTGAATAACAATCCAATTTTGTTTCTTCTCTCAATTTCTTTTATTCTTAATCCTAAATTCTCTCTCTCTCTACCCCAAAATTCTTCTGTTCTTCCGAAGTTCATTGCAGCTGGTATTAGAGCCCAATGGACGTTCGCATCAGAGAACTGGAAGCCTCAGTCATTGATCTTCACAACAAAATTGACTCTCGATTTCTAGCAACGCAAGACACTGTTATTGAGTTCTCTGCTTAGTTTGGCAATCTGAGGGAGGAGCTTATTATAACACCCCCCCAAAAACAAGACTACTTAAAACGAGTCTTAACACCTGCAGATCAAGCACAAAACTAGCACAACGGAAGATAAAAAGATAACTGGATAAAAGGAATCCAAAACGGGGTGTTATGCCATGTATACCACACTAGGTATACGCTACGGGGCGACAATCTGCAAGTGTAACACTATCCCAAAAACAACCAAACTAGAACAATCTAAAGACATTGGCACACAGGCCTCAACAACACTGTCTAAAGATACAGGTGCTAAGCTACCGGCTCTAGACATCGCGCTCGACTACGCATCACCTGAAAGATACAAAGATAAACATCGGGGCGACGCCCGGTCAGCGAAAGATGCTGGTAACCCACCAATACCGTTAAGTATCATAAATAGGTAGATATATAATATGAAAACCATTTTCGAAATGGAATACATATATATAAGTCAAAAGCCAAGATCAAAGACAACACAAGACTCACCACTCACAAGGACAAAACCGGGAACACATCCCAAACCACAAAGGTTAACCACACACAAGGATAAAGACTCACCCAACGGCAACACATGCCAAAACACACCACAAGCCTCCGTGACTACACACGTCACGAGAGATGAGAACTCACCACAACAACGGCTTCACAAGCCCTCGTGACATCACCCATCACGAGTTGATATGCCTTCCTTATGCCCTGTTCCAACCTTATGGCTACCCCCAACCTTGTACCTTCGGTGCCAACCATTACCTCCAGAAAGCCCCTGTACAGCCAAGTCCAACCTTATCCCTCCGGGACCGTCGTCCCCCACCTATAACCACCAACGAAAACCCACCAATTCACGGCAACACATGCCCGAATAACACAATGTTATCCCCCAAACACGTGGACTCAGCCACAACTACATGAAATCACGTCACGGCCACCACGAGGACCGCTGCAATACCTTGGTGACTAGCATCCCATACCACTAATCGTGCAATCCAGGTAAAGCCACACATGCACCACCACTCACACGAAACAAGCAACGGATTGCAACAGAGGTACGAAACATACTCAATCAAGAGACAGGTCACCACTCATCAACACAACGACGCTAGCATTAGGATAATAACTAGAAAGCTCAACAACGAAGAAACTCAAGATAGTTCCGAGGAACACACAAGACACCACAAGGTTCAACGAAACACAATGTTGAACACTTAGCACGATACACAACACCAAAGATCCTACATAGATACCTATCAAAAGCTCTAGACCTACGAAACATCAAGAAGACGCTCAAATAGTTCCACAAAAGAACAACGGGAGGCCAAAAGATCAAACACCGAGACAAACGAAACACGGGGAACAAATCCCACTCCAACATCACTGTGTTCCCCGCGGGTGGACTCACGGGTAGCGCCCCACCCGTGGTCCCGCCCACGGGTACAACACCCACAAGGCATACGTTCCCGCGGGTGGTGCCCCGCCCACCGTTCCGCCCGCGGGTACGTCCCTGTACCACAACAAATCCCTTCGGGGATTTTCTCCTCCAAACACAAATTCAAGTCCAAAACATGCCAAATCTCACCAAGCACAACAAAATGACTTGAACCAAGGAAAATGCCAAGCAATGGCACAAAGGAAACCTAAACACAAGCTCTAGATATGCAATATCACAAGATAAATGCATAAACTCTCACATTTCATAGCAAAACACAAGTAGAAGCCAAGAAATCATATATAGGTAAGCAAAATAGGTTTTGTAGAGCATGGGTTACCTTTTGAAGACCAAAAGACTCTTCTTACACCACAACAATCTCTCCACTAAGCTCACTAGCCAAACCCACTTCAAGATCAAACCAAAATATCATAAAGATCCAACCTTTAAGAAAAGACAACTAAGATGGAACCAAAAAGACTAGACAAGCTTAGATCTTACCCTACTAGATGCCAAAATAGAGGAAAGATTGAATCTTGGAAGCAAAACTTGGAATCTTGACAAAGGCTTCTTTTGGCTTGAAGAACAAGCTACTCTTGTTTTCTAGAGAGAAGGTAGAGATATTTTTTAGGAAATGTAAGGGAATGAAATGAAGAAGTCTTCTAGGTTTAGGTTACAAAACAAGCTCTTGGTGAAAAGACAAGGATGCCCTTACTAACTCTTAGAAAGTATAAGGAACAAGGGAACTCCTCTCAAAGCACAAGGTACAACACCACTTAAGGATTGACTAGTCAAATACTAGTCCTTGAGTATCAAAAATCAGGATTTTAGGAATCAATTCCTCAAAAGAAATAGAATTAATTACTCAATTAATTCATGGTTTGGAGTGTGGATTTTTGGGGTGTCACATCCTCTCCCCCTTCAAAGAAGTTTCGTCCCCGGAACTTGGGTACAACGAATTAAGAACGAAAGGTAACAAGGAAACAAAATTGTGACTAGAAATCCAAGAATATCCCTTTTGGTCAAAAACTCCAAAAGTTCTCACAAGGTTCCAAGGCAAAAAGAAAGACATTACGAATTCAAGGATAGGCAAGAGGTCAACAAACAGATAGATTGGCATCAAGAACTCTAACCTCAACACAACAACCAACTTCTAGACAACAACCAAGAACTAAACTACTAACCCAAACACCAACTAACACACTAGCTAAACAACAAGGCAACAAACAAAGCAAGCAAGCACACAACAACCAAACACCAAGCTACAAAGGCTAAGAAGCAACAAAGAAAGAAACGAACGGGGTTACCACAACACAACTAGAACTCTTCACTCTCTGACTCTTCGGCCTCTTCAGACTCTTCTTCTTCGGCTTCAACTCTATGGCTAGAACTAGCTTCAAACCGATCAAGCCTCTGATGCACTGCGGCAAACTGCGACCTCACAAACGCAAAACCCTCGGCGATCAAACTGTTCTGCTGACGAAGCAAAGAGGCGACATCCTGCCCTCTCTTGGTGCGAACTTCTTCCCTTCTACGGCGTTCCTCACCGTCTGATTCACTTACTTCAGCGGTCTCCGGTGCCCCTTCTTCTTCTTCCTGATCCGCTTCTTCCTCAACTTCTTCGTCACCACCCAAACTCTGGACAGCAAGGCTCAACTTCCCGGCATGAATCTCAAGCTCAGCAGCTAACTCTGCTCTCTCAACAGGTGCTTTCCTAGCAACCTCTTCAAGCGTGATGTACTCACCACTATCCAACAGAAAAAGATTACAACTTCGGAGATTGGCGGTATCCAACACCATCTTTCCCACAGCCTTCGAGGGACAACCATCCACACTAACACCTTTCTTAACCAAAATCCAACTTAACACCATGCCATACGGCAAACTCTTCCGATTGTGATCCCGGAAAAACACCATGTGTTGCATCATCAAAGCAGGCAGATTGAACTTAACCATATTCTTCAAATAGAAAGCAAAGGTACACTCCAACTTACCCAACAAACTGCTCTTGTTGTTGTTAGGAAACAAACAATCTGACACCAACATAACTAAGATCCTTTGTTCCGTAGACAACCACTTCTTTTCCGGCCTCGAAGCTTGAGTGACACCACTCGTACGGCCAAACAGATAACTCAAATAGTCACGGTACCCCATGGTATCCGTACTAATCCAAGAATGACCACTGTACTGAGCCACTCCGGTAGCAGACAAACTCAACAACTGAGCTAACCTCTTCTCAGACAACACAACCTTCACACCTCTCACCTTAGAGGTGATCTCAAGCCTTTCACCTTCCTTCGTCACCACCATGTGACGGTAAAACTCTTTCACCAAACTCGGGTAAGTCTCGGCCCTTATGGCGAGAAAACCATCCAACAAACCTTGAAACTTAAGCAAATCCAACAAGGAACTTGGAAAAGATTCCGGATCAAAAGCTTTACCTTCAAGCACAAGGTAATGGGCATCCACCCATTCCGCTTTCCTTGCCAAACTTGACCTTCTAGGCATGGTGAAAGATGATCCAAAGCTCAACAAACAAAGCCCACAACTTCTTCTTCTTCTACCACACTCTCGCGGCTCTCTCTCTCTCTCTCTCTCTCTCTCTCTCTCTCTCGCGGCTGCTCGGCGACATGGCACAGCAGACGGCGGCGGCGACGGGACGGCAAACTCTGGCGACGAGGCGGCGGCGAACGGCGACGGGCAGGTGGCGCTGGGCGACAGGGTGGGGTGGCTTCGGGTAGCTCACGGGTAGGGAGAAGGAAAAAGATGAAGAGAATTTTGGGAAAGAAATTAGGGATTTGGGTGAGATTGGGGAAAAAGATGATTAAATTTGGGGATTTTGAACAAAGTGAGATTTAAGGTTTAGAAAGAATTAAAATTGGTTAGGTTTCAAGAAAGATAATTGGCTCAAGTGGTTTAGAGGTTGGGTAGAAAAGAAATTGGCTAAGGTTCAAAACTCAAAGGCTACAAAGAAACATTAGGCTACACAAGAAAAGATTTTGGTAGGGATTGGCTATTTTCCAAATCAAAGAATACTTGGAAAATTTAGGGAAAAGCTCAAGGAATTGTTGTAAGAACAACCAAGTCCAAAGGTGAAAGAAAAGGAGGATGGCCAAACAAAGACAACTGCGAAACACAAGATAACACCGAAGGCAACAAAGAACACAAAGACAACTACGAAACACAAGATAACACCGAAGGCAACAAAGAACACAAAGCTCTCGAGGACACAAGGATAGGCTCAAAACAAGGGTTACCTGCTACCTCCTCCTCCACCAGACCCTCCGACTCTCTCGGGGACACAAGGATAGGCTCAAAACAAGGGTTACCTGCTAGCTCCTCATCCACCAGACCCTCCGACTCCGCCTGCGAACGCGCCATCACAAAAACTCTCCCCGGCGGCCTATCTCCAACAGCTCCACGACTCGAACTCACTCCTGGTGCTCCTCCAACTCCCGGGGGTGGCGGCAACACTCTATGACCAACAAGCTGAGGACACTCCGCAACTCTATGACCAACAACCCCACAGCGAAAACACTTAAACGCCTGGCCAGAGCAAACTTGCCCCGGATGCACCTTCCCACACTTGCGACAACCAACCGATTTAGCTTGAACCTGAGGCTCCATCCCAACTGGTCCTTGAGAAGAAGATGACACAACTCTAGCCGAAAAACTCGGTCGGGGCTTCTTGAAAGCAAAAGAACCACCACTCTCAACTCTCTTCCTAGCCAACTCAAGCGAACTCTTCTGAAGCTGCTGAACACGAAACAGATCCGCGGCACACAGATACGCATCCTTGAGGGAACTGGGTCTACTCACCGTCAACGCTTTTCGTGCCTCATAATTCAGACCGGCAACGAAACGCTCAACTTTGGCAAGCTCTGTAGGCACCAACACCCTCGCGAAGCGTGCCAACTCTAGGAACTTCTTGTGGTACTCCACCACAGATAGGGGTCCTTGCTGCAGATGAAGGAACTCATCAAACATGGCGGCTCGCACATGCGCTGGGTAGAACCTTTCGCGCATCCTGTCCTTGAGCGCGGTCCAATCAAACCCAGGCTCTTTAAGAAAGGCCGGACTCTCGTGAACCCACCACAGATCAGCTTCTTGGCAGAAGTAGAACGTTGCCAGTTCTACTCTCCTCTCTTCGGGACAACCCACCACGGTAAAGATCTTATCAAACACCCGTAGCCACTCTTCAAGGACTACAGGGTCTTCTTCACCAGCAAAGGAAGGCGGCCGATGTCCAGACACAAGGAGACCCACATCGCGGTGCCCAACAGGAGGCGGAGGCGGCACAGCTTGATTGTTGTTCAACAGAGCTTCACTGAGAGACTGCATCGTCTGCGTCAACTGATGGAGATTCTGGGCGAGCTGCTCGTTGGTCGGGGTCTCTGGGGAGCGGGCGCGAAGACGAGGAGGCATCGCACTTCTGCTACAACAACAAGGTTACCACAAAAAAGCAAGCGAGCAAGGCAGAAAACAACACACATCTCACCGCGCAACCTAGAGTCCTAAGCCTAACACTTAGCTCCTTAAGGTCGCTTAGAGGTCTCAAAACACACTTAAACACTTAGAAAGTCTAGACTCAACTCCTCCTAGGCTCTAAACCAAGGTTCAAACCTAGGCTCTGATACCAACTGTAACACCCCCCCCCCCCCAAAAAAAACAAGACTACTTAAAACGAGTCTTAACACCTGCAGATCAAGCACAAAACTAGCACAGCGGAAGATAATAAGATAACTGGATAAAAGGAATCCAAAACGGGGTGTTATGCCACGTATACCACACTAGGTATACGCTACGGCGACAATTTGCAAGTGTAACACTATCCCAAAAACAACCAAACTAGAACAATCTAAAGACATTGGCACACAGGCCTCAATAACACTGTCTAAAGATACAGGTGCTAAGCTACCCGCTCTAGACATCACGCTCGACTACGCATCACCTGAAAGATACAAAGATAAACATCGGGGCGACGCCCGGTCAGCGAAAGATGCTGGTAACCCACCAATACCGTTAAGTATCATAAATAGGTATATATATAATATGAAAACCATTTTCGAAATGGAATACATATATATAAGTCAAAAGCCAAGATCAAAGACAACACAAGACTCACCACTCACAAGGACAAAACCGGGAACACATCCCAAACCACAAAGGTTAACCACACACAAGGATAAAGACTCACCCAACGGCAACACATGCCAAAACACACCACAAGCCTTCGTGACTACACACGTCACGAGAGAAGAGAACTCACCACAACAACGGCTTCACAAGCCCTCGTGACATCACCCATCACGAGTTGATATGCCTTCCTTATGCCCTGTTCCAACCTTATGGCTACCCCCAACCTTGTACCTTCGGTGCCAACCATTACCTCCAGAAAGCCCCTGTACAGCCAAGTCCAACCTTATCCCTCCGGGACCGTCGTCCCCCACCTATAACCACCAACGAAAACCCACCAATTCACGGAAACACATGCCCGAATAACACAATGTTATCCCCCAAACACGTGGACTCAGCCACAACTCCATGAAATCACGTCACGGCCACCACGAGGACCGCTGCAATACCTTGGTGACTAGCGTCCCATACCACAAATCGTGCAATCCAGGTAATGCCACACACGCACCACCACTCACACGAAACAAGCAACGGATTGCAACAGAGGTACGAAACATACTCAATCAAGAGACAAGTCACCACTCATCGACACAACAACGCTAGCATTAGGATAATAACTAGCAAGCTCAACAACGAAGAAACTCAAGATAATTCCGAGGAACACACAAGAAACCACACGGTTCAACGAAACACAATGTTGAACACTTAGCTCGATACACAACACCAAAGATCCTACATAGATACCTACCAAAAGCTCTAGACCTACGAAACATCAAGAAGACGCTCAAATAGTTCCACAAAAGAACGACGGGAGGCCAAAAGATCAAACACCGAGACAAACGAAACACGGGGAACAAATCCCACTCCAACATCACTGTGTTCCCCGCGGGTGGACCCACGGGTAGCGCCCCACCCGTGGTCCCGCCCGCGGGTACAACACCCACAAGGCATACGTTCCCGCGGGTAGGCTGGCGGGTGGTGCCCCTCCTGCTGTTCCGCCCGCGGGTACGACCCTGTACCACAACGAATCCCTTCGGGGATTTTCTCCTCCAAACACAAATTCAAGTCCAAAACATGTCAAATCTCACCAAGCACAACAAAATGACTTGAACCAAGGAAAATGCCAAGCAATGGCACAAAGGAAACCTAAACACAAGCTCTAGATATGCAATATCACAAGATAAATGCATAAACTCTCACATTTCATAGCAAAACACAAGTAGAAGCCAAGAAATCATATATAGGTAAGCAAAATAGGTTTTGTAGAGCATGGGTTACCTCTTGAAGACCAAAAGACTCTTCTTACACCACAACAAGCTCTCCACTAAGCTCACTAGCCAAACCCACTTCAAGATCAAACCAAAAGATCATAAAGATCCAACCTTTAAGAAAAGACAACTAAGATGGAACCAAAAAGACTAGACAAGCTTAGATCTTACCCTTCTAGATGCCAAAATAGAGGAAAGATTTGAATCTTGGAAGCAAAACTTGGAATCTTGACAAAGGCTTCTTTTGGCTTGAAGAACAAGCTACTCTTGTTTTCTAGAGAGAAGGTAGAGATATTTTCTAGGAAATGTAAGGGAATGAAATGAAGAAGTCTTCTAGGTTTAGGTTACAAAACAAGCTCTTGGTGAAAAGACAAGGATACCCTTACTAACTCTTAGAAAGTGTAAGGAACAAGGGAACTCCTCTCAAAGCACAAGGTACAACACCACTTAAGGATTGACTAGTCAAATACTAGTCCTTGAGTATCAAAAATCAGGATTTTAGGAATCAATTCCTCAAAAGAAATAGAATTAATTACTCAATTAATTCATGGTTTAGAGTGTGGATTTTTGGGGTGTCACACTTATGAACTTGCTGAGATTGAATCGCCCAGTTCTTTCGGTGGTGGGGCACTCACTGGGGCAGTCCTCAGTACAGGGACAGGTGCTTGAAGAGCTAGTGCTAGGGGGAAGACCAGACAAGGCCCCTGTGCAGAATGAGGATGATGATGAAGCAGATCCCAGAACAAAAACCCCCAGAATCCTGGATCCAGTTGACAAGATGCTAAGGGATTAGACCCCTAGAAGGGAAGGTAATCGGCAAGAGTTGGCTGCGTAACACCTAGAGTTCCTTATGAGGTACAAGAGCGAATTCCCCTCATTTGATTACACTAATCCTAGGCAATGGATACTAAGGTGTGAAAAAAATTTCATACTCTCTCATGTCCCTAGATGTGAGATCCTTAACCTATTATATGTGCACCTAACTGGGAAGGTAGGAACATGGTTTGATAGCTTTGCTCACAGCCTTAGGGAAGGTTTTAATTGGGTAGAATTTGCTAAGGTCGTATGCAAGAGGTTTGGTGACAATGAGGCCTCATTGATGGAGGATTTTGCTGCCTTAAAACAGTGGGGGGGGGGGGGGGAGTGGATGACTTTACTGAATAATTTGAAGGGTATAGAAGCTTACTATTGCAGGTTCACCCTTACTTAACTGAAACCTACTCCATGGATAATTATATTGCTAGACTAAAGTAGCAACTCAGATATTTGGTAAGAACAACTAAGCCTAGTGGACTGGATGATGCTATTTGGCTAGCCAGGCAGTATGAAAAGGGATTTAGACCTTAGGAAAATACCAGAGCCACTTCTTGGAACCCCAAGACTCTAGAAAACCCCAGAAACAACCTTAATCCACACCAATCCATATTGCCACCCTCACCGAATAACAGCTCCCACTCAAATAACCCAACTACAAACAGTTTCCCAAATAACACTACTGCAAACAGTTTCCCAAAACCAGCCACCACCTCCCAGACCTTTACCTCTAGAGCCCCTGATATTGCTCAGTTCATAAACCAATTAAGGGAACAAAAAAAAAAGATGGTTTAGGTGTTTTGACCCTTGGCAGCCAGGGCCCAACATTCAATATCATTGAAGGGGAAGAATATCCTGATGCCCCTGCCAGTATGGAACAAGGAGAGGAACAGGTCATAGAAGAGGCTGAGGTGACTTTGTGTGCTGTGGTAGGAGGGGAAGGCTTAAACACCATAAAACTCCTATGCAATATACAGAAGCAGGCAATGGTCGTTTTGGTTGACAATGGGAGTACCCATAGCTTTATGGACCCTAACCTACTATACCAGCTAAGGAATGAACCTATGAGAACAACTCCATTGATGGTGACAATTGCTAATGGGGAAAAGGTTGTGGGTGACTCAGTTTGCCAAGGTTTATGCTGGCAGATTTAACAAGAACAATTTGTGAAGGATTTTAGGCTACTTAAGTTGGGGGGGGGGGGTGTGTGGCATGGTATTGGGGATGGATTGGGTGGATTAGTTTACCCCAATCCAACTTCACACCAGGCCACTTGGCATTTCATTCCACAAAGAAGGGATGAAGGTCTAAAAGAACTTACTAAGAGAATCTTATTGAAAGCAGTTGGGGATAAGCAGATTAAGAAGTGGCAGAAAGGAAGAGTTCAGGGATTTGGATCCAAGGTAGTGTATTGCCCCCCTTACCATCTGTTGAGTTCCCTACCTACTACCATACTGAAACACAATCAACACCACCTGAGCTGCCACAACTATTACAGGAATTCAAGGAATTGTTTCAAGAACCATCATCCTTACCCCCTCCCAGAACCCTTGATCATACAATTCCCTTAGTACCTGGGGCTAAGCCTGTCAACATAGGGCCCTATAGGTACTCCTACACTCAAAATATTACTATTGAAAGGATGATAGATGAGATGCTCTCAGCTGGGATCATTACCCCCCCCCCCCCCTGTACCTCCTGTTTTGCCTCTCCAGTATTGTTAGTTCTCAAGAAAGACAATACTTGGAGGTTTTGCATTGATTATAAGGCACTCAATGACATCACTGTGAAAAACAAGTTTCCAATACCCCTGGTGGAAGATCTCTTTTCAGAATTGGCTAGAGTTGCTTGTTTTTCTAAATTGGATCTTAGGTTTGGTTACCATCAAGTAAGGATGAAGGTAGGGGAGGAATACAAGACAGCTTTTAGAACTCATCAAGGCTTGTATGAGTTCAGGGTGATGCCATTTGGGCTCACCAATGCCCCAGCAACCTTCCAAGCACTCATGAATTTAGTATTTAAATCAATATAAAGGAAGACAATCTTAGTATTCTTTGATGACATTCTGGTGTACAGTCACAGTTTGAAGGACCATAGGCAGCACCTAAGAGAGGTCCTAAGTATCATGCAGCAGCATCAACTATATGCCAAGCTAAGTAAGTACTTCTTTGCACAACCATAGGTGGAGTATTTGGGGCACATAATCTCTCAGGAGGGTTTACAGACTGATCCAGCCAAGTTGGATGCAGTAGCAGCTTGGCCTAAGCCCTTGACTGTGAAAGCACTAAGAGGATTTTTGGGGCTAGCTGGGTACTATAGGAGGTTTATTAAAGCCTTTAGAGTCATAAGTAAACCATTATCAGACATGTTAAAGAAAGATGGCTTTTACTAGACTGAAGCACCAGAAACAACCTTTGAACAGTTGTAGCATGCATTGTGTCACTCTCCTGTCTTAGCCTTGCCAGACTTCTAGAAAGAGTTTGTGATTGAGGCTGGTGCCAGTCATAAAGGGATGGGGATGTCCTAATGCAAGAGGGAAGACTAGTAGCCTTCTTTAGCAAGGCCTTTGGGTAGAAACATTTTGGGCTTTCTATATATGAGGAGTACCTATCCAGGCCATTATCAATGTTGTTGACAAATGGAGGACATATCTCATGGGAAGACATTTCACTATCAGGACTGACCACCATAGCCTGCAATTTCTTTTGGAACAGAAAATTACAACTGCCCTATAAGAGAAGGGTTTGACCAAACTCTTACGTTTGGACTATTCAATCCAGTACAAAAGGGGGACTGACAACATGGCTGTTGATGCCCTTTCTAGGAGAGAAAATGGTGAGGAAACCTGCCATGCCATCTCAGTTGCTCAACCACAATGGAAGGGGGATATTATCAAAAGTTATGAGTATGACAGTTGGGCTGCTGATAATCTAGCCTCTACATTAATTAGTCCCAATTCTAACTCCAATATATTTGTGGTTGGGGGCTTGATAAGGTACAAAAACAGGTTGTATGTAGGCAGTGCAGGTGACTTAAGGATGAATTTGATGCTACAACTACATTAATCTGCCATTGGGGGCCATGCAGGGCAAACTGGCACTCACCATAGACTTAAAGCCTTGTTTTATTGGAAGGGTATGAAGAAGGATGTGAGGGAATTAGTGAGGAGGTGTGACACTTGCCAGAGATGCAAGAGTGAGAATGTGGCTTATCCTGGCCTTTTGCAGCCCTTATAGATCCCTGATGGAGCTTGGCAAAGTGTGTCTATGGACTTCATAGAAAGGCTACCAAAATCTGGTACTAAAGAAGTGATCATGGTAGTAGACAGACAGACTGACCAAGTATGGTCACTTTATCAGCCTTAGCCATCCTTATACAGCTGAGAAAGTAGCAGAATTGTTCATGGAAAACATTTACAAATTACATGGGTTGCCCAGAGATATAGTGTCTGACAGAGATAAGGTGTTCACAAGCAAGTTCTGGCAACCCTTGTTCAAGAGTATGCAAGTCAAATTAAACTTATCTACTGCCTATCATCCACAGTCAAATGGACAGACTGAGAAGGTCAACCAGTGTGTTGATGGATATCTTAGATGTATGGTTTTCCAAAGACCCAATAGCTGGGATAAATGGTTACATTTAGTTGAGTGGTAGTATAATACCAATTACCACTCAGCCCTAAAAAACACTCCCTTCATGGCCTTGTATGGTTACACTCTACCCCAGTTGGGTTTTGCAGCTGCTGCCCCAGGGGGAAAACTGGATTGGGTAGCCACAAGGGAGGTTGTCTTGGTAGGTCTCAAAGAGAACTTGAAGCAAGCTCAGAATAGAATGAAAATGCACGCTAACAAAGGCAGAAGTCAGAGGGAATTAACAGTGGGGGATTGCGTTTACTTGAAAATCCAGCCTTACAGACAAATCACCCTAGCTGTGAGGAGAAATTTGAAATTGGCATCTAAATACTATGGGCCTTATGAGGTAATTGAAAAGATTGGGAGTGTAGCTTACAAACTGTCCCTACCCCAGGAACTATGATACATCTTGTATACCATGTCTCTCAACTCAAGAAAAGAATTGGTGATAAAGTTAGTGTCCAGCTTGATCCTCCGATTGTTGGGTAAGAGGGCCAAGTGCTTGCAACTCCTATAGCAGTACTGGGAAAGAGGCTTGTGAAAAGAAACAATAGGGCAGTCACTGAGATTCTGGTCCAATGGGCCAACCTGCCACCTGAAGAAGCCACCTGGGAGGAATATTATCACCTCAAGAGCCCGTTTCCCTCATTTGATCCTTGGGGACAAGGATCAACTGAAGGTGGGGGTGCTGTTATGACCGTAGAAGGAGCCAATAATGGCAAAGGAAGGAAAGGCAAGAGGATGGAAGATGGAGTGAAATACTGCTTGCAGAGAATAAGTCAAGAAGGGGGAGGGGAGGCTGATACGACGTCGTGTGATCAATCACAGTTAAACCCGTTTCCAGTTAAAAGACAGACAACGTCGTTTAGTACTTACCGTTGAGAGTAGTTAGATTATGTTCAAACGACGTCGTTTCGATTCCATTCCATTAGCTTCGTTGGTTTTGCACCCCGCTGTATTGGGGGAGTTAGTTTTTGCTTATTGTTGAGTATTTAACTAAAGAAAGGTTGTAATGGGATTTCTCATGCTGAATAACAATCCAATTCTGTTTCCTCTCAATTTCTTCTATTCATAACCCTAAATTCTCTACCCCAAAATTCTTCTGTTCTTCCTAAGTTCATTGCATGTTACAATTGAAAATTGAAAAGATCGAGTCCTAGCCTGTGCATTACAAAGAAAAACATCATAATTCATAAAAACCAATGAACACGTACTAAGGATTTACAAATCAATAAATATACAACAAGAAGAACATGAGTTTATTGAGCTCAAAGTAGAGTAGGTGTACAGACACAAAATGACGTCTTGTCCTATACACGAAATGATTATATATTGCAAATTAAACTTGCATTTATATACCGGCCTGCTCAAGTTTAAACGTACTGTATGTTTTGGCTGTAAATTTGGATTTGAAAATCTGTTTCGCCATATAACTAATTAAGGAAGTATTGGGGATAATTTCACAGTCTGGGGCATGCATGTTTCTTACATATAAACATTGCAACTACTTATCTTTTGTGTGGATCGGAGATGCAAAAACAGTTCATATCATGATTTCCTCCTGAATCACCTTTGTAAGATGGAAGCTAGCAAGCATTATATTCTCAGATCAGAATAAAAAATTTGCGAGAATTTCTGAGCTTTCAGCACACTTGTCATGGACTCGCTTTATATTATCAACTGATTTGCAGATTCCACTGCAGCTCCAATCAAAAGATGCAACGCATGTATTCCCAGATTGGAGTTTCCATTCACATTCTGCAAATACAATTCCATTCCCAAATACAATTTCAATTCTTGGATGGATGATATATATATATATATATATATATATATATATATATATATATATATATATATATATGATGCATGAGAAGCTAAGTAGTGATCTCATTATTTACCTGGCGGAGTTCCACAGCACATGTTTCGATCATCAATGTGCTCAATATCAAGCCCGATTAGCCATGCACCAAGTGAAACATCTTCATTTGCAAACTTATGCAGAAGAAGCCTGAAAACACGTACGTACCATATATAAAAATAATGCATCCTAAATTCATGTTATTCAGATATCTGATTGATTTCCAATATTATATATATTCTACACAAACAAAATAGATATCAATACACATTCGTACTCATTGTCAGAAATGAACTTGGCCAGATCGTTAGAGATAGCATATATCTGTCCAGTTGCATGTCGGAAGTACTTATTTCCAGTATCTCCAAATTTCCAGTACTCAGGTTCATGGTACTTCACATTCCTACCATACCATATAAAAAAATGTGAGAGATAGAAAATTTACAAACTATACTCCAAATTAAAAGAGAACTAGCTTAGCTTAGCTACTTCATATATATATATATATATATATATATATATATATATATATATATATATATATATATATATATATAACAGAAGATTTTGAACTTGAAGTGTAAAGTTTGAGATGAAAGTAAGTACTTTCTGTAAAGAACTGGTCCAGATTTCATACATCCAGTATATATCCTGGGTTTCAGACGGTGCCGCGAAAGGGTTGCAGCAAGTGTACCTTCCATATATGTCATAAAAATTAATAGTTGACAATTAGTTTCTAAACTAAAATTTTATATAGTTATTAGCTGATGAGTTATCGTTATCGCTATAAATAACGAGGAGATAAAATTAAGGAACACAGAAGTATAGTACGTACCCAAGTTGACATGAACATCATCATCAACCTTGACATAGAACTCAGCATCCCATGTTGCAAAGGCAGTGGAAATGAAAGATTTTGTCTTTGCAGACAACTCATGGTACCCTTCTATGTGCGCCTGCAAAAACGATCAAGACAAGCTAAGTGAGAAGGATAGCTTGGTTGGTTATGTTGTACGTACAAATTAATAATAATCGCTCAAGTACTGGATCACTGCTGGAAATTATTGAATTTCCGACCACCTGAAAGTGATCTTAAATCAAGTCGAAAGTAAAACGTGGTCGGAAATAGCAACAAATGTTTTTCCGGATACCAAAAGTAGTCGGAACAAGGCTTTCTACTTACTTTATGATCACTTTGTGATGGAAAATTCCATAATTTTCAGCAATGGATGATTATATTCTTCAAATTAAAGACTGACTTACAAGCCTAAGAACGTCCTTATGCTGAGTCTCTTCCAGATTAATTGCTTGATCTAAAACGCTATTTGATGTTGCACTGCATTCATCAAATCAAAGAGTATATATGGCTAAAAAAATATCATAACAGACTTCCCAATCCATTTCACCACCATCATCCACTTCCTTTCCATATATCATCATGATTCATGAAGCTGAAGTTCAAAGAACATAACACATAAAAGATACCTGTGGCCTATCATAAAACGAACAACAATTCCCTTTTCTTCTTCGAGTTTAAGCAGCTTCTCACCTAGTAAAAAAAAAAAAAAAAGATGAGAGTTATAGGTAGCACGAAATGAAATGAAATGAAATGAAATAAAAGCAGCAGCAAAGTGGGTAGGTAGTACCTTGAGGCACCCATGTCTGTCTAAGAGAATCGCGCCTCTTTCTGCTACTGAAGGCCGTGTTTATCCCAATAACCATAAAAGCCTTCTTCTTCCTCTTCTCGGTTTCCTCAGAATTATTTGAACTCACATTAGCAGCCAAGCGTTTAGATGTTTCCACATTGTCAGAAATACTCGTATTCTTAGACAAGGGCAGCTCCATTTGAATTTTAGCTACTGAATTGTCTGAGTTTCTGACAAAAACAACAGTAAATTAAAGCTCGCATTATATATATATATATTTTCCTTTTCAATACACCCAACTAATTAAATTTTCGATCTCCATTAAAAATCATGAATCAAAAATTAAAAAGAAGAAGAAGGAAACCAAACTTTTGATCATATATATCCATCCTCCAAACAGCTTATATATATATATATATATATAGCTTGAAATGAAGATTAGCTAGGCCGGAGATTTGATTTAATTAAATTAATAATACTCACTCAATGGATTCAAATGCTTTCTTGTGTTCACCAGTTGCACTCTCCTTGTCCTGAATAAAATTAGACACTTGGAAATTAATACCAAAAATAGAAAAAGCTAATTAAGGGATATATATAATTATATATATATAAAAGCTAGGGCAGGGCGGGGCTGGACCTGAGGATTCAATTTGTTGTCGCAATCGTCGACCTTGTCTTGTCTAGCCCGCCGCCCAAACATGATCCGGCCGTCATTCAATTTAGGAGGAATCCACACTCTATAAAGGAAGGATTCATTATTTCGCCACTTTCAAGAAAGTAATAATGCATATATAATAATAATTAATTAATTTGCATGAAAATAAATATACACGTAAATTAAAAACAACAACTAACAAGAACTATATAGCGAGAGCGAGAAAAATCATCAGAGAAGGAATTGAAGAGGTACCTGGTGGAAAAAAGCATGCCGGAGGCGAAGCTGAGGATGGATAAAAGGAGGATCCATCTAGGGGAAAGTTTGCCGGTTCTGACGTTTCGGGTCTTCATATGAATATGAATTTTATGAATTGTCGGAAGGATGGTACGAGGTTAATTGATCGACACAGCGCGGGAGATTCTCCTCGGCGCATGCGCATTTATTTATATATATAATATAAATCTATATATTGTTCCCAGGATGGCTTCTTGCAATTTGTATTCATGGAAAGATGGATGTTTCCTCCTCCGGCCTGCAGGCTCTCACAATGTTAACAAACATGTTTCATGTTACACAGGGTTGGTCGATCGGTCTCATGATGTCATGGTGAATGGTGATGCCTGCCATCTTTTCCGATCCAGGCCAGTTTAATAGTTTGATTTTTGGGTCTGTTAGTTGGGAGAAAACAAAAGCATTACTCATCGTAAATTTTGAAGTTGATAGATTAAATATATAATTATTGTATTATTATTATTATTATTATTATTATTGTAGTATACTCAAAAAAATATAATTATTGTACTATTATAATTTTTAATTTAATCATGTATATAATTCTTATTAGAATGGGAAAATCATCATTTTGGTCCATCAATTGTTTTCCAATTGTCAGTGTAGTTCCTAGTTTTCAATTTCAACATATTTGATTATCAAATTGTTTAAAATTCCATCAATTAAACCCTGACGAAATTTTTAAAATATGAAAATCACCATTTTGGTCTCTGAAATGGTTTAATTGACGAAATTTTAAAAAAATCGATGATCAAATTAATTGAAATTTAAAACTAGGCACTACATTGACAATTAAAAAATAATTGAGGGACCAAAATGGTGATTAACTTTATTACAAATGTAAAACTTTTTTCACTATATAAAAAAAAAAAATGAGTTAATTCTATTTTTGGTCCTAGATTATATTTATAGGTGACAGTCCACTTTTAGTCTTTTTTTTATTGGTCCTAATATTATTGTGGCATGACCATTTTTGGTCTTCCGTCAATAAAATCGTTAAAATGTCGTTAAATACAAAGACATTTTGTTCATTTTTATGCAAAGTGAGTTGAATCCGCTATATTTTATGTTTATTTTTTTTGAAAAAAATCGTAATTGAAGACCGAATTGAAATGCATTTGTATTTAACGACATTTCAACGATTTTATTGATAGAGGAGAACAAATGGTAATGTCACAATAATACTAGGACCAAATGTAGATGTTCCGATAAATAAATAAATAAATAAAAATGGACTGCCACCTATAAATCTAAGACCAAAAATGGAATTAACTCAAAAATAGATTGTTATTATTGTCATTTGGAAGTCATCTTTGTTAGTTTGCATTGTGGTGCTTGATAACAGCATAGCAGTAGCATCACAATCACATACATAAGATAGATACGTGTACCATTGAATTATGATTTATCTATTTATAGCACAACATACAACACTTGTACATTCTACAATTTAAACCGTCCTGTACATACACGTATAACGATGTGTCGTCTACTCGTCTTTGCCAATTAGTTTGTCGTGCCCGCTCGGAAAAGGAAAATATTGTCAAAATTATTTACATACAACTCAATTTGTATTGAAAATAATTCTGTATATAATAATATTTTAATTTTATTTATCAACCACGTATGTTTACCTACAATGCAAGAATGTTTTAGCCCAATATTACAACTTATTAAAATCTATCTATACTATATATAAAAACAAAATCCTGAAATTTTAACTTCCCGCTCAATTCCGAAAAAATCTCTCTTCCCAATAAAACATATTGATTTTTCTACTTTCCCATTCCTACATTAACTCTGGGTAAAAATTCTATTCTAAAATTATAAAATAGTGTAATACAATTCTCTTTGCACATCTAATCTATACTATATATAAAAACAAAATCCTGAAATTTTAAATTTCCGCCCAATTCCTAAAAAATCTCTCATCCCAATAAAATTTATTGATTTCTACTTTCCCATTCGTACAATAATTCTGGGTAAAAATTCTATTCTAAAATTATAAAATAGTGTAATATAATTCTCTTTGCACATCTAATCTATACTATATATAAAAACAAAATCCTGAAATTTTAACTTCCGCCCAATTCCTAAAAAATCTCTCTTCCCAATAAAATATATTGATTTCTACTTTCCCATTCCTACAATAACTTTAGGTAAAAAGTCTATTCTAAAATTATAAAATAGTGTAATACAATTCTCTTTGCACATCTAATCTATACTATCTATACTATCTATACTATATATAAAAACAAAATCCTGAAATTTTAACTTCCCGCCCAATTCCTAAAAAATCTCTCTTCCCAATAAAATATATTGATTTCTACTTTCCCATTCCTACAATAACTCTGGGTAAAAATTCTATTCTAAAATTATAAAATAGTGTAATACAATTCTCTTTGCACATCTAATCTATACTATATATAAAAACAAAATCCTGAAATTTTAACTTTCCGCCCATTTCCTAAAAAATCTCTTCCCAATAAAATATATTTTTATTTCTACTTTCACATTCGTACAATAACCCTGGGTAAAAATTCTATTCTAAAATTATAAAATAGTGTAATACAATTCTCTTTGCACATCTAATCTATACTATATATAAAAACAAAATCTTGAAATTTTAACTTCCCGCCCAATTCCTAAAACATCTCTCTTCCCAATAAAATATATTGATTTCTTCTTTCCCATTCGTACAAGAATTCTGGGTAAAAGCTGTGAAGTTTCGAAAGTTCGGCAATGCAACACTTTTGACTCGGTTGTCCGTTTTGGACAAATAATTTTTGGAAATTGTGTATTTTTTCGAGATATATCCACCGCAAACTGCCGTAGGCGGTTTGGCCCACCAATTTCTAAAAAAAATGCTTTATTAAATAGTTTCTAAGAAATAACTATGAGAACCTTATGTTTTATTAATGAATTTTTAAATTTTTTTATTTAAAAAATTGTCCCGTGCATTTTTTAATAATCTCTCTTTATAATTGGTCAAATTATTTAATTATGGTAAATTATGGATAATTAATGATGGTAATAGAAATCCTATAAGCGACCACCGGTGAAATTAACTCTTAAATAATTATATATCGATTTAAAATATTCTTAGTATATTACAACAATTCAATTCCGTGCATCGCACGGGTGAAAATACTAGTTACTAGTAATAATACACACATTGCCTGATTAAAAGTTCGTTTAGAAACTCGAAAATTACTTTCAAAAGTTATTTTTTAGATGGAATAAGGTTCAAATTGGCCACTGAATGTAACTTGAAAATGCAATTATGCCACTAAACGAAAAAAAATGCAATTAGGTCATTGAACACTCTAAATGTATGCAATTTCACCTGATAACAAGTTATCATCAATTATAGCAGGTTACTTGCTTACGTGGCAGCTGACTTGGCATTTTTAATAATTTTTAATAGATTTTAATAAAAAAAAATTTAAAAACTGATGGGTGGCCGTTTTATTTTTATTTTTTATTTTTTTCAATTTTTTTAAATTTATTATTAAAATTTATTAAAAATTATTTAAAAATTATTAAAAATGCCACCTCAGCTGCCACGTAAGCAGATAACCTACTAAAATTGATGGTAACCTGCTATCCAGTGAAATTACATACATTTGGAGTGTTTAGTGGCCTAATTGCACGTTTTTGGAGTGTTCAGTGGCCTAATTGTATTTTTTTTTTGTTTAGGGACCTAATTGCATTTTCAGGTTACGTTCAGTGGCTAATTTGAACCTTATTCATTTTTAGATTTTTCCCTATTTGACTATTAACGAGAATGAAGTTAACTTAAAATATTCATTCCAGTCAAAGGAAAAATGACCCATTTTAACAAAAAATATGTTCTTCGACTTTTTACTCGAAAAATATTTTTTGTTCCTTTTGAACTGGTTAAAATATGGGCGGCTCGAACCCATACCCTCCCATATAAAAGTGCACTAAGCCTCGAACTTACACCCTCCCATATGAAAGTGCAACATTGGTGCCATTATACCACAAGGTCTTAGCCCATTTAGTATGATTATTATTTGTTAAAAATTACGGAGTAATTATTTATATCTTTTATTATAACTAGATATTGTCCCGTGCAATACACGGGGTAAATACAATTTTAATAAAAATAAAATGTTGTTGTACAATAAAAAAGGAAATAAAAATGAAACATAATCCCTAATTCACTTAATCTATACCTTTATTAAAAACAAAATCATCCTCTGTGTTTTCCCGCTAAAACTCTTCCAACGAAACAATTAACAATTAATAATTAAGTAATAATAATAATAATAATAATAATAATAATAATATGGAAAATACAAAATGATTTATAATTCACTTATAATGTTGGGAGTAAAAAAGAAAAAATAGAAAATGATCACTAATTCACTTAATCGGTAATCTGTACTATATATAAAAACAAAATCCTAAACTTTAACTTCCCGCTCAAAATCCTCAAATTTTAATATATTATTTTCTACTTTCCTATTCATACTATAATTCTATGTTAAAATTCTTATTCTATTATTGTAAAATAGTGTAATACAATTCCTAATAGAATATATTGTTTCCTACTTTCCTATTCGTATTACAATTCTACATTAAAATTCATACTCTAATATTATAAAGCCTAATTCCATACAACACTGATAAACCCAGTTAAAATCAAATTCAATCTCCCAACTCCATGTTGTACTCAAACACTCCTAAATCACCTGTAAATATAGCCAAAAACTCAGCACTCTATCACCAAGAATGAAACAGGAGATTGAGGAAGAGCAATTTGGAGGTTGGATTTTCAGTCAGGTAAAATTTATATTCTCACATTTTTCTTTATGTTTGACGGAGATTTTTTAAAATTTGAATCGTTATAATTGTTTTGTTTTTGTGCTGATAAATTCTTAAGCAGACAATTTTCATGCATTCTAATTAGTATTGTGGAATGTGCTCTCAGCTCGATATGATCTGGAAAGCACAACATGTCCTTAATCCAAAGAGAGCTTTCGTCAAGTCGCAAGAAGATTAAATTAAATTAGATTATTCAAGTTTGACATTTTGTAAATGGTAGTTAACTTTTAATTTATTATATTGTTGTCAGTTTCTTGTATCAAATCTCTTTTTGGTATAAACCCTTTTACGTTTAATGGTTTAATGTGTTCAATTTGTATGAATAATTTTTTTTTCTTTTTTTTTTTTTACATCTAAGTTATGTAAGATATGTTGCATTTGTTTTCTCTATTATGTAAATGAAGAAATTGGGTACTTAATTATTTTTTAGTTGTTGATATATTTCTTTTACTTACCGCTCAAATAAATTTTGATTTCAACTGGAGGGTGAAATATTTTATTGTTCTATTGTTAGTTGAACGATAATGCAAGAGAGGAAGAAAAAAATTTTATATAAAATTATCAAAATATTCATTTTCAAAGTTGGTTTAAACAAAATCCTCAACTTTAACTTCTCGCCCAAAACAATAATAATAAGAAAAAATGTTATATAAAATTATCAAAATATTCATTTTCAAAGTTGGTTTAAACAAAATCCTCAACTTTAACTTTCTACCCAAAACAATAATTATAATTTAATGGAATATATTGTTTTCTACTTTCCTATTCATACTATAATTCTAAATTAAAATTCCTATTTTAATCCATATACTTCTATATATTATTAATAAAAGTAAAGTCCTCAACTTTCTTGCTCAAACTTTTTTTTTAACATTAATTATTAGGACTCATGTATTTGAGTTAGATTATGATTCACTATCCAGTCTTCCTGAGACCCTCTCTTTATATATACCTGTAAGAGTTAATTCCACTTTTGGTCCTACATTTATTGTTCATTGGACACTGATACTGCTAATTACCACGTAAGCAATAATCAAACAAACACAAGACCAATTAAAGCAAATAAAAATATTTATTGATCACGATGAAGGCCCTAAGTACAATCTACTTGGTTGCTCTGAGTACCGACTGACTGCGGTCGGGATTCTCTAACAACAACCTATCGATCGTCCAAAAGTCCCTCACACTGTAGCTACTGTGGGTATTTATAGCCGCTGCGCCGGAGACACAAATCCGGTCGTTCGGCATGCTCTCCACGTAGCCACCACGTGTCATCCTCCCGGGTGCCCTGTCTGTCGTCGCAAGGAGCCGCCACGTGTCCTTTGTCAGCTCTTTCGCCAAAGGGCTACCGCTCGGTGGTCGACACTGCCGCTCGGGCAACTCCCGGTCGGACCCCGACCGGGTTCTTCACAAGAAGCCCGACCTGTTACCTACAAAAGACAAGAAGAAAAGACAAAGACACACCAACCGGGGGAAAATTACGTCGGTCGGGATATTCCCTACCAAGAGCTCCCCAGCCCGGGCCTTTTTAACTGTCCGGGAAAAACGGGACGGGATGAAGAAGCCCAACAGTCAGCTATCAAACCGACCGGCCAGCTGTCATTCCTCTTCTCGCCACGTGTCGGCGACTGCCGGCATCTACGAGTGCAACGGTCGCCTCGGAATCAGTGCAGGTCACATCGCGCAAGTGGATTGGTTTCCCGCCCAAATGTTCTCCTATAAATAGGCCCTTGAGGCCTTCATTTGAACTTTCCTCAATGTTCTGATCCAATCGGCACCCTCATAGAGTCCCGAGCGAGCTATTCAGCAGATCAACCGAGCAACTCACCTGCAAACTTCAGCAAAGTTTCCCTGATCGGTAAGCTCTTTACTCCTTAGCTTTTGCTTTACTTTTTTTAGCTTTACATAGGAGTAGGGTAGGACTAACTCCGACCTAACGTCCCGAGCCCTGTACTAACCCCGACCGACCTTTAGGTAGAAAAGATGTCAGACTCGGATAGCCAGAATGTCTCGGTTGCAGACTACGACAACACGGTCGAGCAAAGCAGCGAGGAGGTGGACGTCATGTCCTATTCTCCGGAGGTCGAGCAACGACCACAACAAATCCCCGACCGAGCCCCCGAGCCAGAAGGGTCATAAAGCTCATCGGGGACATCGGGGTCGAGCTCCAGCGGGTCGGGGAGCGATGAAACGTCCACGAGCGGACGAAATCCCCCGGCTGAAGATGCCAGGGGAACGCCTACGAGGGTAATAGGGGATTACCCTCAGGTTGAGCCCGAAGAGGGCCACCGGGCAGACGACGCGGAAGCGGTTGAGGAAGACCCGGCCGGGCCGGCGGCGCCAAGCGGGGACGGGTTTGAATTCCTTAACAGCGAGAGCGTCGAAAGCCAGATGAGCTTGCTGACAAAAGGAGAAGCAAGCAGAATCGCTGCAACTCTCGCCGGTCGGGTCGAGTTCGACACTAGCAGGCAGCTCGGGAACATCATCGAGCAGCACCGGGGGAAGTGGCTCGGGATGCATTATGATTCATTAATGGCCCCAATCACTTTCCCCTTTTCAAGCCTCCTCACCGCATTCTTGGGCTACTACCAGGTTATGCCCGGACAGATCTGCCCGAACGCGCACCGGATGATCGCGTGCTTCCCCCAGATCTGCAGTCGGCACAACTTGGCTTGCACCATGGAGCTGTTCAATTTTGTTTACCAGGTGAAGGTGTTGGCAGCCGCGTACGGGGGCGGATTTTTAATGACCCAGTCCCGAGCAGATAAGTGCCTCGATTGAGGGGCTTCCCGGGAACAACCGGGGGTGGAAGAACCGGATCTTCTCAGTGAAATACGATCCGTGGATCCTCCCGGTCGAGAGGATCTGGAGTCAGCGCTTTCGAAAGCAAGTCATCCCAACCGAGACCCAGACCCTTATAGACGCCGTTACCAAGATCTCGGGCGAGGTTTATGAATACCGAATCTTCAAGACGCCCGAGTCCCTCGAGGCGGCTAACTTGCCCGAGCCCGTATACAACTTGCCTGAGAAGTATAAGCCCGAGCCCCGGGGCGTGACGATCGCAAGGATGCCCGCTCGGGGCAAACGAAAGGGCAAAGGTCCAACATTAACTCTCTTCCGACCCTAATAGCCCGACCGTGCTTCTAACTTGATCTAACCCTTTCTTTTGTTTGCAGAGATGGCTGGTTTTGGAGATGAAGACATCCCACTACGCCCGGTGGCCAAGATTTCGCTTGGCAAGAAGAAAGCCCAGGCCAAGCCGGCCGGGGAAAAAGAGGTCCCGGTTGCCCCACCCATAGGGGCATCGACCGTCACCACGGCTGAAGGCTATGTGGTGGACGCATCTGAGCTCCTAGTAACCTGGGTGGCGGCCGGGAAGGGGAAGGAAAAGGCGACGGAAAAGAATGTCTCCGAGACCGGGGCCTTGAAACGGCGCCGTGAGCAGCACAACCCGAGTCCCTCAGGCGGGGGCAGCAAGGGCGGATCTTCGATCCTCGCCCGGATCGGGAACGCCGGGCCGGTCAAGGAGGACGTCACAAAGCTGACCCCGAGCCAGGTAGACGAGAAGATCGGCCATGACCTGGCTGAGGTAAACACGTTTCCTTCTTTTAAGTTTTCTTTAAGTAACTCCACTCGGCTAAAATTCGATCGTTTTATGCACTGCAGATCTCCCGAGCGGCCCAGTTCCTTCAATAACGGGCCTTACAGGCCAATGAAGCCGAGGCCCTGAATAAGGTCGCCAACCGCCGATTACAGGAGATCCGGGACCTCGAGGCCGAGCTCAAGAAGGTGAAAGCCGAGCGGGATCTCTCGGAGCAGGTCGCCCAGCAGGCGGTCGGGGAAGTGGCCGAGCTGAAGGCTCGTCAAAACGACCCGGACGAACTCGCCCGATACCTTTTCCGGGACAACGAGTCGGGCACTCGTTTTCTCCGGTCCGTTCGGGGTACAGAGATCGGGGAGAAACTGGTATGGACGTTTGGCCGGTGGGCATACAAAGCCGGCCAACGGAAAATGCGCGAACAGACCAAGAAGATCATGGAGCAAGCCCTTGAAGGGGATGATCTTCAGCTGGTCCTAACTACGCTCCCCGATGACATACCCGACCCGGGGCCTGCACCCTTCGAGCCAAAGGAGCAAACTAAGGCGAGCGGAGCCGTGGCCACCCCAAGCGGAGCGGAGCTGCCGAAGAAGGGCGATGCCGAGGCCGCGAAGAAGTAGAATAGGGTTTACTTCTTGTTGTAGTGACCTCGATCGGGAGCCCGGTCCCGAATTTGTACCGGGCACTTATCCTTTAATCAATAAAATCCGTTTTTTTTTTGTCAAACTTGTTATGATCGCTCTCTTTTTTCGCACTTCTATTTTTAATCATGCATGTGCCGACCCTTAATGCTCGACCTCATGGCCTTTTGGCCCGGTCACGCACTACTCGACTCGTTCGATTCCCGACCTTATGGCCTTACGGCCCGGTCGTATATCCACGATTTCGACGTCAAACTGGCCTACCCGAACGGCTTTACCCGATCTCCAGGCCTTGTCAAAATTTTGAAAATAAGTAAGCCTCCACAGTCGGGTTTTTCCCGAGCGACGGGCCTTTAGACACTTCCTTCATCCCAGCCCTCACACTATTGTGCCCTCAAGGCACGAGTGGGTGCGATAGTGGAAAGAAGTTGGACGGATCGGGGAATTGTGCTGAGAGCTCTGGCTTTCCCGATCAGTGGCGTGACCCAAATGTCCGCCGAAGAGGAGTGCATTTGACCGGTCGATAGACTCGCCCGGTCGATGTAACTTGATGATGGATTGATCTGCGCGCAATGAAGGTAAAGGAAATAACCGACCTGGCCGCCGTATGCAAACGGTCGAGCAATCACCAATCGTATATACATTAAACCTTCCCGCTCGCAGGCGGTTAAATAAATATTTACAACAACAAACTTAATTACAAATGACGACCGGGACTAACACGCAGGTCGAGCCCCCCAATTCATCCAAAATTACAAAAAACAGGCTAGTGCCTAAATATATAACGAGGTGCTCGGAATTCCAAGTCCCCTCGATTACCCGACCGGTTGTCGTCTCCAGTCGATATGTCCCCGGCCGTATGATAGCGCTGATGATGTACGGCCCTTCCCAATTTTGAGCTAACTTTCCGCCCTCCAAAGGTTGACTGGCCTCCCTTCGTCGTAGGACGTAATCTCCCACTTGAAAGTAACGAGGGTTGACCCGGACGTCCTTCGAACTCTTGACTCGCTTCTGATACTCGGTCATACGCCGAGCGGCTAGCTCTCTCTTCTCTTCGACCCCATCGAGATCCACGACCATCGCATGTTCGTTTTCCTCCGCGTTGTAAGTTCTTTCTCGATCGGTCGGGATCCAAGCCTCGATCGGGAGTCGGGCTTCTGCTCCATAAACCAGGGCGAAAGGGGTCTCCAAAGTAGCCTCTCTCGGGGTCGTCCGATAAGTCCACAATACGTATGGCAACTCATCGGCCCAACTACGACCAGCCGAATGTAGCTTCTTTTTTAGACCTTCCAAAATCGTCCGGTTAGCATTTTCAACCTGCCCATTTCCCTGCGGGTACGCCACCGACGACCGGACGTGGGTCGTCCCAATCGTGGCCAAGAAGTTTTGGAAGTATTGGCTTATGAATTGATGGCCATTGTCGCTGATGAGATGCACAGGCACGCCAAAGCGGGAAATTACATTGCGCCAAAGAAATCGAGCACACTGCTGAGATGTGATCGTGGCTAACGGCTCGGCTTCAATCCACTTAGAAAAATAGTCGATGGCGACAATCACGAACTTTCTCCGACCGGAGAGTTGAGGGAAAGGGCCCAAGATGTCTACCCCCCACCTAGCAAAGGGAATTACAGTCGTGACGGGCTGATAGAAGGTTGCCGGTTGTCCAGGCATCTGGGCAAACAGTTGGCACGTCTCACATTCCCGAGCTAACTTCTCACAGTCTAGCTGGAGGGACGGCCAATAGTACCCGATCAGCATGATACGACGAGCTAGTGATCGGGCTCCTTGGTGTGAAGAACAAATACCCGAATGCAATTCCTTCATGACCAAATCGGCCTCAAATGCGGTCAAGCAACGCATAAGAGGGCCTCCGTACGATCGCCGGTAAAGACGACCGTCCAAGGCTTGGAACCTTGGGGCTCTAAGTTTGGCCTTCCGAGCACGTTGGGGGTCGTCCGGAAGTCGACTGTGCTCGAGGAACTCCTTCAGATCGGTGATCCAATTGTCCTCTACCGGTTGGATTGGATTGACCGGCAGGCGATGGATGCTATGTCTCGGGATCACCAAAATTCGAGCTATCTTTGACATGTGTTCCGGGGCGTCTTGAGCCAATTTGGACAAGATGTCGGCATCGGCATTATCCAATCGGGGTATGTGCCGGACGGTGTATCCCCGGAACTGAGCAAGCTTTTCCATGGCTAGGTCTCGGTATAGTTGTAGACGCTCTCCATTGACTTCATAATCTCCGAGAACCTGCCCAACCACGAGCACGGAATCTGTTTGAGCTCGAATGTATTCAGCTCCCAGGTCCCGAGCGCACTGTAAGCCATTGATGAAGGCTTCGTACTCGGCTTCATTGTTAGTCGGATGGAACTGATACATGAGAGCAAAATAAACTTTGAATCCTTCCGGGCTCGTGACCACCACTCCTCCTCCTGCCCCTTTCTTGCTACTCGACCCATCAGTAGCCAACGACCACCACTCAGCCCCGGGATCCGCAACCTCAGGGGGTCGGGTATCCCGGGCGGTGCACTCGACCAAGAAATCAGCAAGGGCTTGACCTTTGATGGCTGGTCTCGGTCGGTATTCGATCGCGTACTGGGTTAGCATTAACGCCCACTTGACTAGGCGACCGGATGATGAAGCAGTTCAGAGGACTGGCCCGATCGGTTGATCGGTCAACACGCGAATTGCTCGACCTTGGAAGTAGGGAGCCAACTTCTTCGCGGAAATGTACAAGGCGTAGACAACTTTCTCTAGCCGGGAGTACTGGAGCTCGGGACCATTTAGCGCGTGGCTTACATAGTACACCGGTCGCTGGACCCCTTCCGGATCGGTTCGGCACAACACTGCGCTTACTGCACGATCGGAGACGGCGAGGTACACGTCTAGCTCTTCCCCGAGCTCGGGCTTTGAGAGCACGATTGGTGACATGAGATATTCCTTCAGCTCATCAAAAGCCGCTAGGCATTCTTCGTCCCAGACGAATCCATTAACTTTCCGCAATACCTTGAAGAAAGGTAAAGCGCGCTCGGCTAACTTTGAGAGGAACCGACTGAGAGCCGCCAACCGACCTGTCAATTGCTGGACCTCCCGAACGGTAGAAGGTGGTTGCATGTCCAGAATCGCTTTTACTTTGGCCGGGTTGGGCTCGATTCCCCTCTTGGTCATCATGTAGCCGAGGAACTTGCCGGTTTGAACCGCAAATGTGCACTTGGTCGGGTTCAGCCGCAACTGGTACTTCCTCATGATCTGGAAGCACTCCCTGAGATCCCGAGTGTGGTCGGATCGGTCTCGACTCTTGACCAACATATAATCGATATAGGCCTCCATCGTTCGGCCTAGTAGATCAGCGAAGAGCATATTGACCATCCTCTGATAAGTCGCTCCCGCGTTGCGAAGGCCGAACGGCATCACTCGGTAGCAATACAGCCCGTCCGGGGTCACGAAGGCTGTCTTGCTCTCATCTTCATGGTGCATCATTATCTGATGATATCCTTTGAATGCATCCATGAAGCTCATCAACTCGGCCCCGGCCGTCTCGTCGACCATCTGATGGATACTCGGTAGAGGATACGGGTCGAGCGGACAGGCCTTGTTGAGGTCGGTGAAGTCGATGCACATCCTCCAAGCTGGGGGCTTCGGAACGAGAACAATGTTGGCCACCCACTCGGGATAGATCACCGGTCGGATGTGCTCGATCGCCGCCATCTTCTTGACTTCTTCTCTGACAAACACGCGGCGATCGGAAGAAAGGTGCCGGGTCTTCTGTACGACCGGCTTTGCTGCGGGATCGACGGCTAACTTGTGACAGATTACCGATCGATCGATCGATCCCAGGCATGTCTTCGGGCCCCCATGCAAAGATATCGGCATACTCCCGGAGTATGGCCAAGATGTCCACTCGGAGCTCGGGGGTGAGGGCCCGGCCAATCTTAATCTTCCTGTCCGGTCGGTCCTCAGACAGGGGAACTTCCTCTATCTCCTCGGAAGGCTCAGGTTGCTCCTTCAGATCCTTAGCCTCCTCCTTGGCTATGGTGTTCACCCGGGAAAACTGACCAGAGTCGCGTCTGTTGACCGCTCGGGTGTAACACTTCCGGGCGGATTAGACGTCGCCGCGGACTACGCCGACCCCATTGGGGGTGGGGAATTTCATGCACAGGTGGGGCATAGAAATTATCCCACCGATCCTCATAATGGCGGGTCGGCCCAAGATAATGTTGTGGACACAATAGAGGCTGACCACAACAAACTCTAGCTCCGTCTTGATCGTCTTTTGGGATGTGCCGATCTCAACCGGGAGCGTTATTTTTCCCTCGGGGTAAACAAGAGCCTCGGTAAAACCCGACAGTGGTACACCGACCGGAGTCAGCTCCTTTCTGTCAAGTCCAAGTTTCTCGAATACGTCCAAATAAAGGACGTTCACACTGCTGCCAGTGTCCACCATAACCCTCTGGACATCCGTCCCTTTCACATCAATCGTGACCACGAGCGCCTCCATGCCATGGTCACCGCTGCTGGGTTGATCTTCGAGGGTGAAGGTTATGGGCTCCATCTTTTGCCTCTTCCCGGTCTCCCAGGAATCCACTATGGCGACCGGGCAATTACTCCTCGGTCGGGAAGCGTCTTCCAATCCACCAAAAATACGTGGATGGTCGACTTTCCTGATGGTCGGCTGCTAGACGGAGGGTCAGAGTCCCGTCGGTCATCGCGACGATCATCTCTTCGATCGTCTCTTCGGTCCTGACCTGACCGATCGAAGCGTCCATCACGATCAGAACGATCGGAGCGGTGATGGGAACGCCGGTGATCTCTCCGATCGGTGTTCCTCTTGGGGTCTTCTCTCTTCCCCACACACTTGTCCAACTTCCCAAGATTGAGCAAATCCTCCAACAGTTGGTGGGCGGGTTTAGCCTTCTTTGTGGTTGACGGGATGGTTCTGCTCCTTCATCTAGAAGGATTCGGTGCATGCAAGTGGATGGACTTATCCCTTTGATGTCTGCAATTGTCCACCCAATGGCAGTTTTGTGTTCTTTTAGCACTTGGACAAGTTTTTCCTCTTCTATTGCAGACAGTTTAGTTGAAATTATGACTGGCAATGTTTTATTTTCTCCTAAGAAAGCATATTTAAGGTGTTCAGGAAGGGGTTTCAATGCGGGGATCGGTGCTTGCACAACAGATGGTAACAATTTTTCACTAGAAGCAGGTAAAGCCATATAAGAAACATTACTTTGTTGGCGCAATTTAGGACAATGATTCAATGATGCAATAACTTCTCGTAAATTGTCACTCATAGCAAATTCATCATTTTCAAGGTGTTCACAAATAACAACTTCCAATTTATCTTCACCATTAAATTCAAAAACTTCTTCAACCAATGAATCAATAATATCAACAGAACAGGCAACACTATCACCTCCAGGGTATTTCATAGCATTATAAATATTGAACGTAACAACATTACCATCAAATTCCATAGTAAGTGTGCCACTATGAATATCAATTTTTGTTTTTGCAGTTTTTAAAAATGCTCTTCCTAACAGAATAGGTGCAGAATGATCATTATTTTCCATATCTAGCACATAGAAATCAGTAGGGAAGATTAAATTATTAACTTGCAACAATACATCTTCAATTACACCCCTAGGATATGCATTAGACCTATCGGCCAATTGGATAACTACACTAGTTTTATTCAAAGGTCCAAGTTTTAAAGATGCATACACAGAATATGGCATAACATTAATAGATGCTCCTAAGTCTAACATGGCTTTCTCAAGTTTAGTATCGCCTATCATACAAGGAATAGTAAACATACCTGGATCCTTGCATTTTTCAGGAAGCTTGCTTTGAATCACAGCAGAAACATTCTTGCCCATTAGCACTTTCTCACCCTTTGATGACCTTTGTTTCCTTTTTGTTGTACACAACTCCTTTAAGAACTTAGCATATCTAGGAACTTGTTTTATTGCATCAAGTAGCGGAATATTCACTTCACAATTTTTGAAAGTTTCATATAACTCTTCATCTTTCGTTCCTTTTATAGATTCTGACAAAGCTTGGGGGAATGGGAGAACTGGTTCATAATCAGAAAGGTTGGGAGACTTACCTTGAGATTTTCCATTGTTGTTAGTTCCCTCTTTTTCTTGGTTCACTGATGGGGTAGCAACCGCAGGCCCTTCAATTTCCTTACCACTTCTCAACACAATTGCACTTACATTTTCTCTTGGATTAACCACCGTTTGCGAGGGTAGTTTGCCAGAACTCTGTGATTCCAACCGACTTACCGTAGTCGCTAGTTGACCCATCTGCCGTTCCAAGTTCTGAATACTAGCCTTCGTTTCTTGAATACTAGCTCTTGTTTCTTGTTGAAATTGTTGTGTTTCCTGCTGAAACTGTAAAGTGTTAGTAGCAAGGGATTTAACAATTTCTTCTAAATTCATACCTGAGCTAGAGCTTTGGACTGGTTATTGTTTGGAAGGAAATGGTTGTCTATACTGCTGAAAATTGGGACGATTCTGAACAAACTGGTTTCCTTGTGAGTTCCCATAGCTAAGGTTTGGGTGATCCCTCCATCCAGGATTATATTTGTTAGAAAATGGATCATACTTACCTTGAGGTTGCCCAGGAAAACCTCCAGCCATGTTAACTTGTTCAGTAGGTTCTTCTTGAAGAGTTGGGCAGGCATCAGTTTGGTGCCCAACTACCGAGCAAATTCCACATGCTTTTACAGATTGCACATTGCCGACAACTAATTGAAGAACAAGAGTAGTTAAACCAGTAATTTGTTGCTCAAGAGCAGAAATATTTACCTCATTCACTTGCTTAGACGGTTGGACAAGCCTATTGCCAAATTGTTGAGAATTTGCAGCCATGTTTGCAATTAGAGTTCTCGCAGCGCCCGGTGTCTTGTCAACTAAAGCACCACCGCTCGCGGCATCAATCATGCTCCTATCAGTCGGAAAAAGTCCTTCATAAAAGTATTGAATGAGTAATTGATCACTGATTTGATGGTGTGGGCAGCTTGCACATAACTTTTTGAAACGCTCCCAATATTCATACAATGACTCTCCATTGTTTTGTCGTATACCACATATTTCCTTTCTAATGTTGGCCGCCCTTGAAGCTGGGAAATATTTTTCAAGGAACATTGTCTTCAAGTTGTTCCATGTGGTGATGCTCCCAGAAGGTAGATAGTATAGCCAATCCTTCGCTGAATCTTTCAAAGAAAATGGGAAGGCTCTCAACTTGATTTGTTCTTCAGTAACCCCAGTGGGTTTCATACTTGAACACACCACATGGAATTCCTTTAAGTGTTTGTGGGGATCTTCACCTGCAAGTCCATGAAAAGAAGGCAAAAGATGAATTAATCCAAATTTCAGTTCGAATTGTACATTAGCATCTAGAGCGGGAAAAGTGATGCATAAAGGTTGCTGATCCAAATTTGGAGCTCCAAGCTCTTTTAAAGTCCGATTTTGAGCCATGGGTTCCCCTTCTGAATCAGAATTGGTGGAAGGTTGAGGGTCGGTAGCCAGATCACTAAACTCCAATTTCCTCAAAGCTTGTTTCTTCCACCTGCGTACAGTTCTTTCAATTTCCGGATCGTACGGCAAGATTTTTTGATTAGCAGATCGAGTTATAGGCATAAAAAAGAAAATATATTGCAGCAATTATGTAAAGGTAACGAAAGAAAATGTTTTTAAAAAAATTTTTTTTTTTTTTTGGGACTAATTAACGAGAAAAACAAATAAACAAATAAATAATTAAATAAGCACAAAATAAGCTAGAAAATCTCCCTGGCAACGGCGCCAAAATTTGGTGAGCTGTCGTAGGCTTCCAAATTAAAACCTTACAAACGTAGTAGCGGGAGTAAGGATCGATCCCATGAGGAGTAACTAGTTTAACTTTTGTGCTCAAATTAAAGGTTGGGGGGGTTTGGAATATATCGAGAGTAAAGATAAAACAAAAGAGAATTTAAATAAACAAGAAATTTAATTGAACGAATAAAGCAATGAAAATAATATATCAAAAACACTTATAATAGGAGACCTTGGTTAGTAAAGATCCACCACCGGAATTCAACACTGATCATTGATTAATAAAGTAATTAATATGCAATTGAATATTTGTCGTGAAATTATTTCATTTCTGTTTTCCCTTAGTTGTAGGTAAATAAAGCACAAGCGGTTTAATTACCCCTAACTACTAAATAATCTAAGACAAGCGCTATAGATTTAATTTAGTAGCAGCAATAGGAACTAGGAAAACCGACAAACTAAATAACACAAGCACAAGCGGTTGCATTTAATTTAGGAAAATATTCTACCCGAGACCCATTATCACTAAGCCGTCAATAATTAACCTCAGTTGCTACTGAATATTAGAATAATTTGTACCACAACATTATCTAATATAGCAAATAATTATATCAAATAAATAACTAGTAGGCCTCCCTAGCAATTAAATGATACAACTATTCAAATAATTTAGAAGAATATTTAATACTCAAAATGCATAAAAACATATATATAATAAAGTTAAATAAATAACCTTACAGCGTTATGAACTCCGGGGCTTCAATTCACTAAACCAACTAGAAATTAGCCACAAATGGACATTGATAACAACTTCAACGAATACTATAGAGGATGGAAGAATGAACGATTTTACAATAGGAAATTCCTACTATTTATAGCATTCTAAAAATAGGCCAAATCAATTTCCACCATTTGCTTTTCCTATTCTTTAGCTTCATGTCTGAAGACTTCCACTATTTGCGCCAAAATGAGTGGATGAAAACTTCCAATTCTTCTATGCATTTCCTGCTGCTTTGACCAACATAACCAACATAATACTAATTTATAATATATATATATATATATATATATATATATATATATATATATATTAGTAAGTATTATATTTTATATATATGTAGTATGTAGTACGTAGTACGTAGTAAATACTATTATATATTATATATTATATATATTTATATTATTAGTAGTACGTAATATATATGTATTCTATATATTTGTTTATTAGATATATTATATATTATTATTATTATTAGTAGTAGTAGTAGGATGGTACGTAGTATATACATATATATTATAATATATTATATATTTATTTAGTATTATATTTAGCTCATAAATTGTTAAACTCTAAAAATAACTAATTGTTAAATAATATGAAATAATTAATACGAAAATATTATAAAAATGTACCTAAAATATGAGTGTAAAATGCTCATATCAGTTGGCGCAAGTGGGTACACTCCTCAGTGTCATGCCCGGCACATCGGTGGTAAGCGCAATGCTTACTCTTGTCGGGGCCGTCTCGATCGGGATGGGGGAGTTTGATGAGATTGCAGGACTGAGCGTACTGCATGGCCTCCGCTGCGGATCGGTTCAAGGCCGTAAACTCACCAGGCCTGGTGCGGGATCGGGGATGATCATCACCCGATCGGTGTTCCGCCCGGCCGGCTGGTTTACGGGACGAAGACCCGACCTCCTGCGAGCGCTTTACGGCATTCGCCTCGCCGGCGTTGGCATAATCTGTGACCCTTCGAAGGGCCTCCTCATAAGTGGCCGGGGGGTGTAAAATGAAATCCTGGTACAAATAACCCGCCCGGAGGGAAATGTGAAGCATGTGGGTGGCGGTCGCATCATCCATGGGCTCGACCTCCCCGACCGCCGCCTTCCATTTGACGAGGAAATCGGTCAAGCTCTCCCCTTCAAGCTGCTTGGCCTTCTCGAGGTACATATAGGACTTCTCACCACCTTGGAGGTGATGAATTTCCTCACGAACTTGATCGCCAAGCCATCAAAATTGTCGATCGAGCCCGGCTGCAACGTTCGGAACCATTCCGCCGCTCGACCGGTAAGCGTGGAATAAAAAGCCCTACACATTACGGCGTCTGATACGCCCTTCAACATCATATTGCCGTAGAAGTCATTGACATGGACCTCAGGGTCCGTACGACCATCTTAACTTTTCTCTTCGGAGACCTTTAAGTCAAGCGGGTAAGGCTGAGCCATCACTGCCACTGTAAAAGGCGTCCGGAGTAAGGTTGATTGGTCGACCGGGGGTGTTGCAGGGTGCGCGTTTCTGAACTGCGCAAACTCCGCCTGGAGGTTGTAGAGCAATCCTCGGGTCTCGTTGAGCTCGGCGGCTTGGGCAGCTTGGGCTGCGTCCCGAGCGCGTCGTCGTCGGTGAGATCTCGACCCGCTATGCCCGGATGAAGCCTCCTGGCTGGCTTCCTGCATTTGTATGTCTTCCGGCTGGCGGTTTGGGTCTTGGGGCCCCAAACGTTGCCGCATCTCCGGTCGAAGACGATCGAAAGCTGCCGCTCGGGCAATTTCTTCGGGGTCCTCCACTTGGGTGGGAACCTCGGCTGCTTGCTGGGCCTGCCGTGGTGCCTCCATCGCATCAGCACCCCCCGACCCCAACCGCGAACGAGCCGAGCGTCGAGCCCGGGAAGCGGGCTGATGCTGCGGCTCTACTTGTGCAGCCGGGTAAACTGGAGGGGCGGCGGCTGGAGCCGTGTACGCAGGCGTGTATGGTGGATAGCCAACCGGGGGCGTGTAATACATCGGTTGGCCAGGCCAATACCCGTACGGCGGAGGTGGGACCGGGTATGGATACTGGCCGGGATACATCATCGGCTGTTGTGGATATGGCTGACCGGGTGTTGGGTACCCCGGTTCAATGTAGTTCACCGACTGTTGGGCGGCCGGGTATGTGTTGGATGGATGTGGTGGTGAGAGATTGAGGTTGAGGTCCATCGTCTGACCTTGTTGTTGTGTTGCCTGGTGGTCGGATGAACTCGCTGCATCCGCCTGGTCGTCAGCAAAGAGGTTTTGTGCCCACAAATACATTGTTGATGAAGGACCGGGTGCTCGTCAAGACGTTTGCTTTCTTGCACGGATCCCCACAGACGGCGCCAAAATGATACTGCTAATTACCACGTAAGCAATAATCAAACAAACATGAGACCAATTAAAGCAAATAAAAATCTTTATTGATCACGATGAAGGCCCTAAGTACAATCTACTTGGTTGCTCTGATTACCGACTGACTGCGGTCGGGATTCTCTAACAACAACCTATCGATCGTCCAAAAGTCCCTCACACTGTAGCTACTGTGGGTATTTATAGCCGCTGCGCCGGAGACACAAATCCGGTCATTCGGCATGCTCTCCACGTAGCCACCACGTGTCATCCTCCCGGGTGCCCTGTCTGTCGTCGCAAGGAGCCGCCACGTGTCCTTTGTCAGCTCTTTCGCCAAAGGGCTACCGCTTGGTGGTCGACACTGCCGCTCGGGCAACTCCCGGTCGGACCCCGACCGGGTTCTTCACAAGAAGCCCGACCTGTTACTTGCAAAAGACAAGAAGAAAAGACAAAGACACACAAACCGGGGGAAAATTACGTCGGTCGGGATATTCCCTACCAGACACATTTTGCCCGACTTTATAAAAGTTGGACACTTTTAATCCACCGTCTAAATTAATGTTAAGTTTCCGTGAAATTGAAGGGCATTTTTGTCCTTTCTATTACTCTTCTTCCTCAGCCCTTATTGTTTCTTGTTCTCATGCAAAGTCGAAGAGACAAATCAAGAAAAATTTCGGTGGCCTGTTCTTGGCATTGCCATACTTGCAACAACAACTCATAAAGTTTAGATTGATTAATGTGTTTAAGCAATCAAGATTTTGCTAAGCAAGCAGGCAAAGAATTCTTCCGCTAAAGACGCAAACACCAAACACAAAAGCATAAATTCATCAGCTGCGAACTCAAAAACATCCCAGAAATACCAAAACAAACCCTCAGCCAAATCTGCAAAACCAAGAATGAAATCTCTCATGAACTTTTTTGCATTTTTTTAAAAAATTTCTTTTTTTTTTCTGCTCTTCAGAATATGGGGGCTCTTGAGCAATCGCACTGTTAGATTGGCTCAGTTCATGCTAGGAAATTGCACGGCCAAATACTTCATCACGCACGAACAAATCGCATCCACAACAGTCCACTAATGCTATATTTCATGAATAACCAAAAAAAGAAAACAACTTCATGACAAATTATAGGATTCCCACAACAAACCCAGTGAAAAGTTGCAATCTTGAAGTAAAAAAGATGGAGGCAGTTCTGACTAGCACAAGAACTGATAAATCAAAATGTATTACCTTACCAGAAATAGGAGAGAGACAGAGTCTACTGCCATGGCGCAGCCACAAAATTAGGTGAGAAAGAGTTCAACTGACAGCACCAACACTTCTCCTCCATCGTTCCTCCGTCTTCTCGGTCATTGGCGGCCACAAACAAGAGAGAGGAAAAATGGCGACTACACCACCACACTCAAACATCTCCCCTTCGTCGTTCCTGTCGCAACCAGTGCTCCACCAAACGAACGCTGTCCCTGGTCGCCTGCATCGCTCCGCCGGAAGTTCTGCCCCACCATCGCCTAGCCCCGTCGCCGTCATCGTTGTTCCGCAACACCAGACTCACCGGGTTGCTCCGCCGAGGTTTATGCAGTAGGTTGATTCCACGAATTGATTCTAGTGATTACAATTGATTTTTATCTCCCGTCCACGATCTGGCCGAGATGAAGCTCTGGAATCTTTTCTGCCACTCTTTGACTTCGACTTTGATGGGTATTTGCCGCACGTCGCTGCCTCTTTCTCCGGCGAAAACCCCATTTTGCGGATGGGAGCGGGGTTCTTGAAGCTGAGGTTGAGAACGCAATCAAAAGCCGCCGCAGAAGAATGTCTAATAGCCAGATGAGGAAGAAGAGCGGTAGAAAAGACAAAAATACCCTTTAGCTCACGAAGACTTAACGCCAATTTAGACGATGGACTAAAAATGTCCAATTTTTATAAAGTCTGGGTAAAATGTGGCAAAATTAATAAAAGCGGACAAAATGTGTCGAATGCACAATAAATGTAGGACCAAAAATTGATTTTACTCTACCTGTAATCAGTACATTTGTGATCATATATCATATATATCTGATGCGTAGTATATTTGCAAACAAATAATACTCGGAGTACGAGTTATCGATCCACAGGGAAGTGGTTGTATCAAGCACTAGTTACTAATTTATTCATTAGAGCTAATCCTCAAGCACTAGTTACTAATTTATTCATTAGAGCTAATCCTAACAATTGCTTGGATGATTGGTTACATAAAATAAATAAAATAAAGCAGAGATTCAGGATTTTGAAAACAATTAGAGAGAAGATGAGATTCCTGGGATTCAAGTATTTAATCACCTAGTGTCAAATCTTAAAGGACAATATTAAAATCTGGGTTTAACAAGTGTGAGGATGCAAGGTGGTATAGAGCTACTCTCGTAGTCACTAACACTAGTGAATTTCCACTCTCGTGGCTTAAACACCCAATAAAACAAGATCAAGCATCATAAATTCCTAAGTACTACCATCCCTCGATGCGCAATAATCAAGAATTAAACTCCCTAACAAAATTACCATTTCTCAAGATGCAACAGTTAGATGCAATTGTGTGTGCCCAAAGTTATGCCCAACTCTCGTTGTGACACAATCAAAGCAAATGAAACAAGTAACTATGACCACTAATTACAAGCATCAAACAATAAAATCACAATTGCAACACAAGCATTAAACCCAAATAATAATATATTAAAGAATCTAAGAGCTCAGGCACATAGGTTCATAAACACTTTTACCCAAGAATCTCTAAAGAATTTAGCCAAGCATGTCTAAATTATACATAGCAAATATAAATAAAGAATTACAAATTATCAAAAGAGTACAAGAATTAACCAAACGATTTTCTCAAATTTCCCTAGTCTTCTTCTTGCTTCCCAAGACAACTTGTGGCTCTTGATTTCTCTCCTTCTTGTCTCCAAGAATCTCTGAATTCTAAACTATGAATTGTAAATTATCTACCCTAAATTATTCTATTCTAAAACTACTACCAAATCTTAGTAGGGTTGAGGAAGGTGGAATTTTATAGTAGGTACAAAGCTAGGGCGGAATTGAAATTTTCCTAATTTCTTTTGGAAATTGCCGTGTTGTGTTTTCTTAAATTGGAAATTGAAGATTGAATTTGGAAGCTTTGAAGTCCGCGCCTTGTATTTGAATTTGGAAAGAGTTAATTCCACCAATGATCCCCAGACTATTATGATTTTCAAAATTAATCCTTGACTTTTAATTTGGAAATCTTAGGTCCATTGACTTTCAATTTCTTTCCAATAGTGGTCCTTTCATCAATATACTATTAATTAGAAGGGGTAAATTCGTCATTCAACTTGAATATGTATTATTGACCGTATATTGTATAATTGACCGTATTAGAAGGGGTATGCTTCACATGTGGTGTTTATGACCATGCACCAGATGCGTGCCCTAAGACAACCAGAACGCTGACGGTACAAGTCGAGGCGGGAGAGTCTCGACCAAACCAGGTGGGCGCAGCTCCGTTTGGGGCTTGGATGGTCGCACTGTGGAGGAGATCAAGAGCAGGTATGAGGCAGGGGGGAAGACCGCAGAGGGGACCGGAGGAGAGACAGCATGGTGGAATTAGAAGCTGCGAGGTGGCGTTCAAGCCTCCAGATTTGGACCACACACGATGCAAGGAGATGCTGAGGATAATATCGAGGTAGCAGAGGTGGACATCGACGCTGAAGCAGTGAACGGTGAGAGGCCATTGGGCAACAATGTTGATCAGACTAGGGATGCACGTGCTGTCGCAGCGCATGGAGGGAAGGAGAGACGACCGAATGTCATAGCAAATGAAAAACAAATCCTTAACGAACCTAATGGAGGGGATGAGGCACCGATGCACAACCGCAAAGATAATTCAACGAGTACCAGGAGGCTGATGGATGAGGGCAGCCAGGAGCTGAGATCGGGTGAACGCCCAGGGCGAAGCAGGGCATCTAGGCGGGCGGCAGAGGAGGAAGAACACGTGGTGGTCAGAGGATCGAAGGGTGGAGACAATATCTGCACTAGGACAGTTCACTACGAGCATCAGAACGGTGGCAACTTGCCGCTGGATCTAGAACATACAGGGGAACACCACTCTGATGTGCCGGAAAGCCTTGATGAAGACGGCGATGCCATAATGGAGGTGGATGAAGTTGCAATGCTGAGAATGTATTATACACCAGACTCAACAAAGGAGCTCACGTAGCTGGATGAAATATTTTATCGAGACTCTTTTTAGAAAAGATGGCCTTCTTTGGTTGATGCTGAGAAGTAGATTCAGGCAGACGCCAGTAAGTTACTTGGGAGGAAATATGAACTAAGCTCACGTGTGATGGGGGATTTTAGTCCCATGGCAGCTTCAAAATTGTTTGAGCAAGAAATACGTGGAGGGACCATAATACCGTAATGCCGTATACGGTCAATAATACATATTTAAGTGGAGTGACGAATTTACCCCTTCTAATTAACAGTATATTGATGAAAGGACCATTATTGGAAAGAAATTGAAAGTCAAGGGACCTAAGATGTCCAAATTAAAAGTCGAGAATTAATTTTGGAAAATCATAATAGTCGGGGAGAATTAATTTTGGAAAATCATAATAGTCGGGGGACCATTAGTGGAATTAACTCAATTTGGAAAACATCAACTTTTGAGTTTTGATTAGGGAACCAGCGCCCTTTCTCTTAGATTTAATTTCCGCGTTGAAATTCGCTCGACGCGTCGAGCTGAGTCTCGACCTGGTCTCGATCACAAAATTTTTTGGAAATTTTCGACACGTCGAGTTCCCTGAGTCTTGAATTTGTCCAACGTTGCTCCAAACTCATCCTTGAACTCCCCTTACTCATATCTTTGACCTAAAATGGTTCAAAAACACTAACAAACACCGTAAAACATTCAAAACGAGTGTAAAATCATATCCTAATCAGAATAGCAAGGAAAACATGTATTAAATAAACAAAATTAAATAACTTAATTACTGAGATGATTCAAAATAACTATAAAAACAAGCACAGATGTGATAACATCAATATCACTCAATACAATTCATTCCGTTCTCATCTGATATCAGTTAGCTAGGGTTTAAACTTCCATTTGTTACCAATTAGATCCATCTATGGCGATCCTGTAACATTGCAAGAATTAGCATACTATCTCTGCGCTCACGACGTCATAACATATGGAGATTTGGATGCAGTTCTGGACGACTGGCCACATTTAATGTGAATGCAATGCAAATTATGGATTACTACTTAACTTTGGCACGCAAAACAAAACAAGAACACAATTAATTAATTTATTCGTAAAATAATTGATAAAGTTTAATTGGTAACAAAATATTACATAGAAATTAACTAATATCTATTAATTGGTAATATTTTTTTAAGAAATTCTGCCTAATAAAGTAAATTTATAAGGAAATAATGATTTATTAATCTTTATTTATACCAATAATAATAATTCGAATACTGATTTTACACCAATCTATACTATTAATAAAAGTAAAATCCACCTCTTCAATTTTTTCACTCAAACTTTTCTTAATATTAATTAATTTATTTATTGGTAAAAGAATTAATAAAGTTTAATTGGTAACAAAATGCTATATGAAAATTAACTAATATCTATTAATAGGTAATATTCATTGAAAATTCTGCGCAATAACGTAAATTTATAAGAAAATAATGATTCATTAATTTTTATTTACACCAATAATAATAATTCGAATACTAATTTTACATCAATCTATCAATCTATACTATTAATAAAAATAAAATCTTCCTCTTCAACTTTCTCGCTTAAACTTTTCTTAATATTAATTAATTAATTTATTAGTAAAAGAATTAATAAAGTTACGTTATTACAAAATATTATTTGGAAATTAACTAATATTTATTAATTGAAAATATTCTTTGGAAATTCCGCGTAATAACGTAAATTTATAAGGAAATAAATGATTTATTAATTTTTATTTATATCAATAATATTAATTCGAATACTGATTTTACACCAATATATATCTATACTTCTATACTATTAATAAAAGTAAAAATCTTCCACTTCAACTTTTCCACCCAAAACACTCTTATATTATTAGGGGGTGTTTGGTTGGATGTAATTTAGTTGTAATTGAATTGTAATTCAATGAAAGCTTCAATTAAAGTGTTTGGTTGGAGGAAATTGCAATTCCCTCCTTTTGTTGAATTGCAATTCATGGGGTAACCTCACGAATTGCAATTCAATGCTTTTAGGAAAGGAAAAAGTGTAAGAAATGACAAAAATACCCTTGTTGATAATTATTATAATTACACAAGGACATTTTAGACTTTATACAACTTTTTTCCTTCTCATCCCCAATAATTCTATTCTTCCATACCAAACAATGTAATCTGAATTCCTACATTATTCTTACCTTATTCTTTTCCCACCGAATTACAATTCCTTTTCTTCATAATTCCTTCCTCCCAACCAAACACCCCGTTAAGGTTTATGTAATATTGTAAAATATGGTAATACAATTCCTATTCATACTATAATTGTACATTAAAATATGGTAATATAATTTATAGTACAATATATTCTTTCCTACTTTCCTATTCGTAATACAATTCTAGATTAAAATTACTAACCGTAATAATGCAATACATATACTTCCCTGCAGCGTAATCTATCTATACTACTAATAAAAACAAAAATCATACTTTTGCAAATTCTCGTCTAAACACTTTAATAATAATAATAATAAGGAATAATGGAAAGGAATCAGTAAAAAAAAAAAGAATAATACTCTCATGCCCGTACTACAATTCTACATATTATTTTACAAAATATCTAAAAAATAATATTGATTGAAATTACACTATAAATAATTTTCTAGCTGTAGTATAATTTTACATGAAACATGCATCATTATTTTTTCAAATTATAATATAGAAATTGCAATAATTAAGAAAAAAGTTACAGTATAAATACTTTCCTATCCGTAATACAATTTTACTTATTATTTTATAGAATCTTCAAATAATAATATTGATTGAAATTACACTATAATTATTTTCCTAAGCTTAATACTATTGTACATGAAACATGCACCAATATTTCTACAAATAATAATATTGAAATTGCAATTATTTAGATTAATATTACAGTATAAATACTTTCTTATCCGTAATACAATTCTAACTAATTATTTTACTGAATCTCCAAATAACAATATTGATTGAAATTACACTATAAATACTTTCCTAACCTTAATATAGTTGTACATGAAACATGCATCCTTATTTCTACAAATAATAATCTTGAAATTGCACTATAAATACTCCCTCAATCGTGAACAATTCTTTCATCGATTATTTTCTGTTCTTCTCTGGTATTTCTGCTATTTCTCCTTATTGTTGAGTAATGGAGTCTGTTTTCGTCTCTGGCTCCTTATTGGTAACAAAATGTTATATGAAAATTAACTAATATCTATTAGTTGGTAATATTCGTTGGAAATTCTGCGTAATAACGTAATTTTATAACGAATTAATTATTATGTAATTTTATAAGAAACTAATGATTTAATAATTATTATTTACACCAATAATAATAATTCGAATACTGATTTTACACCAACCTATACTATTAATAAAAGTCAAATCACCCCCTTCAACTTCCTCGTCATACCTAATATGAATATTAATTAATCTATATTATTAATAAAAATTTGTGTTAACGGATTCGGATATGAAACAGTTGCCTCTGGTGGAGTTGAAGGAGTTGCTATCTTTGTGGGGGAAGAGTCTGAGGGACTTTTTAGAAATGTCAATTCCAGACGAAAGCAGCATGGGTTTTGATGGAAAACATGCTGATAGCAGAAGAGTTGGCGTATGACAAGGAATCGTTGATGACATAGCATTAAACATTGGTAACACAATTTACGGACGAACATAAGAATGTCTACGAATTTGTGATGAATGATATTGATTCTAATGGATGTGGATTGTTCTTTGTGTATGGTTACGGAGGAATAGGCAAGACGTTCGTGTGGAGAACGTTATCGTCAAAGATAAGGAGCCGCGGTGATATTGTTCTCAACGTTGCTTCGAGTGGAATAACATCTTTGCTCTTGCTGGGAAGCAAGCCGACACATTCTAGATTTTCTATACCACTCTCTTTGAACTAAGATTTCACGTGCAATACATCGCAAGGCAATGGCCTTGCTGAGCTTATAATAAGAAGCAAATTGATAATATGGGATGAAGCACCAAAAACCATGAGGGATCTATCGAGATTCGCCATACCAGGTAATGCTGAAAAGACATTTGGTGGAAAGACAGTAATTTTGGGCAGCGATTTTAGACGGATTCTTCCCGTTATTTTGAAAGAGACAAGATCAATAGTTGTTGGAGCCACTATTAATTCTTCTTACCTCGGAAAAATTGCAAGGTATTGAGGCTCACGAATAACTTGAGACTACATAGCTAAAGCTTCAGAGGAAAATAGACAGACAATTGATTGATTTTCAAATGGATTGTAGACATTGGAGATGGGATTACAGGGGTTGTAACGACGGTTTGTCTGAGATCGATATTCTGGCACAGTTTCTGTTGAGGTGTGTTCCCGATCCAATAGCAACTATAGTGGAAAGCACCTTCCCGAGTGCGAGATATGACATGCTTGATGAGAAGGCCAAGAAATCCTCTCACTGACTTTAGATGTCGTTTATCAAATTAATCACTACATGTGCAAAATGAACACTGCAAAAGATCGAACATATTTAGGTTGTGACTCTTTGTGTAAGGCTAGGGGTGTTCAATCGATTAACCGAACTGTTTTAACTAAAAATTTTAAAACATTAACCGTTAACCGAACCGAACTTTGTATTGCCGAATTAACCGAACCAAAGTTTTTTTTGGTTAACCGAACTTTTTAAAACTAAATTTTTAAATCTTAAAAATAATACCTATAATAATAAATTCAATTAAAATAATACATATCATAATAAATCAATAAGAAAATATACAAAAACAATATCATAATAACATTACAAATTTATAGGGATTTTACATATTAGATTATATATATATATATATATATATATATATATATATAATTTCAGTTAACCATTCGATTAATTTGGTTAATCGAAGTTTCGAACCGAATTAATCGTTAACCGAAATTTTAAAAAACTTTAACCATTAACCGAACCGAAAAAAGTTCGGTTATAAAACAGTTAACCTAACTTTGTCGGTTCGGTCGGTTAACCAAAAATTTATCGAAGTTTGCAACCCTTATGTAAGGCAGAATAAGACGGTGAAAATATATCTGAAGTACACAGTCCTGAATTCTTAAATAGTTTGAGATTGTTTGGACTTCCTAATCATTCATTGACATTAAAGGTTGGTGTACCTGTTATGTTATTGCGGAACATAGACCACTCTCTTGGTCTTTGCAACGGTATGCGCCTCATCATTACAAGATTGACAGATCACATTGTCGAAACAAGAATAGTTAATGAGACACATCAAAGAACCAAAGTTCTTATATCCTGAATGTCACTCACCCCTTCTGATACGAGATTGCCCTTCAGGTGTACGTGGCTTTTTCCAGAGTCACCCATCTTGATGGCCTGAAGGTTTTAGCTCTAGACGAGGATGGACAAAATTCTGTTACTCCTACCAATATTGTCTACATAGAGATTTTCAATAATGTGTAATTCAAACCAGTGATATTATGTTTTTAATAGAAAGATGACAAAATTGCTATATATCTACATAGAAAATATATATCTTTCGTACAAAATAATTTTTACAACTAAGTTGCTAGACAACGAGCTAATTAGCCTAATTAATACAAATCTTAAACACTGATATATATAAACTCTCTAAAGTTTCAGCACCGGATGCGTATATCTACACGTTAGCTATTAATTGAATAATTATTTGCTCGAATTCAAGCAATGATAACATCAAAAAAACATAATCGATCCAACTCAATTTTTCAATTGCACTATATAATATTCGATGT